>NC_074722.1:23631004-23988004 GCF_947242115.1 Biomphalaria glabrata
CAAACAGAGGAAACGAACATCAGTAAATCATCTGGGCGTGTCCATCATCTTTCGTGAGAGAAGGAGACATTGTAAGTTCAATAGCGGTTCACTGTTACTTTTAATCACGTGATACTATCAGTCGAGAATCGAGATACTTAATTTAAATATGAGTTGTGAAAGATTTGTGTGCGTGTGTGTGTGCTAATTTGTGTATCCTTCAATGGAACCGCCTTGGATTAGTATTTATGATCTAAACGTGACATACAGACAGACAGACAAACAACACAAACACTAACGGCTTTTTTCCTATATGGACGTTAAAAATTGTAAAATGCTTTTTATGT
This sequence comes from Biomphalaria glabrata, assembly GCF_947242115.1. NCBI lineage: Eukaryota > Metazoa > Mollusca > Gastropoda > Planorbidae > Biomphalaria > Biomphalaria glabrata. Next base: position 23,631,331 of record NC_074722.1, read on the forward strand.
TTTTGTCCCCGCCATTTTAAAGGTTTAATTTCCAATGATATATTTCTATGAAAGAAAAAAACCCACTTGTAAAAATAATGCATTTTATTTCCTCCTCTCAAAAGCTCTATTCATTCGATAAAACATTCCAGCCAGACTTCTAAGTGAAATCGTAGTTACTTTTCTGTCTCCAACGAGCATTGTCATTGTATCCGAGAGAAACGTAAGACTAAGGTCTATCTACTTCCAGAGAGGCAGAAAGACATATTTTCATCCAATTACAGGCGACAAACATTTCATAAATACAAAAAATAGGCCTAGCTCATTGGTACGTTATGGGACAGACGTTCTCAAGGTTAAAGACCACTAAGCTTAGATAGTGGTTTATTTTATGCAAGGTTAAAGTGAATCTAGTTAACTTTCTATTTATTACATTCTATAGGGGTACATGGGAACTCTGTCAAGGTCTATTGTATTATTTCCCGAAAGGATCAAATAGCTAGTACAAGCAGTCAGCGACAGAGCGTTACATTATAAAACATTTACTATGACAGATACGTTTGTCCTATTATTTGGACAGTCAAAAAAAAAAAGACTGCGAGCTATAGGACAGATGATGTAAAGATAATCTGTTTCTGTGGCCGATGGTTAGCGAGGGTGTCATGTGTTCAGCACAACGACCAATCGCCTCCCGAACTTAAGTCAGGTACCCAATAAAGTTGGGTCTGACTGGTGAGTCCTACAAATCCCGAAATTTAAAATCCCAGACTTGAACACGAGATCTTGCGGGTAGGAAGCCAAGCGCTTTACCACTCAGCCATCACTTCCCTCCCAACACTTATTTTGACATAGGGACACAAACAAACAAACAAACAAGTCGTCACTCATTTGTTGTTATATTTGTTTGTGTGTATTTGAAGCGAGTGTATCCACAACAAGCAACGTTCACCTGTAAGAAAGTTACATGAATGCAAAAAACATAACAATATATATATATATATATATATATAAATGAGGGCGGGGGCAGAGCTACTAATCAAAGAGTGCAATATGGAGCAAAGAAGGTCAGAGGTCAAAATCCGAATAGGTAAATTTTACACAATTTTATAATGTGAGAATAAAAAAGGCAAGTGATATTATTCAGGAGATTTAAGATATCTTGGCTTTCGGCTGATACCGTGGGATTACATTGTTACTGGAGAGAGAGGTCTATCATTTATAGACCTCTCTCCAGTAACTACAATAAGGCCAAGCCATAGGGTCAAACTTTCATCGCAGTTGATCAGAATTGAATCCCTGACAGCGGAATCGCCGATTTGAAAATGCAGACCATCCAAGAGGATTCATTCTGCCAAGATTTCCTGAATAAATCAAATAAATCAAGTTGTTTCAAATAGATTTCAATATTTGAAAGTAAATAGCTTTAGATGATAGTTGTTGTTTTTTTATCACGATAAAAAACAGTTAATTACCAATAATTGATTAACTTTTTGATTAAGGTTTGTGTTGTCAATAAATAATTGAGAAAATGTTCAACTTGATACAAGACCTGACGTGGGAGACTCAATCGTGAAACAAAATTTGGACCAAACAAACGGGGGAAAAGAAGTCCAATTGTATTCAGCAGGCTCTAGGAAAACAAAAATAACAAGCCTACTCTTGACAACACATGACCTTGAGACTCGGGTACTGTTTAATGCCCTGAGCTCGGCTTTTCATTCGTTGGTCAAATTTTGTTCCAAATGCGGTGGGGACAATTATCTTTTTTTTTTTTGTTTCTTGGTTTGAAATGTCAAGGACACAGACGTCAGGGTAGAATACGGAGGATGCTACATTCACGAATTGAAAAATGAAACGCCGGCGTCAGGAGTAGAGCATCCTGCTCTAGAAATATCTCTTCCTTGATCACCTCAGACTATAAGAAGACAGACGAAACATAACGAAGACACGAAATTAAGAAATCTGGACACACACACACACACACACAAAAGACTTTAAAAAAGATTGCTTTCGATAAATCTGTAATGTACATTCAGCAAGTATAAACATTGTATTTAAACATCAAAACAAGAGCAAACATTTGAAGTTAGTATATGAGGGAGGAAATGTTGAATAATAATTCAAAGACTCTTCTGAACTCTATCTTGGTAAGAACCACACTGGCATATACATTTACGGAGTTTTAACTAATAAAATAATGAAATATAAAATATAATTATAAACTTGTATAGAAACAGAATTATATGTTGTTGTTTTTTTTTAGACAATATTACTAAATACCTCTATATAATACTATATAATACTACACTTATCACAAAATAATAATAATAACAAATCATGTCTCTAAGTCCGAAGATTAATGAGGAATGCAGACCCAGCTGTGACATACATATTTTGTCACACCTGGCCTTGGCATAACCATTGTCCGCCAGTATTTGATTTTTTTTTCGCCGTCTACGTCCGGATTTTCTTTTGTTCTCTAAATACCACCATATAATGCGACACTGATCACTCAATACTTCTGTAGACTACTTGGTCACTAAATACCTCTCTAGACTACTTAACCATGTTTGATTACGATGTACGTTTGATGCCCACTAATTGGCCAACCTTGATGAAATTCTGTTTATGCTTCAGTTCATCACTGTCTGCTGTGTGGCTAGTCAGAAATGGGAAAAACAAATTCTAAATTTAGATGAGACTTTCTTCATGGACTACAACCTGCGTCAGAAGTTTCCAGAACTGATTGCTGATCGATCTGGAGACTATTACATCAATCTACAAGAAGGTAAAAGTTCAACTGTTTCTTGTTTATATTGCTCTTTTTTTTTACATTTATGGAATAAATTTTTTAAAGTTTTAATTTACTTGAAGGTTACAAAAACATGTAACTGTGAGCAGTTTAGACTAATAGCTCGTTGCCACGTCACAGGTCTGTACGATGTGGCAACAAGCTATTGGTCGAAATCGCCAACAGGTTTGACGTTAAAGGTCAGTGTTAAGGCCTTATAACTATTGGTCTCTGAGAGTGCAAGTAGTTAACTGGGCTTTGAGAGATTTGGTAACTAGAGACAACAGTTTGAGTTAGTCGAGAGTTGTTTAGTAGGAAAGCTTTTTCTTATATTAGATATATACTAGTTAGTCTATGATTTGCGTTATATTTTCTTTGAGTTGATTTGATGGTCTACACAGTTCTACTGGTGTAACTAATTCATAGTTCTAATAAAGTTATTTATTACAATACATATGTGTCAAGTCTCTATGGAGAGGATGTTAGTGCTCCATGTATAAAGATAAAGATGTCCTGTCGTCATAAGATGGAACTGAGGTTTGGAATCGATTCCCAGTGATCCAACCTCCTAGACATCCACTATCAGAACCAGGGAGTTTGAGACAACATCCATATATGAGATTCTCCAGTATTAATATAATTTCTTTTCATTAGCAATGTTACTTAACTATTAAAAATTGACTTACATCTAAATTTTTGCAGAATCCAACGATGTCAGTCTGAACAAAACGTTTGCTTGTCCTTGGAAATATGTGTTGGCCTGGAACCCAAACAGAATTCCTAACGCCCACGTGGAGTCCACGTGCCTTGACCACATTTGTCGGACTTCAACGCCAGCACACAACGGTAAATGATATGACCTCAGTCTGATCACTTTCACGTAACTTATTAAATGGGATATTAATTTTGTATGTATCTAGCGCGATATAAATCTACTATTTTTCAGTGTGTTTTTTTTTAAATAATTGCTGTTGATTGATACAACCCACTAAACATATTGAATTGTCCCAGATCAGTTCTATTGCACTTAGCTTGTTTTTTTTTCTGCCCGTGTTTCAGAAACGTAGGCCTACATCCCAGGTCACACATTTCAAAACAATAATACAATTACATAGAAAAGTGATGCTCAAACTTATTCGACCATTTTAATTTCCAGGACTCATGGTCGCGGGTCACATGACCGAAAAGGTACAAAAATAAATGAAATCGACCTGAAACTATTTGGAAGTTTATCTTTTTTTTTTAATGCGTCGGAAAGTAGCTTCATTTTTCTACTTAAAACGTGAGCAACGTGAGCACTATTCTAGCTAGTCATACCACCGACTCATTTTCTTGTCTCTTTTTGGTAAATATTCTCATAGATCCTCCTATTTCTAGGCTAGTTTAACAATCTTTGTCATCTTCGGTTTTGTAGCTAACAAATCATAATTTTGTTGTCTTGATATCTGTATTTATTTTTCATATTTCTGTGTTGAAAGGTGCAGCATCTCCTATTAACAAATGCTCAAAGGTGAATAGTGCGAAATGGGTCAAGGTCAAGCAACACAGGAAGGACGGGAGTGTTCAATGGAAAAGACGAATCTTGCTCTACAGCGTAGGATGCACGTGCACATCAGACGTCCCTATAGCAGTCAACACGAGTAGTTTAAATCTGGCAATATCTGACCACTCCTCATCAAATTAATAATCTCTGACCATTCCTCATCTAATTAACAATCTCTGACCAATCCTCCTCATCTAATTAACAATATTTGACCCATCGCCATCTAATTAACAATATCTGACCCATTCACATCTAATTAACAGTATCTGACCAATCCTCATCTAATTAACTATATCTGACCCTTCACCATCTAATTATCTAATTAACAATAACTGACTCACCCTTATCTAATTAACAGTATCTGACCAATCCTCCTCATGTAATTAACAATCTCTGACCACTCTTCATGTAATTAACATTCTCTGACCACTCCTCATCTAATTAACAATATCTGACCACTTCTAATCTAATTAACAATATCTTACCAATCCTTCTCATCTAATTAACAATATTTGACCCATCGCTATCTTATTAACAATATCTGACCCATTCTCATCTAATTAATTGTATCTGATTAGTCCTCATCTAATTAACTATATCTGACCCTTCATCATCTAATTATCTAATTAACTATATCTGACTCACCCTCATCTAATTAACAATATCTGACTCACCCTCATCTAATTAACTATATCTGACCCGTCCTCATCTAATTAACAAAAAAGTTAGATGTTAATTTTTTTTGCATGCCTTTTTTTCTTTTTACGAAGAAGTTTTTGTTTTATTTCGCCCATTTGATCAGATCAAAAAATATGTTTAAAAGATACAAGGTTGTATCAAGATATTCCTTTGATTTTGTGTGTGTGTAAAGTTTCAATGAAACCCAAGACAACATATCTACTAGACCAATGTATGTCCTATGTCACAAAACAGAATAGTTTTATGTGTCAATGTGTGTATATGCCAAGATGTGTCTGCTTATAGGATGGCATGTAGCCAGGTGTACCTCTATGATAGGGTTAGTTTATATGTTCTATGTCTCTACAACCTATGTTAGTCTTTGCATGTAACATATATATTGTTGTAAATCTAAGGCAGGCAACTCAACGAAGTTCTACAGTAAATAAATACGTGTGTTTATTGACTTTATTCACCAGGACAAACACATAACAGCCTTCTATATTCAAAGAGTCTTGTTCCTTATTCTACCAGTCCTTTCTCCACCAAACCTGAATACGGACCAACGACAGCATTCCCTGCTTCGCTCCAGGTCCCTACTAAAGTCTTCAGGCAGTACAAAAGGCGGCTCCTTAATTCTCAACAGTTAATTGTCTTCCCAAACAATTGATGCACTGTTCTATTCTCTCGTGCAGCGTCTTCCTGTTCTGGTTCAATAGTGCGCTCGTAGGTACCACAAGCACTGGTGTAAGGCAGGGTGACAACAATATATATATATATACGTATATGTGTGTGTGTAATGGCAATGTATTCGATTCCAAAGATTAAGGGAGAGTGCAGTGTTTCACAGGTCTACTTAAACCCAGTTGTGACCTGCATATTCCCCCTCATTTCGTGCAGGCAAATGTTAAATATAAAACGTATACGTTATATGTGTTCATATATTGTATGTTTCGACTTGTTAAATGTGTTTCTACGTTATATGTGTTTTGTTATATGTCTAAATTACTCTACAAGATATATGTATATTATAGAGGTTAATTAGTCTCCATGTTAAATGGTTGTATGTGTTATGAATCAATATGATGTCTCTGTCTCTATGAGGTAAAACCCCCATGTGAACGTCCGCAAGTGACACAGTTCTTTACTTCACCAAGTTGGGTGTCAAAATACAAATATGTTCTAATGATTTGGAACAAAAAATTGTACAGTTACTTTGTGTCCACTTCTCAGCTAAATGTCTCATGAGAATCTCTATACATTCTGTCTCCAGGATTTCATGGAAGGCGGGCGGTATTTGTGCCCTAGTGTATCCGCAAGAAAGGGGCCCTCACAATATATATAGACCCCTACATATAATACCCGAATTTTAAGTAAGACTGCTTCATTTCAATGAAATCATCAACAATGTTTGGTCGCTAAAATATCGTGAAGTTACCGCGGTTACTTTAAGTTTCAAGTGTTTAATAAATTGTACTTGATTTTAACAAATTAGTACATTCCTTATTGAAATAGTGGTTATTTTTTGAACGACTTGAAAGGAATGAAAATTGTTTCTTTTATTCCGAATATATTGGTGGCTTCGGCTCCTTCATTGCCCCATGGCTTCGGCTCCTTCATTGCCCCCATGGCTTCCGCTCCTTCATTGCCCCCATGGCTTCTGCTCCTTCATTGCCCCCCATGGCTTCCAGCTCTCTGAACCCGTCTGTCTCACGTTTTCTTCCATTACAATGAATATTTTTCATTTTGTTTTGGGAACATTATATATATATAATCTCACTATCCAGGCTCTCTGCAAACTGCACCATACACCACCAACTTAAAGAACTTGACAAGTCAGGGCTCCAAATAACGTAAAGGTTTAATGTCCATAAATAACAGCCAATACTGTACAATTGGCAGCACGTAGAACAGTACAAATAGCTCTGCGATAACAAATATCTCTCCGATAACACCGTTCCGCCGTATCGAGTCTTGCACTGGCCTCTCCGTCTCGTTTCGGGCTTGCACTGGGTTCAACAGTTCGGGACTGACTTCACACACTTGGGCTCGTTGTGTCGGACTCGATCACAGACCAAGATCAAGACGCCTTTCGTCTCAACTGTACTTGACAGTACTCCGCACTGAACCGTCGTAATGCTCCGTACAGAACCACACCGTTGAACTGTGCTGTAGTCGACCATGTTTTGAACTCCTGTCGTGAACCCGCTTTCTGAACCGTCTTGACTGCGTCACCTCCGCTCTTATATAGGGTCCCTACTGGCCTTCTCGAACCGGACAGAACGCCGCTCGACGTTTCTAGGTGGTCAGATGACTACAACTCTCGTGACGCTCCTGAGCTCTGTTCACGTCGGCGATCCTTCCCGAACTGCCGTCGATCCTTCCCGAACCGCCGTGTTGACACTCGTCTCGGCTGATCGTCGTAGCTCGTCACGGTTGACCGCTATTCTAGCGCTGGCCTGGGGCGATTTGCGTCGTCTGACTACACACACACCACTACCCCTCTCTGTGCCACCACCAGGTTTATAACAATATATATATATATATATATATATATAGTATAATATAATATTAAATTAAGGCACTGTTAATGTGTTAGTCAGTTTAGACTTTTAAGTCAGTTCCAAGATTTGGTAGTCAGTTCATGTGTTAGTTATTTAATCGCCCTTCGTGATTTGAAAACGGCTAAAAGGTTAGGGTTAGGGTTAGGGTTAGATATCAGAAATAAACCATTTTACGTGATCTTGACATTTTATCTTTGACACTTATCTTTGACACGCTTCTCTGAAACTTATCTTTGCTTCTATGGGCCTATTATTCTAACATTGCTGTAACAGCCTTACTATTTTATTGCGTATTAGCTTATGTGGCTTATAAATACCAAACATTTTTTGGTTCTGTCTAGTAACAAAAGCAAAGTTTAGTTTTAAAAGATTATTTCTCCTATGACATTTCGATAGAGCTATTACTAACTACTAAAAAAAAATCTTTTCCCCTACGAAAACAACAAAATCTAGTTACACCATGTATATGTATTGTTCAACATTTAGCTGTCCAATTGTATTACATTTTAATATTTGAATATGTTTTAGAGAAGTATTGCATAGCACTCTATGTTTAGTTTAGAACTTTGACAACACTGCGAGTTTCTTTTTGATCGAGTTTTGTTCTTCTCCTAGAATGTCCTATTAGTTTCTAATAAAACTGCTTTAATAATCTGTTCCCTGACGTTTGAAAGTGTGTTTTATTTTGTATGTGTTTTATATATTTTAAATGAAACAAAGGACAAATGGCTAGTGTCCAGTAGATAGTTTCAATGTCAACAAATAAAACATGAAAGCAGAATATTCTCAACATGTTGCTATGCTGTGAACCAATAGTCATGAGCTGAAAAGTAGAGATACAGTTGTCGTTGTCGGCGAACCTATTTTTGAGTGAACCAATTGTTGGGTTTACCGAATTGTCATGAACGAATTGTGGATGAACCAGTTGTCTGTGAACCAGTTGTCTGTGAACCAGTTATCAGTGAACCAGTTATATGTGAACCAGTTGTCTGTGAACCAGTTATCTTTGAACCAGTTGTCTGTGAACCAGTTATCTGTGAACCAGTTATCTGTGAACCAGTTGTCTGTGAACCAGTTATCTGTGAACCAGTTGTCTGTGAACCAGTTGTCTGTGAACCAGTTATCTGTGAACCAGTTGTCTGTGAACCAGTTATCAGTGAACCAGTTATATGTGAACCAGTTGTCTGTGAACCAGTTATCTTTGAACCAGTTGTCTGTGAACCAGTTATCTGTGAACCAGTTATCTGTGAACCAGTTGTCTGTGAACCAGTTATCTGTGAACCAGTTGTCTATGAACCAGTTGTCTGTGAACCAGTTATCTGTGAACCAGTGGTCTGTGAACCAGTTATCTGTGAAACAGTTGTCTGTGAACAAGTTGTCTGTGAACCAGTTATCTGTGAACCAGTTATCTGTGAACCAGTTGTCTGTGAACCATTTGTCTGTGAACAAGTTATCTGTGAACCAGTTGTCTGAGAACCAGTTGTCTGTGAACAAGTTGTCTCTGAACCAGTTATCTGTGAACCAGTTGTCTGTGAACCAGTTATCTGTGAACCAGTTGTCTGTGAACCAGTTGTCTGTGAACCAGTTGTCTGTGAACAAGTTATCTGTGAACCAGTCATCTGTGAACCAGTTGTCTGTGAACTAGTTGTCTGTGAACCAGTTATCTGTGAACCAGTTGTCTGAGAACCAGTTGTCTGTGAACCAGTTGTCTCTGAACCAGTTATCTGTGAACCAGTTGTCTGTGAACCAGTTGTCTGTGAACCAGTTGTCTGTGAACCAGTTATCTGTGAACCAGTTGTCTGTGAACCAGTTGTCTGTGAACCAGTTATCTGTGAACCAGTTGTCTGTGAACAAGTTGTCTATGAACCAGTTATCTGTGAACCAGTTGTCTGTGAACCAGTTATCTGTGAACGAGTTGTCTGTGAACCAGTTGTCTGTCAACCAGTTATCTGTGAACCAGTTATCTGTGAACCAGTTGTCTGTGAACCAGTTGTCTGTGAACCAGTTGTCTGTGAACCAGTTGTCTGTGAACCAGTTGTCTGTGAACCAGTTGTCTGAACCAGTTGTCTGTGAACCAGTTATCTGTGAACCAGTTATCTGTGAACCAGTTGTCTGTGAACCAGTTGTCTGTGAACCAGTTGTTACGACCTCCTTCCTCCGTCAAGCCATATCACGTCACTTGCTTTCAAAGTAGGCAATCAATATCATTCGACTTGCGGCATTTACAATCTCCATCCCCCCCCCCTTTTGTTTTTTTTAGCTTAAAAAAGTCATATAATTACTGATAAAAGAGAAACAAAATGTTTTGATAAGAAACATAACACATACATATACCAAAGCTACATATACAGATATACCTATATTACACATTAACATATATTGCACATACACATGTATCCACATTATACATATACATACACTTACAATGCACATATACATATACCTACATTATACATATACATATACTAATAGTAAATATACACATGCACCTACATTATACGTATACCAATAGTACACATATACCTACATTATACTTAAGCTATATACCAATAAAACACATATGCCTACATTTTACATATACATTTATTATAAATATACATAACGGTAGAGTTATTAAAACAAATACAATGAGTGTTCTGAAAGTGTATTTATAACACGGAACTAGCGTCAATATGTACTTTCAAAATATGTCACACTCTGCGCTTTGGGAGTAAGGGAGACAATAAAAAAAATATCATAAAACTTTTATTTTTATTATCGAAAAAGACTACAATTCTTTTTTTTTTTTTTTAACTTATCTGATTTAAACACGGGTTGTACTTTATATTTACTAAAAAAATATTAGTCATTTATTAAAATGTAGTACTGTAGTTGTCAATCAATTTAATACTATATCTACACCTTTATATATAAGTAAAGCAGGTGTAGTGTCAGCCATAGTCACAAGCCGAGACGACACTCCTTCTCCAAAGACACAGACATGAAGAGTATTTAACACCATTATAACAGTAACTTTCTTTGACAACGGGAGTAATTCTAACTACTTTCAGTGTTTACATCAGTTTCAGACAGTTTCCCTATGAAAATAAAAACGACTATTTTCTCAATGAAATCCAAGAGATGGAATGACGTTAAATGTTACTGTCTAGAAATACAAATAAATCAACGAAGGTAGCCATTGAGTGTATGTAAGATTATTCATTTTTCAGAGATGGACTTGTAAAATCTAAAACCCTTTTATATCCGATATTTAATACTTGAATATAACATAAAGCAAGAGAACAATATCCTGCGGTCCATGTAATATTAAAAGACATTGCGGAAATACCTGAAGACGTAAAGTCTAGTCAAGATACATCGTAATTCTCTATCTTATTTTTTTTTATAACTAAAAAAAATTACAACTGTCAAACTAGTTTTCCTAGTGTGCTCACCGAGCTAGTAATTCTTTTCCCCACTGTGACAAACCGTTTTAGCTCACTCAAGGTATCACTCAGGTCCAAGCATTTAATTATTTTAATTTAATTAATTTAGTCAATCAAGAGCTAAAAACACAGCCACCACCCCTCCTATCCTGCCCCACCCCTTTTGGCACTCATGTCACATTTTACCTTAAATATCTTGACACGTGCCACTCTAGACTCTTGGCAAGAGTACACTCCCTCTATCTATCTTGACAAACATCCGATGACCCTACCCCCTTTCGGGAGCGGCTGGTCACTTCAAAGAGTCCATTCAACGCAACGCCTCGGGCAACGCCGTTCGACTAACTCTATCCAATATAACGGTATAACCTCCCTTGACCTGGCCGAGCTCTGATAATCTCCCCTTCACATCTTCTGACCACCTGGGCAAATTTCCTGGACTTTCATTTTGCGCATTCGTGCAATGGCTATCTCCCGGAAACTTTCGTCTCGGTCAAGTGGGAAAGTCTCTATCAAAGACGCCAGATAGTCTGGCCACATTCGCGGCCACACACTCCGTCTCCACGTGTATCTGGACAAAATCTCATCGTCCGATCTCATTCATGCTTGAGAGCTGACAGGGTGCGCATCTATCTCTTGCTTGAGCTCTGGACTATTTTCATTCCCTTGTTTCACTTTGGATTGGTGCTTTTATTTATAGTCAACCTCCGCTAGGTGTCCTATCAACCCAACGCTGATACCAGATTTGTTGGCACCAGATCTGCAGATACCAGTCTTACTTATCTTCATATCTTCATAAGTGTCCAAGCAACAACGCTAGCCACAGACTCGACACCGGCTTGAGTGAATGGTAGACGCAGCTGAGCTCTGCAGTTATACATCGTTGGACTGCACCCAGAGCCTGGATCCACCACGCCAGCCCACCAGCAGACAGCGTCAGTACCAGCCACACCCGTCTCCTAAGTGCAGCACCGGACCTAAAGCTAAGCAACCAGCCTAATGACTCTCAGACCACTTGGTTCTCAAGTCTAATGATGATAGACCTATACATGTAAATACGCTAGATCCCATCCTAGCCACTGTACAGCATTTCACCTTTTTAATTATCTTCTTTTGTATAATAAACTGTACATAATTTTATATCTAAATATAGTATTAGTTGCCTGCATTATAACGCTGTGCCTGTAAATTATATGTGCATGTGGGTTCTCAAAGCATAAAATCCCCTAGACACCCAAAACGGCCAAATTTAAATCCACCTTGTCACACCCACAATATACATCAACTGTCAAATTTCTATGAAATTCGTTGGAACCATTTTTTAAACCCATGTCCACTCAGTTTTTTTAGCCCAGCAAAAAGATCCCAGTTGAAGTATTGTAATAAATACAACGCAGTAGTAAAGGTGTTTAAGACGTCTGAATTCAAATTCGTAGAGTTCACCTCTGGTCTATTGATATTTTCACAGACGTCCTCAGTAAGATTCATGTCACACCTAATTCCTTTCTTGACTTTCCCACTCAGCCACGTACACAACAGACCGACGTCCTTAATGACAATAGTTTAAAAAAAGATTTTTTTCCACCTCTAAAAGCCAACAGCTCCTCCCAACCCCCGTCTTTGCCCATTCGGTACAGAAAGACAATGCATAGGACATTAGTCATTGCAACATGCTGAGACAACAAAACACCAAGGTTTCTCATTGTTCTATCTATTTACCCAGAAATTATTGGTGACATCGTTGTATGTATACACATTACAATGAAAATCTGGGCCATTTTCTGCTTACTTCTGGCCACGTCAGCTTGAATATCACCCCACTTTTGGCGTGGCTGCATTATGAATACGTAATCATATAGGTAAACTATATAAATATAAATATATATATATATATTATATATATATATATATATATATATAGAGAGAGAGAGAGAGAGAGAGAGAGAGAAAGAGAGAGAGAGAGAGAGAGGGGGGAGGAAAGAGAGAAAGAGAGATAATTACAAGTCAATAAATTACTAACAGCTATAATACTTGGCCTTGAGACAATGAAACTATGACAATAAACAGAAAGATCTTTGACATACATGATAACTGGGTGTATGTGACTGAATTCTTCTGGTATTATTCATTCAGGTTTACTTTTATGACTTCCTCCACACTGAACAACTTTGAATAAAGGTGTTGTCTATGAGACATGAGTGGAGCTTTCAAACCTACGTCTGTGAATGGTGCGATATGTGGCCTGATGTTGAAGGTCATAATAAAACAAAAGAAGTAATAGTTTTTAGTATCATGTCTTCCGAGTATACCGGAACAGAATATATGCCATGGACAGTTGTGTTTACATTAAAATATCTATTAATAAACCATCTATTTTTAGCCTTGGTATGGCATGTTTGCATTCATAACAATGGTCCGATGTTTATTATGTCGTTATCATGACGTGAGTTCTGTTGATAGTTTTTAATATGACTCAAGACTGATCTCTAACTCAGTTCTAGTGTCTGCTTTATACTAGCAGTAGTGTAACGCCAATGAATACAAGTGTAACGCCCATTAATACAGTCTTACTCCAACGAATTCTTAGAAACCAAGATTGAGCATTTCGGTGAAAGATTGAAAATGTTAACATGAAAGAAATCTCAAATAAAAATGTTAACATGAAAGAAATCTCAAATAAAAATGTTAACATGAAAGAAATCACTTTATTTCTTTCGCTTTCTCTTCTTCCAATTTGATCTCTTTCAATATCATTCTCATGACTTTCTTCTCTTTAGTTTAAAACGTGAACAATAGTTTAGAATGAGCAATTACTAAAGAGCAAGTCTGAAATATTTTCAAAAAAGGCTACCCAATGAAAGATGATGGAATAAAAGGACGAATCCTAAAATGTGATGAACAACTAACTGAACCCTTCCTATAGTGATGACTGACTTTAGACCTGTTTCACTTACTTCCATTGTGTATAAAAGTTTTAAGAAAACTGGTTAAAATCTATTTCTTTTGAATTATATTTGTAATAAGTTAGACCATATACAATTTGCTTACCAGAAGGATATATTTGAACGGCAGTGTCTCTTTAAAATAGGCTACAGATTCACACGAAGAAATGTTTTTCAAGATGTATATATATATATATATATATATATATATATATATATATATATATATATATATATACCATGGCGTAGCCAGGATTTTTTTTCGGGGATGGGGTTTTGGGGGTGGATTTTTTTTATCCCCCCCCCCGAACCCCCCCCCCCCCCCCCCAGCGTAATTTTTTTAAAATATGTATTTATGTGTGTGTGTGTGTGTGTGTGTACATAATCTTTATTGCATTCTGACCCTTCATTCTTTCGGAAAACGTTTAGTGTGCCCTAGAAAAGGTTCTTCCATGAGTTAGTGGAAAAATTGTAGATTCCCCGCCAATACTAGCAAGGGGGTCTGGGAGAGCGCTAGGAACTCCCGCAGCGCGGGGCGATGCCCCGCCGCCAAGCACTATTTCTGGTCTTGAAAGCCAACAAAATGCATGTTCTGAGGTATCTACAGTGCATTTTCCTGCTATTAAAAAGTTTTATTTCAAAAACCTTATGTACTATTCTTACTGACTTAGAACCTACCGCGCCGTTCGGAGCATTTGACGTCAAGCTGTTTCCATAAAAATCTGTCACTGGTAATGTCTGAAGCCTCTTCCCACCTGCCATGAGGACCTCAATGAATGAGTGGCGTCAAGTTGTACTAGGATATCATTGCAACTCTTCTTATGCGTAATTCATTTTGTCGGAGAACATGTCCCGCAAACCTCATGCGTCGCTCTCTCACAATCTTACTAAAGGGTCGACTCCCAGTTCGGCATAGGATTTCCTTGATTTAAACCCGATCTCTATAACTGACTCCTAAAATCTGTCTTAGCCATCGTTGTTGAGCCACATTTAGTGTTTTTCAATTTCGGCAGATGACTATTCACTGCAGTTTATTAAGGGAGCCCTGCCACTGGTAAAAATGTGTAACCTCTCTTGAATACGCTCTTGGGATTAAGTGACTGTAGTTTGCTTTAGATTTTATATCGAAAAGAGAAGTTTTATCGTCAAAATCATCTGTTGGGGGTTTTCCAACTCAAAATGCTCTGTAGGGGGATCTTAAACTCAAAACCATCTGGAGGGGTTTTAAACTTTAAACAAACTCCATCTGTAGAAGAGGTGTTTAAACTCAAAACCCCCTATTGGATTGGCTACGCTCAAATAATTTTAGTGTGTAATTTGCTTTTTTTTTATATTGAAGAGGTATTTTTTAGCATTAAACCCCTTTGAATGGGGGTTTAAGCTCAAATTCTTTTGGCAACGCTCATAGCATTTTGAGTTCGTAATTTGCTTTTTTCTTACACTGAAGATGTATTTTTTAGCCTCAAACCCCCCTAGCGGGGGGTTTAAACTCAAAACCCCTTTGGCTTAGCTCATAGATTTTAGAGTGATTAATTTGTTTTTATTTATATTGAAGAGGTACTTTTTAGCTTCAAACTCCACTGGAGGGGAGTTTAAAACCCCTTTGACTACACTCATAACATTTTTAGTGTATAATTTGCTTTGTTTTTATTATTAAAGAGGTATTTTTACCTTCAAACCCCGCTGATGTGGGGTTTAAACTCAAAACTATGTCAAAACCCATTTAGCTACGCTCATAACATTTTGAGTGCCTAATTAGCTTTTTTTTATGTTGAAGAGGGGGTTTATCGTAAATTTTGGAGGGGGGTTTAAAACCAAAATCTCCCTTAACTGTGCTCTTGGAATTAGGGGATTTTCGTTTGCATTTTTTTTGGTTTTGTTTTATAGAAGAGGGGGAGTTAACTGAAAAACCCCAAGTAAGCGGTTTTAAACTCAAAACCCCTAGTAGGAGGTTTTAAACTCAAAACTCCTGGTAGGGGTTTTTAAACTCGAACCCCCCCTGGCAGGGGGTTTTAAAATCAAAACCCCATTGGTTGTGCTGGGGCAAGTGATGGTTTAGTATTAAAATCTCACCTAAAATAAACAAAATCAAAGCAAAAAATCATTTACTAAATTCCGATTCCCCCCCCCCCCCCAAGGGGGGGATTTCATTTCGGGGGGAGTTTGAACCCCAAACCACCCCCCCCCTGGCTACGCCCATGATATATATATATCATGGGCGTAGCCAGGGGGGGGTGTTTGGGGTTCAAACCCCCCTCGAAATGAAATCCCCCCCCCCCCGAAGGGAGGGAGTCGGAATTTATTGACTGATTTTTTGTGTAAGAAAAAAAGCAAATTACGCACTTAAAATGCTATGAATGTTGCCGAAAGGGGTTTTGAGTTAAAACCCCCATTCAGAGGGGTTTGGTGCTAAAAATACATCTTCAATATAAAAAAAAAGCAAATTAAAAACTAAAATTATTTGAGCGTAGCCAAGCCAATCGGGGGTTTTGAATTTAAACCCTTCTTCTACAGATTGCTTTTTTTTAAAGTTTAAAACCCCTTCAGATGGTTTTGAGTTTAAGATCCACCTACAGAGCATTTTGAGGTGGAAAACCCCCAACAGAAGATTTTGACGTTAAAACTTCTCTTTTCGATATAAAATCTAAAGCAAACTACAGTCACTTAATTCCAAGAGCGTATTCAAGAGAGGTTACACATTTTTACCAGTGGCAGGGCTCCATTAATAAACTGCAGTGAATAGTCATCTACCGAAATTGAAAAACACTAAATGTAGCTCAACAAAGATGGCTAAGACAGATTTTAGGAGTCAGTTATAGAGATCGGGTCTAAATCAAGGAAATCCTATGCCGAACTGGGAGTCGACCCCTTAGTAAGATTGTGAGAGAACGACGCATGAGGTTTGCGGGACATGTTCTCCGACAAAATGAATTAAGCATAAGAAGAGTTGCAATGATATCCTAGTACAACTTGACGCCACTCATTCATGGAGTCCTCATAGTAGGTGGGAAGAGGCTTCAGACATTACCAGTGACAGATTTTTATGGAAACAGCTTGACGTCAAATGCTCCGAACGGCGTAGGAGGGTCTAAGTCAGTAAGAATATCACATTAGGTTTTTGAAATAAAACTTTTTAATAGCAGGAAAATGCAGTGTAGATACCTCAGAATATGCATTTTGTTGGCTTTCAATACCAGAAATAGTGCTTGGCGGCGGGGCTTCGCCCCGCGATGGGGAGCTCCTAGCGCTCCCCCAGACCCCTTTGCTAGTAATGGCGGAGAATCTACAATTTTTCCACTAACTCATGGAAGAACCTATTCTAGGGCACAATAAACGTCTTCCGAATGAATGAAGGGTCAGAATGTAATAAAGATTTTGTACGCACACACACACACACACATACACACATAAATAGATATAATTTTTTTTTCGCCGGGGGGTGGAGAAAAAAATTCACCCCCCCAAACCCCCCCCCCCCGAAAAAAAATCCTGGCTACGCCCATGATATATATATTATATTAGAGTGTGACTTGGGCTTTAAGGGGGTAATAATTTAGCAACACAAGCTATGGCTTAAGACTAACACGCAATATTTAGCACTTACATATATAACCTGGAAGAACATGGCCGCAATAGGGCCCATATCTCAAATAGCTAAAGACCTTTTCAAGTGTAAATAAAGCACTAGTCTCTGCTGGAAGACTAAACTGTTTTTTTCTTTCCAGACAGTTCAACAAAATCTTCCTCAAGTCAGCCATGATTGTAGGAGATTGAGTGATGCACAAGATAATAAAAAAAAAAAGGAAAAAAAAAAAAACGCAAAGTTTCATTGTAATGAGTTTATAAAAAATGATATATTTGGTTTTTTTTAACTTCTAGAGACGGAGTGTGGAGTTGAAATGTTGGTTCAGCTTGCAGTCTTTCTTACGATGCTCTTATAGAGCTCATCAGCAGACGTGACGACATCTTGCAAAAAGGAAGGAAATGTTTGCTCAATCACTGTCGACCTTGATCTCTTAAATTTACCACCTAGACATAGTGCACAAGCGAGCTGAGTTTTTGTAGTATTCATCTAGAATGAAATTTAAAGATTTAAGTTTTAAGTTAACAATTATATAGCACCATAACTTACGCAAGTCATGAAATCAACGTATAGGCACAGTATCTATCATTGTTATTTCATTTCGTTTGAAACTAACCAATTTTTCAAAGTCCGAAGTCTACTTACCGCCTACGTTAAAGAGTGGTGAGCTAAAGAAAAGTGGGAGAAATTCTAATGAAGGCGACTGATCTGAACCAGAGTTTCTTAGAACAAACAGTGCCTAATGAATAAGCTAATCACCTTGTTCAAAATTAAGTGTCTACACGAACAACAGACAAATATATTTCATCTACGTTTGTAATGGGAGAGAGACTTATCACTCTCAGTAAATTTGTCAAAATATTGATACCTGGACAAGAAGAAACAAAAGCAAATATTCGATGAATACTTTTTTAGTATAAAGTAATTTTTTTTTTACATGAAATGTTGCGAAGTTTTCGCAAAAAGAACAATAAATTAAAATGTATACTCTCACAATAATTTTTTTTTGTAGGAAAATGGAAGAAACTAATCAACACATTTATAATAAGTACTTTCCTTTGACCCAACATTTCAGTATGTGTGAGCTAGGCTAGTACGTATCCATTGTTTATCAATCAATAAACAAACATGCGTTCTTTTTTTTTGTAATGGAAAAAATTACCTTTAAAAAATGTAGAATACGCTCAACTTCAACATCAGGTCTTTGCAAGAGATCACTGTAGGTTACTGTCAGCAAGTTGCCAGGAAATTTGAGCCAATCCATGTGAAACCGCATCCATGCTTTTATATGCAAGTGAACAAATTCTGACCACTCTTGACAAAGAAAAAGGAAACGATTATGCATCTAATTGCGTCACGTCAAGTCTAGTGAAATAGTATATACTTATATAGTAGATTCTTATATTAGGCACACCGTATTCGGGAACTAGGTCAAATTTTTATTTTATTTTTTTATTTGGTGACGGTTTAACTTACAAAAAAACTGAAAGCAGATTCTTATTCTGCAACTAAAGGACTATAAAAATAGCTGTGTTTCTTTGAATTACCACTCATAGTCAAGATTTTATTTTAAAATAAATCAGGTCACTTCATGCTCCTATAATAAACGCAGTTTTTGTGCTTTCTCCTTTAGCGCACATCGAGCACCGTTAAGAAACACCACTATGTTATTGCTAATAAATTATATCTGTGTTAATTAAAAATTATTTAGATTGTATTAAAAGAAGTAGATTCACTTCTGCAATATGTATTTATAGTATATTGCCTCTCTCTCTCTCTCTCTAGATATATATATATATATATATATATATATATATATATATATATAATATATATATATATATATATATATATATATATATATATATATATATATATATATATATATATATATATATATATATATATATATATATATGCCTACCTACATAATCTATGTGTAGAAACAGACAGAAATAAATCTATATAATTATAGATCTATAAATTAATTATTATAAATTAATAAACATGATATTTTCAACTAGGCTACATGTATTCTCTGTCTCTTTCTTTTAATTCCCATCCAAGGACCCTCTTCTTTTTATATTTTGGATGTTCGTTTTGTTACACCTTAACATCCCCTCCCTCCCATAGATGCTTATAATTCTTTTCATGACTCTCTCCCCCTTCCCTCCACTGCCTGTTTGATAGATTGTGACACTACACGCTTAGTCTGTATACCTCTCCTCACCACCAACGATCGCCTGGCCTGATCACCTGCAGTGGGCATGGTCTCTGGCTTCAAATTAGCAGCCAGCACTTTTTCTTTCATTCATTAATTATATATTCTAGATATCTCGATCTAGGTCACATTTATTTATTGAAAAAAATCATAGATTTATTAATCCCAATAATATTTATTATTACGATTTTGCCTTGTGCACTATAGGAGAATGTGTTTAATTCATTATTATTCATTGAAACACCTCCTTTTTTAATTTTATTTAACAGCTAACAGTATAAATGTGATTGGAATGTCTTTTTAAAGATGTTTGAAAGCTTATTTTGATAGATCCACCAGCCTACGATCAAACAGGCTCATAATATGGGTATGAATTGCCGGGGGAGGTTTAAACAATAGCTTTACATACTTTACATACTTGGTTACCGAGAATTTAAAAAACTGCCCTCTGCTTTGGAAAAGCGGAACAAAAATACAGGAACTTATCTAAAATTGGACATGCACAGTCCCGAAACGTTGTTTTTAGCTCCAAACATAAAAACAAATTAATTATAAACAAAAAAAAGCGACGTGTTTCTTAAAGGAGAATTCGATGAGCTGTGCCTAATATAAGAAGCTACTATAAATAGAAAAAGTTTATGACACTGGATAGATTTAAAAAAAAAACAATATAGATCTAATATTTATTTAAATTTGTCTAGTTGTGTATCTTCAACTAAGAAAAATTCCAATTTTCATATTTCAAGGACCACTCACTTTCTTTGATATAAATTGTTGGCGCCAGATTTAAATGTCCACCACCGTAAACGCGGTTAAACTCAGACAGAATGGCGTCCATTGGATTGCGAATCAGCAAGATGGCGCTGTTATATCGACTCATTGTCCCTACATCGCTGCCGTGAGTCTTGACCAGAAGAACTCGTGATCGGTTACCAGGTGTGGATGGTTTGATTCCTTCACCAGGAAACCCGGCTTCAAATAACTCAGCATCGAAATATTCACTGCCAGTAAGAAGACCTGAAAATAAGTGCAGTTTTATTTAGATGAATGCCGATATGATTTGTTTTGTTTTGTTGTAGTTAATGAAGCCACTTTTTAGTTTTCCAATAGCAAGGTTATCTTGACCTATAATTATTGTACCTCTCTTTAAACTGAAATCGTTATTATTATATCAATGTTTAGTAAAAAAAAATACAATTAGTTTTACTATCGAATTTTCAACACTGGCCTAAGGTTTGAACCTTAAACAATACTTGTTTTTCAAGCCTTTTGTATAAATTATGCGGTTTCATATAATGCAATTTTCACTTTCTTGAAGAACTGTGTGAATCTCTATTTACACATACATGATAGGCCATGTTAGTTCAAAAGATGGGCTTAAGAAGGTCTCTAGTTTGAAGCCTGGTGAAAACACTAACATTATTTGACCTAGTACTTGGACTAAATTTAACTTTAATGATTAATTTAGAGATTTTTGAGAGGTTTGGAGCGAGCAGTTAAGTTTGAGTGATTCTTTCTGTTAGCCCAAAATGGAGTTTTGGTTTACAATAAAAGCTAGAATAAGGTTGACATTAATGAAAATTTATTTAAGGAGGAACTCGTTAGTTTGGCAACACATTTGGAAGGGGATAAACTATGAATAAAAAATATTTGTTGCCCTACAGCTAAGCCTAAACATGGGAAAAGTTTTGAGATTCAATCCTGAGGAAAATTCGGAGAACGTGACCTTTAAGACCGGCTGTCCTAAATTGATATTTTAGTGGTTTTTTTTTTTGTTTTTTTTTAGTTTTAAACTCTAGACTATTAAATAGACGATCAAATGAACATTGAGTGTCTATGTTAACTCCAAAGTACTCTTAAAGTGTGCGAGAATATCAAATAAATTGGAATTTATCAAGAACTAAAATTAACCTCAATATATACTGACCTGTAGAATCTTGCAGTAATGACCTTAACCAAGTGTTTCCGGAACCAGGAAAGCTCGCCAAAGCTGTAGGCGACAGGTTTGAACTGGAAAAACTGACCGGTCCACATGATGGGGACAATGCCTTGCAGCTTAGTGCTTTGTGACTTAAAACCACGATCGTTGCAACACCCAACAGTCCGAGAGTCAACAAAGTCAGAAGTCTGCATCGTGATAGCGGAGCTAGCAGACGACGGACTAGTTGAGCTCGCGAGCAGAGTTGAGTTAAATGCTTCCACACAATGGTTAAGGTAATGTGATCACTTTTGTAATCCGTTACAAAATAAACACTTCAATATACAAATATATATAAAAATATATAAAATTTAGTAGAGCTCAGATTTATAGGATGATACACATTTAATGTATATTAATCAACAATGTATATATATTATTTTTTAACAATCTTTATGGTATCCTAGCTAAAATGTATGGTCAACGATACTGACTAGATTATTTTAAAATAAAACCAGACCCAAATCTCCTTGATCTACAGTCATGAGTCCAAGTGTTGAGTGTGTCAAGCCAATCAGTCTGCCCGTGTCAGCTGTATCAATGTATTTATCACTGGCCGTGTAGCTGATAACAATGTCTGATAAGTGTCGAGAAGACCTTGATATACGCATCGAACAGTAGACACCTTGGCTTAAGTGTGGTCTTTACACTGAACTATTACAGAAAGAAGGACATCAAATTAATATACATCATTATCTTTTTAGCAATAATTATTTAGTCAAAATTAATCAAAGTTAATATCTTCTCTTTCAAGCGCAATCTAAATGTAACAATAAAATTGGTTTTAGGCTAATTGCCATCCACAGTGGAAGACTGTAGTTTGAAATAGCTGCATACAACATATGGCTGTAATTTGAAATAGCTGCATACAACATATGGCTGTAATTTGAAATAGCTGCATGCAACATATGGCTGTAATTTGAAATAGCTGCATGCAACATATGGCTGTAGTTTGAAATAGCTGCATGCAACATATGGCTGTAGTTTGAAATAGCTGCATGCAACATATGGCTGTAGTTTGAAATAGCTGCATGCAACATATGGCTGTAGTTTGAAATAGCTGCATGCAACATATGGCTGTAGTTTGAAATAGCTGCATGTAACATATGGCTGTAATTTGAAATAGCTGCATGCAACATATGGTTGTAGTTTGAAATAGCTGCATGCAACATATGGCTGTAGTTTGAAATAGCTGCATGCAACATATGGCTGTAGTTTGAAATAGCTGCATGTAACATATGGCTGTAATTTGAAATAGCTGCATGCAACATATGGTTGTAGTTTGAAATAGCTGCATGCAACATATGGCTGTAGTTTGAAATAGCTGCATGCAACATATGGTTGTAGTTTGAAATAGCTGCATGCAACATATGGCTGTAATTTGAAATAGCTGCATGTAACATATGGTTGTAGTTTGAAATAGCTGCATGCAACATATGGTTGTAGTTTGAAATAGCTGCATGCAACATATGGCTGTAATTTGAAATAGCTGCATGTAACATATGGCTGTAGTTTGAAATAGCTGCATGCAACATATGGCTGTAGTTTGAAGTAGCTGCATGTAACATATGGTTGTAATTTGAAATAGCTGCATGTAACATATGGCTGTAGTTTGAAATAGCTGCATGTAACATATGGCTGTAGTTTGAAATAGCTGCATGCAACATATGGCTGTAGTTTGAAGTAGCTGCATGTAACATATGGTTGTAATTTGAAATAGCTGCATGTAACATATGGCTGTAGTTTGAAATAGCTGCATACAACATATGGCTGTAGTTTGAAATAGCTGCATAGGTTTTGTCTTTGGCTATTGCTGATCAATTGGTAATTTGGGGCAATAGACTATAGGTATTTTTATTTAATTTCCTTTTTTAACAAATTGCTTTTGAATAGCATGTCTGTCATGCTCCTATAACATGCTTAATGCGTCCTGGTCAAATCTTTTGTCTGGACTTGTTGAGTTTAGGGCTATTTGAGAGAAGTTTCCCGTGCTGCCTTTGAGCGCTCAGCAAACACATAGCTCGTCAACTATCGTCAACTATCAGCTAAAGGTACCCGTCTCAATCGGGATTCGAATTCGAGTCTTTTTTTTCGGAAGTGATTACTTCCACTCCACACATACGATTTGTCTTAGAAAGATACCTTTGAGGTGACTTCCACTCCACACATATGATTTGTCTTAGAAAGATACCTTTGAGGTGACTTCCACTCCACACATACGATTTGTCTTAGAAAGATACCTTTGTGGTTAGTTTGTCAACAGTGAGGAATAGAAATAACGAATTACAGATGAGTGTAAAAAAAAAGTAACATTGTTAAGAGGCTCTAAACTAAAATGTTTAAAAAATGTTCATTTCTTAAGAATGTATTGACACTGAAGGAAACGGCATTCAGCAAACTTTCTTTACATCATTATCTTTATTCCTTGGCTGGTTTCTATAATTATAAATTTCCATGGACAGGTTGTTAACCAACAGCACAACCTCAATGTCTTGGGGAGGGGGATGCACCTTTTGTCTCGCGTCTGTCCTAACAGACCTGTCCGGCTTGGTAGTACCTGCCAGGAGTGATGAGCTCCCGCCTGTACAGTTCTCAGGGTCATTGAGGCACGCAAACTGTCACACCACGGCAAGGTATGTGTATCAGTGACAGAAACTTTCTTTTCAAGCAGTGTAAATAGCTGAAACCATGCATTACAGTAATGTGATAGCCTACATTTAGATTATGTGCCTTGAATCAGAGCCAACTATTATCCTAGACCAGCAGTACAGACATCAGTTATGTCTTCCTTTGATCTAGTGTGGAGTCTAGATGATGTACTTGGGAAATACTTTGATGTATCAAATATCAGAAGCATGACTTATTTTCATGTTACGCGTTTTATTTGTAAATAACCCAAATAGATCTTTTTTTTTCTAACGCAATTTTCTAGTAAAAAACAAGTAACAATTTGGCTCATTGAATCTATACATAACATGGGACTTTTTGTGTGTGCTATGTTACAGTCCTTGGTTGTTATATTAACACATGCATATCACAGAACGAGTAAGTTAAACACAGCAGAATGTTTCTTTCATTGTTGTTGATCATAAAAGCGTTCAACCCTGGCGTATTCAATTGCTGCGTATCGTATCAGATTGTTGCGTATCGTATCAGATTGCTGCGTATCGTATCAGATTGCTGTTTATCGTTCAAAATTACTGTAATAATAATAATTTTATTTATAAAGCGCTGTTAACAAACCAAATGTAGGATCAAGGCGCTGTTATAACATTACAAACACAAACACGAGAGCTAAAATGGCAAACTAATCTAATAAAGTTTTAAACAGGTAGGTCTTAATGCTCTTCTTGAAAGTGGTGTAGCATGTTGTCTGTCTGGGATCAACGGGGAGTGAGTTCCAAACCTTTGGTCCGTGCACTGAAAAAGTCCGCAGACCGTAGCTTTTGAGGGAGAAACGTGGCACCACTAGAAGCGTTGAGTCCATTGAGAGCAGGGCTCGTTGAGGGACATATGGAGTAATCAGTTCTCTAAGGTACAAGGGCATCTCATTGTTATATGTACACTGATGAAAAAGTGTGGCCACCTTGTAATCGATTCTCGCTTTCACGGGAAGCCAATGGAGTGTGCGCAACAGCGTAGTAGCAGAATCTCGTCTTGTTTTTCTAAGGACTATTCGTGCGGCGTTATTCTGAATACGTTGCAGCTTGGCGATTTTGTCATCAGGTATACCCGCTAGCACGGCGTTGCAATAGTCAAGGCGGGAGAGTATGAAGGCCACAGCTAACTTTTTTGTTGACTTCGTTGTTAATTATGGTCGGATCTGGCCTAATCTACGCAGCTGCAGATAAAGACCCTTGCAGAGCTGACTTATGTGTGGGTCGAAAGATAGTGTTAAGTCGAAGAAAACTCCAAGATTCCGCACTACATGGACATTAGGAAGCTGGCAGTTCGTGATAAAAAGAGAATCTGTGCTCTCGACTTTTGAGACGTTGTTCCGAGATCAAATCTTAATTATTTCTGTCTTGTCTTCGTTCATCTTGAGCTTATTCTCAACCATCCAATCGCTCACCTTTCAACGGTGCCACTGATTTTCTCTGCTAGATGCGACACCTCTGAGGGTGCTGAGGAATCGTATAACTGTGAGTCATCGGCCAATAAGTAGTAAAAGATGCCGGTTATCCCTATGACACCGTTGAGTGGATATGTATACATACATAGTGAACAGTACTGGGCCTAGAACTGATCCTTGGGGTACTCGGTACTTCAAGAGTAAACTTGTTGATTTTGTCTCGTTAACAACGACATTTTGGGTGCGTTCATTCATGTAGGATGCAAGCCACTTTAGGACGATTCCTCCTAAACCAAAAGCTGCACAAAATCTGGCCATCATGATTTCATGGTCTAGCGTATCAAAGGCTGCGGAAAAGCTCAGCATCGAAAGTATTGATATGTGGTCTATGTCGAAATTGAAAAGTAAGTCGTTTAGTACCATGACCACTGCTATCTCTTTGCTACGACAATTCCTATATGCAGATTGAAATTCTTCCAAGAGACAATACTGTTCAAGAAGAGAAAGAATTTGTGCTAACACGATGCGCTCCAGAAGCTTGACAGGCAGGGAAGATTGATACCGGGCGATAGTTTTTTAGACATTCCAGGTCAAGACTGGATTTCTTTAATAAGGGCCTGACAATTGCATGCTTAAATTGCTCTGGTACAATGCCTGAAGTCAGTGAAGCGTTCACAATGTTAGTAATTTAAAATAATACTTTTGACATAATCTTCAGACACACGCTGAAATTCGCAAAATGGAGAATTTTGAAAGATTGCAGAGTGGTCAAGCTGTGATGAGAGGGATGGCATGTGATTTCTGATCTGCTCAATCTTGCCAATGAAGAATCTATTGAAGGAATCAGGAAGTTCAGATACTGGGATAGATGACGGCAAACGTTCGTTATTTGCTCCCCCTAACATTTCAGCGGTGATCCTGAATAGCTCCTTTGAGGAATTAGAAGTTTCGATTTTTGTCGAATATGACTAGCTTTTAAGTCTCTAATCCAGATATACATCCACATCTCTCATCAAGTAGCATTTATTCCCCTTATTTCGATATCAACAAAAAAAAAATAATGATAAATAATTAATTACCAGTAACTAATTGGTTAATTGTTTTGATTCATGTATTGATTACCTATGTTTAGGCTAGACTGATTAAAACACAAAAGTAAATATATATGTGTCATGAGAAGGACAGGATGCCTGTCAGACAGTAATACAGTAAAATGAAGGATTTGTAAGTATTACTGAATAAAATGTGGAGGTCACTTAGATAGACTTTGGTATTTATGCACATCAACTCATAAAGCTTTTCAACATTTTAGTACATGTGTAAATAAGTTCAATAAGTGCAGTGTAATGAAATGTGTACTTAAACTTAAAACAGTAAATTCAATTGTAAATCTATATTGCTTTTTTTATGTTACAAATTATAAAGCAAGTGAACAGAAAATAACTGAAGAGGGTGCATTGTTTGGGAGGTTCAATGCATTACTGAGACTCAAGTCAGGTGGCACTTTAAGGGTGTATTCTAAGACATCACTGGAGCACGTGAAACGGTAAAACATTGCTGACTACAGAAGTGACAACATATGTGAGGGAGAGCCTTGCAGGTCAGCCGCACGAAGTATCACACAAGGTCAGGGAGCTTTTGTCTCTATTTTTTTTTGGGGGGGGGGTAGCTTCATACTTCTTTTTGGTTATTCAGGAATCATAATTAGAAATGTCCAATTAATATCATTAATGTTGAGTATAATTATTGTATAACACAGACTGAATTCATAACTGTAAAACACGCGATGACCATAATTCAGTCTTTGGGAAATCTTCATTGCTGTTATTTGTTTATAAATTTTAATTCACATTACGGCAAATATAAAACTTTATATTTTTTAAAATTTTAAATATCGTGATATGCAAATTTATCATAATATAGTGGTATTTCTAAAAATCATCAAAGATATTTTAAAAAAAGAATCTAGTTGACGAAAGGGGATCTGCGTGCAGGCGAAAATGTTACTTTTTGTTTGTTCATAAAGGGAGACTACTTAGAATATTGTATAACATAAAATTTACACAGTTATTTCCTCTTCTTTACAACTACGCTCTTGTACAAGAACGATTAGAATCTAACACCATTGATAAGCAACAATGCCTGCTAGGACTTCCTAATGCATAAAATTGTCATTAGAATAAAGTAAAGTGTAACATTCATTATTAACACATATAAAACAATATATTTAACCCAGTCATTACTGACACATATCAAACAACGTATTTAACCCATTCCTGTCAACCAAGCTTCTGAGTGTCTCGTTTCAAGTGTCACTAAAAAATACTTTAAAATCTATTTATACTTACAAATTGAGAGTTATCAAAGAAATTGAATTGCTTGGGTGTTGTTAACATAGGCGCCCGCGGGCAGTTTCTCTTGCGACCCCCTGGATTCTGAGTAGCCAATTTTCGTACCGTCAAATCAATTAACTTCAAAGTAACAACTTAACAAGTATCGCTCTCACTGAGGTAGAGTTGTAAGGATAAGTACTATTATTGTTATAAGCTAATCAGGGTTTTTTTTTAGGATAGGGCTAAAAACTTAGTGGAAAACTTAGGCTTACTGAGTATATGGAGATGCTGTGGCTGAGGGGTAAAGCACTTGGACTCGGAAGTACCGAGTTCGAATCCTGGTGAAGAATCTAGGTGGACCACCTCTGGGGCCGATTTTGAGTTTGTGTTTCCACACAAACTGTCCTTGTAACCTTGTTTATCTAAAACATATTGTTTGATTCCTGTGCAATGCCCCTAAAAGTCGGCTGCCTAGTTTACCTTCGCTGATGCCGGCCCTGAAACTGGGAACTAACCAACTTGGAGATCTGTTAAAGTCAAAGGAAATATTAAATAGCCTTTTTGGTCTCGTATGCGTTATAGGAGCATTCCAAAGGAGATCTTATAGACTACTTAGAATGTTCAGTTTAGTGCTAGGGTTTTGAAGGACGATATACAAGATTTAAACGTTGTGAGAAAAAAACAGTTTTAGTTTCCTTTCAAAATGTTTATGTTTGGTCTCCAGATTGAAAGAAGACATTTTCTTGCTCGTGTACTTCTCTATTTGTAAAGATTTGTTTTGTTGTTGACTTTATTCCAGTGCATAAGAGACCTACTTCATTGAGTAGAAACACCCAGAACCTAGTGCTACGCCTACCAAATGACAACATAAATCTCTATGGCGTGTACGTAGATACTTTTCTATTAACCTGAGCACTTTACACAGATCCATACGTTACATATTATAAGTCTTACTTAAAATAGAAGCTATCTTTCGGGGATCCCGCTAAAGTCACCCTCGACTATTGGCGCACTAGACGAAACATAAAGACAGCCTAAATTGACCGTAAGAGAAAACACAAGTCTTGGCTTCTAACGAGCTCATCAGTATCTCTACAACTTGTCGTGGATGGTAGAATACGAAAATGTAACCTATTATTTCTCACTTTGGATCTAGGACAACTGAGCCATTTTCAAGATCGAAACAGCAGAAATTAAATTTACCAAAATGATTTTTTAATTTCTAATTTCTACCAACTATGTATTTGAAAGCAGATAATTGAATTTCTAAAGTATAAAATAATAATGTTATAATAACATTTTCGCTTAAGCACTAAACACTTTTTTTTTGGTGCTTAGCTTTCTTTTGTTCCATTTATATATATATCTATTTCTTCACAGATCTTTAATGCTTTAGGTGTAGATACTACTCAGTGTTCATGTTGATTCTGAAAGATTAACTCTTGAGGTGTGAGGCGATCAATTAGAAATAATAACTTTTTAAAAAGGTGGGTAAAATACTAATTAAGTAGACTTTAACTACAGTCACTTATTTCCATGAGCGTATACAGGTTCAGGGGAATATGGAGAGAGGCCGTTCTTTTTCCAAAAAAAAAATAAATAATCTAAAGCAAAGGTACGTTTGCCGAATTTAATTATTGTAGCTATGTTTTTTTTTCTCCCTTTAATCCCCCCCCCCCTTTTTCCTTTTAAGCAAAACTCGATATGATATAAATATAATAGAACTCAAGCACCGGACTGATAAAAACCTAGAGTAAACTACTGTTACCGAATTCCAAAAGTTTCATATGTTTCCACGACCCAAATAAAATATTTTAAAATTGAATCTCTTTATCTACAAGTCGCTAGGCTTCATTACTAAAGTGAAGTGAATAGGAGATTTGACACGTGACATGCATTTTGTTTCCAAGAACAAGCCGGAGATGTAGACCAGGATGTCAGGAGGAGGTACATATGTTTTTACATTCCGAACACAGGGGAAAAAAAACAAAAACGTATTTGTGTGTGTGCAAACAAAAAAAAAATACACTCCCTCCCAAGTATTCCCCCCCCCCCCCCAAAAAAAAAAAAACAACTCCTGGATAGGCAAATGTTGAATGTGTGTTTACAAAAGTGCGAAGGTTCATTGTAGAGAAGAGAGAAAGTGTACAATAAAAATTGTAAATACAGCCCTTTGTTTTATATGTAGGAACAATTCCTTGATTTTTTAGTGGACCTGCGCCCCACGCGAAACTTAAGACTGGAGAAAGGGATGGGGTGGGTAGCGAAATAAAAAGAGTGTTTCAATTATACAGTTATACAGTTATTTATAGTATTAAATACATTAAAAAACAAGGTTACAAAGACAGTTTGTGTGGAAACAAACTCAAAATCTGCACCCGAAGTGGTCCACCCATGCAGGCTTCAATATTTTCAGAAAGAACATCCGAATGAAATTATATCAAAGACAAATGATAGATAATCTTATCTTATATAATACAGACGTTACTTCAAAACAGAAGATGATTACGTCCTACGCGTCATGCATTTAGTCATGCATATTAACCAATGACTTAAATTCTGCCAAGTCACTGGTTTTCCTGGCTAGCTCAGGTAACCCATTCCATGCTCTAATAGCACTAGGAAAGAAGGAGTATTTGTACAAATTTGTCCTAGCATATGGGATAAGCGGTGTATCTTTATCTTTGTGTTTTTCAGAGTATTTTATTAAATTTTGTTTTTGTATTTGAAGATTATGGTTTAGTGTTTTATGCATAATTGCTACTTTACTTTTGAGTCTTCTGTCCTGAAGGCTTTCTAAATTTAGTGATTTTACTGAAGGTGTTACTCTGGTTAAATGTGAATATTCGTTTGTTATGAATCTCACTGCTCTATTTTGTGTCTGTTCCAGTTTCTTAATGTTTTCTTGAGTTGAGGGGTCCCAAACGGAATATGCATATTCTATTATTGGCCTAACCAAGGTTAAATAAGATAATGGAAAAAGAAGGTTGACAGATCTTGTGTAGTGCCCCAATGGTGGTGCAGATCAAGGGATAGGTGTAAGTGAATGTAAAGTTAGATGTGAACCTGGCCTAACTAGTTCCCCTTTTCAGACCTTGTGGTCTATAGGGCAAATGATGTAAAGTTCATCTGTTTTTGTGGCCTACGGTTAACGAGGGTGTCATGTAGCCAGCGCAACGACCAACATCCTTTGCTATTCCCCAACTATTGTCAGGTACCCATTAGAGCTGGGTGGACTCAGAGCGCCCAAAGATTCCGAAGTTGAAAATCCCAGTCTTCACCAGGATTCGAATCCGGGACCCCAGGTTCAGAAGCCAAGCGCTTTACCGCTCAGCCACCGCGCCTCCCCTGGCCAAAGTGATGTCTTATATATATGTTATAATTGTTTTGAAAGGGCTTAACCTATTGTGGTGGTAGCACAGCTGTGGTCAATAAAATAAGAAAATGCAGTTTACAACATAACTATTCGTTTTAAATTATGTCTAACTTATAATGCATACTAAATAGATTTTTTCTCTTTAAAAAATAGTAAACATTTGTTTGTGTGTAGATATAGTACTTAGTATAACAGAACTTAAGTAACTTAACAATACAAATATAAAAACAACCATTTTTGACAAAAAATTTACAAATGTTTGCATAAATGTGTTCAAAATATGGAAAACTGACGTCTCCCCTAATAAAGAGCCTCAAGTATTTGAGTGTTTAATAATTAATAGCTGTAAAACTGGTGTATTTTTATGAGAAAACTGCTTGCATAAGTGATTTAAAAAAGAAGATTTTTCGCTTTCAGAAAAGAAAAAGTAGCCGTTGCATTAGAACTTTGAATGGTCTAAAATATTGTGATGTCGGATTTTCACTATCTTTTCTAGTTTACGAGATCTAAACGGGACGGACAGACAGACGGACAGACATTTCACACAAAACTAATAGCGTCTTTTCCCCGTTCGGGGGCCGCTAAAAAGTTTACAGTTTTGTACAATCCGTCTTTTTTTATGGTATTGTAAGTCGAGAGAGTGTGTGTGTGTTGTGTGATCACTTTCACCCCACCCCCGCCCATTGTGAGCTGCTTGTGACGTATGCTTTTGTTAATCACCAGACAAAATGAGACATGCGATGACGTAAAACTGGAACATTCAAGTGAGACAACCTGTGGACGTGACTGGTACAGTCGAAGTTGTGACGTTGTTAATCACGTGTCTGTACTTTTGTTTCAGTCTTAAAACAAAACGTTTCATAGAAATGACTTTTGGATCTCAATGAGTGAAACTCGACTCAGACAAAATGGATTTCTTTAAGATGTATTTCATGTTTTACCTCCTATAAACAACGGCTCTTATTTCTTTGGTTTTACTTCACTACAACAAAAAGAATGAATTCTTAATTTTTAAATACGAAATAATTACATTTGAGATTTACTGATAATTTAATAATAATGCGGACTACTTAGATATAATGTCAGTGAAGGGAAAACCTTCTTTCACCCACAATGTCCGTAGTCCAACCATTAATAGGATGCTTATTTAGTTCTTTGAATACTTTGAACATTGTTTGAACATTGTTAGCCCCTTTCAGCCGTAGAGCCATTATGATTTATCTCGTAGAACACTTTTTCAAGTAACTGTGGAGCCCTAGTTTGGAGAGACACTCCCGTCCACTTTAGTGCAAGAGGAAAGTTCTCAAGCGCCAAAATAAGAAGGACGAATGGTGGCAGCTAGACTGTGGCATTATCTCGCACGGGACACTGTCCAATGGGAGCCTACTTCGCTAGGATACGAGAGAATCACGATCCCAGATGACGTCACTGTCACGTGGAAGACGAGACAGTAGAACACATCGTCTAGGACTCCAGGGTGCTCAGAAACACAATGAAAGACACGACTAGTCTTGAATCAGAACTGGTGCATGCGGGGGTCTCGCCTTGTACGGAGACAAGGAGAGCCTACTGAACGCTGCCAGATACCTGGGCAGTGCTCTAAAGGATTAATCCAAGTAGGGAGCCTTACTGCATGTTGGTTTACAAATAGTTGTAGAGGAACCAGCCATTTTATGTTTAGCACGCTTTTCTTACAGAACCTAGGCAAATATTTATTTTTCTCTGTCAATAGCTTTTTTTGGCTACCATCTCTCTCCACATAGTGCGGTCTATGGCTTGACCGCTTTGTCTTCCCAGTATTCCATCTCAATATTCACTGTGCTTTGATGTTGCGTTTGATTACATTCACATAACGGAGGTCGGGACGTCCAGTTTTTCTTGAGACAGTCGCGAGTTGCTCGGAACTGATATATTTTGGAATGCGATTGTCCTTCATCCGGCGACTTTGACCAAGCCCCCCACAGGCGCCGTTGTCTGATGATTGCGAAGATACTGGGAAGACCCATTTGCATAATGATCTCAGTGTTGCACACGCTCTATTGCTATGTGATTTTCAAGAGTTTGAGTTTTGAGTTTTTTGGCACATCGGCACACTTTAGGCCATGTCGTGCTCGTAATCCCTAAAAGGTTACTCTTCCTTCGTACCACAACAGCTAAATTTTATTTAGTTAAGTTATTAAAAAAAAACAAGTTCTAGTTACAGTTAATAAAGTAAAGGTAGTAAAAATTTAATAATTTAGTACAAATGTTTTGTAAATATTATATGTTCATAATTTCACAAATCAAATCTTCGTAGACAACCCCACCTCCCGGACAAAGCCCAGTACTTTCCCAGGGTCGACACTATCGAACAGTGTTTTTAAGTTGTGCGCTCTAAGAAATGTTCCCCTAATATCGTGGTATCTTGGACAATCAATGAGGATAGGTTCCACGGTGAGACGAGAGTCACAGTACTCACAAAGTGGGGGCTCCTCTCTCTCTCTTCAGCACAAAGGAGTGCGTGATGTAGGTGTGGCCAATCCTAAGTCTGGACATGGTCGTGCTACCACGCCTTGTAAGACCCTTAGATGTGGGCCGCCACCTGACATCCGCCACAATCTATCTTGAGTTTGTTGTGAGTCTCATCTTCCCACCGATCCTGCCATTCTCGATAGGTGGCAGAGGCAATACTCTGTCTCAAGTCTGAGCAGGGAATTTGGGCTATTGACACCGCTTGATTTAAGGCTCTCTTTGCTTCTCTGTCTGCGGTTTCGTTTCCCTCTATGCCCACATGGGAGGGGATCCAGATAAAGGTGATATCCCTATTGTCAGCTGTTATTTGGTCCAAAAGCTTTAGGCTCTTATGTACCAGTCTTCATCCGCCCCAAAGCTTGTAATGCAGATTTGGAGTCGGAGCATATGATAAATTGCCTGCGATATTGCGATATTGCCTGTAATTCGGCCGTAAAGATGGAGCGGCCATCTGGGAGTCTACGGGAGACTGTTTTGTTCCGAAAGGAGCAGGCACATGTGACTTTTCCATCCATTTTGGATCCGTCAGTGTAAATGGTGCCACACTCTCCGTAGCTTTCCTGCAGTTCCCTAAATTGGACTTGAAGTATGCTTGGGTTTGTATTTTCTTTTTTGAAATTAAGGAGGTATAAATTTAATTTGGGTTTATTTATCAACCAAGGAGGGTTCTGTGGGATTTGCATTTTAGAAATTTTGATCAATGGGTGGGGTTAGATTTTGGATGGTTTTTCTCATTCGAAAGCCCAATGGCTGTATGACGATAAGCCATCGATTGTACAGTTCTACCTCTGTAGGGTTAAATATGGAGTCGAAAGCAGGGTTCGTGGGGTTGGATTTTAGCTTGACTATATACTGCATTGCGAACCTTTTCATTCATATGTCCATGTGGAGTTCTCCAGCCTCCACGTGGAGACTTGGGATTGGTGATGTACGAAACGAGCCGAGACAGAGACGCAGGGCAGCATTTTGTATGGGCTCCAGTATTTTTAGATAAGATTTCCTAGCTGCTCCATATATTATGGATCCATAGTCTAACTTGGATCGGATTAGACTCCCATATAGCAGCAGCAAAGTGTCTCTGTCAGCTCCCCAGTCCGTATTGCTGAGTACTCTGAGTATGTTTAATGACTTTTGACATTTTCTTCTTAAGTTCCTTAATGTGGGGGAGAAAATTAAATTTGGAATCTAAGGTGAGGCCTAAAGATTTTGTAGTTTTCACAACAGGGATCTTCTTTTGCTTATAGATACTTCAGGGTCTGGGTGGATTCCCCTTAATTTACAAAAACGCATGGTAACTGTTTTGGAGTCTGAAAATTTAAAACCATTATCGTTTGCCCAATTTTAAATTTTATTTAAACTTAATTGTAATTTTCTTTCTAAAGTATTCATGTATTTGCCATGTGTAAAAATGAGAAAATCATTAACATACAGAGAGCAGTATATGCTAGGAGACAGAGCCTTTATAATGCTGTTTATTTTAATGTTAAACAGGGTTACTGAGAGAATGCTGCCCTGGTCATAAGTGTCTGAAGCTGAGTTACCCACTCGAACCTGAAATTTCCGGTGTTTAGGAATTCCCTCACAAAGCAGGGAAGGTGTCCCTTAAGCCCCATAAGCTCCAGGTCACGTAGAATGCCATGTTTCCAGGTTGTATCGTAGGCTTTTTCTATGTCGAAAAATAAAGCTACTAGATGTTCTCGTCTAAGAAATGCATTTCTGATGAAAGCTTCCAGCCTTACCATATGGTCCGTTGTTGTCCGCCCCTGCCGGAATCGGCACTGGTAGTTGGAGATTATATTATTTCTCTCAAGGTACCAGACCAACCTATTATTTATCATCCTTTCCATGGTTTTGCAGATGTAGCTTGTTAGTGCTATTGGGTGGTAGTTAGCTGGGTCAGACCCATCTCTTCCCGGTTTAGGTATCGATATAACTATGGCATTTCTCCAGCTGTTTGGTAAAGCACCTGTTTGCCATACGCAGTTATAGATTTTTAGTAGGGTTGCCAACGAGGGTTCGGGAAGATGCTTTAAGAACTGATACTGGATTACATCTTCTCCTGGCGCTGTGTCGCGTGATTTGTCAAGCGAGTCCCTCAGTTCTTCATGCGAGAACGGTTTGTTATAATCTTCATTGTTCTCTGATCTGAAGTTAATGGGGTGTCTTGCTTCCCTTATTTTGACTTTTTGGAATTCTGGCGTGTAGTGTGCAGTGGATGATTAATCTGCTATTGAGGATGCAAGGCAGTCAGCTATATGTCTGGGGGACATAACAGTTCGTCCTTGGTTTTCAAATGCCCCATTGCATTAGATTCTTTCCCTTCGATCCGCCTTACTGCCTTCCAAACCTCTCTAGCAGAAGTTTTGGCATCCAGACTGCTAAAAAAATTTCTCCAGGAATTCCTTTGGGCTGACCGTATGGTTTGTGTAGCATTCGCTCTAGCAATCCTGAATTGCTTTAGATTTTCCTGGGAAGGATTCTTTATAAATGCAGCCAACCGTTTTTTTTTATCTCAAATAGCAATTTTGCAAGTTGTATCAAACCATGGTTTGCTAGGCCGTTTTGGATTTGAGGAGGTTAAGGGAACAACTTTCTGGGCAATGTTAAGTAGCTTGCTAGCAATGGTATCAGCTGGATTCTGATCATTAAGAATATTTTCTGTGATATCCTCGGAGCTTCCACCGCTGAGGTCGTCCCAAAGAGGGGAGATTGCTAGCAATGATGATTGGAAAGTGATCACTTCCTCGTAAATCATTGCTAACTGACCATTTAAAATCGTCCAGACGTTCGGGGACACATACGGTAAGGTCAATGCACGTGAGAGATCCAGTTCCTGGGTGCCAGTAGGTCGGTGATGCATTATTAAGTATGCATAAATCATGTTGGAGGAAAATATCCTCTAGCATACGACCTCTTGTGTCAGTATTATTGGATCTCCACATAGTGTTATGGGCATTGAAATACCCAAGAATCATATATGGCCGAGGGAGTTATTTTATGAGATCCTCCATGTCTGTTGGGTTCAATGGAGCTCCTGGAGGTAGATACAGGCTGCAGCAAGTGATAACCTTGTGTAGGGTTATCCTAGCTGCTACAGCCTGTAGTATGGTCTGTAGCTCTACCCTATAATGGGGGACGCTGTCCTTCACAAGGATACAGACTCCACCTGATTCTCTCCCCTCATTCTCAACAGTCCTGCTGTAAGTGTTGTAGCTTCGACAACTGATGTTATCTTTTAGTAATGTTTCCTGTAAGCAGACAGCTACATGACATGAGTCTCCGAGTCCATCAGTAACTGCATTTCCTCATAATTGACATTGAGGCCTCTACAGTTCCACTGAACAATCCTGGAAATCTAAATAACCAACTTGGAGCTATTAGGCCTTGGGAGGCCCCCGGAGGGGTTTCCCTTTATTCCAGTCACTTTTGTATTTTTAGACTTTGGATTTGGATGTGGGAAGTCCTTCTTTCTGTTTCTTCCTCCCTCACTTCGGGTAGCTTCTTTGATTTGAGTTTTCCCCTTAGGGAGTTGGTCTACCTCTAACTCAGTAGAGGTTGAGATGTCTGGCTGGGTTCTCTGAGGAGAACCTGAGTCATACATAATGTCTCCGGGTTCTCCCGGAGTGTTGGTTTTAACATGCTGCTCAGTTTCATCAGTGAGCACAGAGAATCTGTTATTTAGCATGACAACAGGGCTTTTTTGTCTCTTTGGAGGTGTGTTCTTTGGCGTTTTCTTCTGTGTTGGAGGAGAAGGAGAGGTGGTGGGGTCAATGTGTCCGTCTGTGTGGCTATGGATTCTCCTATCTTAGTC
Source organism: Biomphalaria glabrata (assembly GCF_947242115.1). Lineage (NCBI taxonomy): Eukaryota > Metazoa > Mollusca > Gastropoda > Planorbidae > Biomphalaria > Biomphalaria glabrata. Next base: position 23,669,138 of record NC_074722.1, read on the forward strand.
ACAGCCTGGGCGTAGGTCTTTGTCAAGCTGAATTGGCCCTTCGATGTTTTTGGAACTGAAAAAATAAAAAAGCAAAATATAATTTAAAAAAATTTAAAGATTATCTGTACTGCAATGTATCTCAATACTGTAGGAATAGGCTGTCTTTTTTATTTAAAACAAAACCAATTCATAACCACTAATTAACTTTCGAAATGATCCGAGATTGGAAAATGGGAGAAAAAAAAGTGTAAAAACGTAAAAAGTAAAATAACTCCACATATACAGCTACATCTCTTTAAAAAATGCATTTATTTCCCTTTTTTGAATACCAAAAGTAAACTTTACCGGTATAAAGTGAGTAGACATACGTTTTGTAAAAATTAGTAATAGAAATCTTGCTTAAAACGGTTGATCTTACGATGGTTTACGTGTTTCTATTTGTGTCACTTAGATAGCGGCCCATCCCACCCCATCTTTATTTGACCTGTGCATGTTTTACTAAGCTGATGTGCATATATACGCAGTATGAGTCATTTCTACAGCCCAGAACGCAGGCCATGACACGTGAAACATTGAGACGCACATTAATGGTTTCTGATCTGAATATCACGTGTTCGGGTTGATGTGTGGGCTTAAGACTTTCAATACATAGTAGAACTGGTGATTAGAGTTTGGTTTAGTCTGGCAATCCTTTAGTAAAATCCATTATTACAAAGTTTATATTAACTCACTCCGTCCGTCTGTCTGTCTGGGTGGGTGCTTTTACACTTGTATTTCCTCGCACTTCCCATTCTCGGATCAAGGTGAAAGTCTGCATAATTATTTATTCCCGATGATAACAATTAGTTAATCAATTAGTGGTAATTTTGTTTTATATAGAAAAATGATCATCATCATCATCATCAAACTCCATTAGAGTGAGGGCTTGAGAGGCTCAAATCCTCTCTTGCAAAAGCCCTGGACAGAAACCCCTAGTGCATGAATGTCGCCATACAGGTCGAGAATTTTGGGTTTCCCAGACCTGTCGAGACGGAGATCAGCAAGTCTGGGGCAGTCAAACATGATATGAGGCACGGTTTCCTCTTCTTCCCCGCAGCGGGGGCACCGTGAATCAAAATTTGGCCACAGCCGTGAGAAATATGAGCCAACAGGACAGTGGCCTGTCCTGCACTGTGCTATAATATCTTGCTCAGGCCTGGATAGCCTCCACCACGGGGAAGTGCGGTCAGGGCGCCTCATGCGCTCCCAGACTCCACGGGCTTTTTGGGACTTGTCCCAGCACTCAAACCACTTTTCCATTTCTGTTTTTGTATTATAGCCAGGGCTTGATGAAAGCTTACAGCCTCATCAGTGGGTGGAATTTGCCCTCCCTGGTGGGCCAAAGAGTCTGCAATTGTGTTGCCAGTTACACCTGTGTGACTCGGTACCCACTGCATAATTACAGGGGTGTCATAGCGTTGTTTAATGTTATGTGAAGCCATGATGACAGTGTTGATATTGGGGGGGGCATGGTCCGGGGCTTTGCAAAGCCTGTAGTACAGATTTTGAGTCAGTGACCACAACAATCTGTGTTGCCCTCGCCGAGTTGAGAGTCAATGACTTTTAAGGCTTTACAGACTGCCATGGTCTCCGCATCAAAACTGCAAACACTACCACATGGTCCAAAGATTTTGACTGTGTAAGAGCCAAGAAAGTCGATGTAGGCTCCATAGCCTGCTCTTCCAGAAAAATGATAGACAAACCCAGCTGCATTGAGAGATCTGGGAGCTATTATACAGTGCTCCCCCTTTACTCAATACAATTTTTCTTAAAGTCTTTTATAAATATTTTGCTTGTTAGCTCAGTGTTATAAAGTACTAATTGGAGAATTGGTTTGACAACAACAAAGTTTGTTGGATAGATTTTGATTTTAAACTTAGTGACCTATTTGTTATATTTGAAATCTATATGTAGGCTTATCTATCTAATCTACTATATATTTGTAAGTTTAAGTTCTAGATGTAGGCTTATCTATCTAATCTACTATATATTTGTAAGTTTGAAGTCTAGATGTAGGCTTATCTATCTAATCTACTATATATTTGTAAGTTTGAAGTCTAGATGTAGGCTTATCTATCTAATCTACTATAGGTATTTGTAAGTTTGAAGTCTAGATGTAGGCTTATCTATCTAATCTACTATAGGTATGTGTAAGTTTGAAGTCTAGATGTAGGCTTATCTATCTCATCTACTATAGGTATTTGTAAGTTTGAAGTCTAGATGTAGGCTTATCTATCTAATCTACTATAGGTATTTGTAAGTTTGAAGTCTAGATGTAGGCTTATCTATCTAATCTACTATAGGTATTTGTAAGTTTGAAATGTAGATGTAGGTGTAGAATATTTGTGTTACACAAATAACAAACCACTGTTTAAAAGGAAGACATATTATGAACTCCATTTATTACGTAAACACAAGCGGTGTTGCACTGACGCGCTAGTGTGCAAATGTACATATTGTTATAAACCTGGTGGTGGCACAGATGGGGGTAGTGGTGTGTGTGTGTAGTCAGCCGACGCAAATCGTCCCAGGCCAGCGCTAGACGAGCGGTCAACCGTGACGAGTTACGACGGTCAGCCGAGTCGAGTGTCAACAGGAAGGATCGCCGTCGTGAACAGAGCTCATGAGCGTCACGAGAGTTGTAGTCATCTGACCACCTAGAAAAGTCGAGCGGCGTTGTGTCCGGTTCGAGAAGGCCAGTAGGGACCCTATATAAGAGCGGAGGTGTCGCAGTCAAGACGGTTCAGAAAAGGGGTTCACGACAGAAGGTTCACTACAGCACAGTTCAACGGTGTGGTTCTGTACGGAGCATTACGACGGTTCAGTGCGGAGTACTGTCAAGTACAGTTGAGACGACTGGCGTCTTGATCTTGGTCTGTGATCGAGTCCGACACAACGAGCCTAGTGTGTGAAGTCAGTCCTGAACTGTTGAACCCAGCGCAAGCCCGGAACGTGACGGAGAGGCCAGTGCAAGAGTTGATACGGCGGAACGGTGTTATCGGAGAGATATTTGTACAGTGTACGTGTTGCCAATTGTACAGTATTGGCTGTTATTTATTCAACTATTAAAGTGTTACGTTACTTTGGAGCCCTGAGTTGTCAAGTTCTTTAAGTTGGTGGTGTCTAGTGCCTGGAGAGAGAGATTCGTAACAATATAATACCAATATGTTACATCTCTCTTCTTTAATTCAGAAAATCTATTTATCAGAATAACTAACATACTAAACTAGTCAACTAAAACGTCAATTCACAAATCAAGTCTCTTGGGTTTTCCTGAGCGTGTTACGTAAGGTCTATATGTGTTAGAAGAAGCAGTGTGTAGTGGCGACTCTATCTCTAGCGTAGTTTGTAATCTTGGACTCTTTAAACCTAGTGGTTCTGGCTGATCTGAGATGTTATCTGGAAAGTCATAATTGTTGTCAGATCTGTTTGCTTTTTCAGAAGACTTTCAGATGTGTTTCCTATTTCTTCTGTAGATTTGATTTCCCCTTTTGACATTATATGATCTAGGCTTAGAATGTTTCGAAACTATTGTTCCTGATTTCCACTTAGAATTAAGTTGCATTCTGACTGCCGTTTCGTCTTGCACTGGCGGATCCAGGGGGGGGGGGCGGTAGGGGCGATCGCACCCCCCACTCGACCAACCCCCCTCCCCCAAAGGGGGGGGGCGGACTAATTTTAGTCAAGAAATCACACAATTAGTATACGAATTAATTAGTTATGTTAATAATATATACTATATATTTATACTTCAAACTATTTTTAGATTATTTCGCCCTCCCCTCAAGTATGTTGGCCGATTTGGTGGGGTCGGGAGAGGGCAATGGCATCAATCCCGCCCCCCCCCCCACCTTAAACTTTCGAGAGGGGGGGCGGTCCAATTTATTTGTAGAAATCACAGCTTGTTATCGGAATCTATTAAATATCTAAATATTAAATATAATTAAAACTTGTAATTGATATTTTAACCGATCTTTATATGATGTCGTTCCCCTGTTGGCTGATGGGTGGGGGTGGGGTAGAAAACATCTACTGCTCTTCCATCCTAAGCCCTTTAAGTGGGTTGGGGGCGGTCCTACTTTTATAGAGAAATCATAGTTTGTGAACAAAATTAGTTGAATTATAATATAATCTTTATATTATGTCGCTACACTTCAGGTATCTTAGCCGATTCGGTAAAGGGGGGGGGGGGGGTGATTGCTTCTGCTGCCATCCCCACTCTAGCCTTCTGAATGGGGGAAGGCGGTCCTATTTTTATGGAGCAATCATAGTTTTTGAAAAAAATTAGTTGAATATCTATATAATATAAGCTACATATTGATGTTTGAACCCATTTATACATTATGTTGCACATGCACTCTGGTCTCAAATTTTATCATTAGTAAATATAAATTGAAAAAGGGTTGTACCAGGTTGGAGGGGCGATACATGCGATCGCCTTCTGCCCATCGGACAAACCAATACTTTTTTCTTATTGTATTTTAGTTAAGAATTTACAAAAGAAAAAATGTGACTAATATAGTTTATATATGCTAAATTCGTATATCGAGTCGCCCTACCTCTATTCTTTAATGCAAGATGTAATTATTAGCAGAAATTATAAAAAGGAGCGAGAATAATCGTTTTCACTCTACCGCACCTTTCCAGGCGAAAACATGACGTTTTAAAGCAGAAAATTCAAATATTGTGACAGAGTTTATGTAATTATATTAGAATTTATCTTAGTTATTTTAAGAAAGACTTTGTTTTGGAAAATTTAGAATTCATACGAAATTTCTCAGTATAAGAGTAACAAATGAGATGAGTTCTGAACCCAAATATTATTTTACTAGTCATCTTTTGCAACCTTTACTCATACTGATAATTTTCTGTTGTACAAAAAATTTGGGACAATAATTATCTTCAACACCTTGCTTGTACAGTTTTGAATTTCACTGTATTTCAAATCACTTACATAGATCATATGCACTGAATCTTCTGTATATTCTCGTGTTGAGAATCAGTTCGTTGTAGTAGTCCTAAGCATTCTGCTGTGTCACTAATCAGAATTTTCTCTTGACCAAGGTCTACTACCTCAAACCTTGCTTTACTTCTTGGGTATTATTTTTCAAAGGTAGCATTACTGCTCCTAAAGTCTTAATGACATGATTACGGTAAAACGTGACTTTGCTGAATAAGCAAGCTTTACTTTGTCTTTGAGCCTTTCAAACTTTGACTTGACAAGAATGTTACATCTTGCACCAGTGTCGATATGGAATATTAATGTCTTGCCATTGCCATGCACGACTAGTTTTACAGTCCATTTGTCTTCAACGACATTAACGTTCTCAATTTTAGCCTTCTTATACTGGCTACTTGCAGTACTAACAGGTACAATATTTTCATCACTGTGGCTGTCATCTTCTACCAGTTTGACGTTGTGTCTTTTTCTGCACATTTGAAACCAGTGGTTTTTCTTTTTGCAGAAATTGCATGTGGTTCCTATTGCTGGACATTTTCCCGTTTCGTTGTTCTTGCCGCATTTGCAACATAATTTATCTGAGTTGTCTTTAGACTTCTGGTTGAGTACATCGTGTGACTGTCTCTTGATTGCTAGAACTTCTTGGCCCCTAAACATTTTCACTTGGCTTTGTGACAATTTATTTTGTTGTCCAATTTCTATATCCTTGCTAAGGGTCAACTTCTGTACCTTTTTCGTGTATGACTCCACTAATGATCAAATCAATAAGTATATAATATGGATAGTCACACTCACTGTCCATTATGGGAAGCTTTAGGTCTTTAACAAAGTTATCAAAACTTTCTCCTTCTACCTGCTTCCTCTGGTGTGCTCTACATCTAGACACTCTTTTATTTTGTTTTGGCCTTCTATTTTCTTTAATAGCAATTGCGGATCTCCCTCTTCACTATCAGTAATATTTAGAGTTTTGTAAACTTCACGGCCTTGTTGACCTATCCACATTCCCAGCCATCCGGCTTTTTGTTTACTATCGTCACTAGCTAACAGTCCTTTGAAACAAAAGCTCACATGCTGTTGAAACCTTTAAAACTCTTGATACAGATCTTTTGCATTCCGATTCAAGATTGGTTGCTCAAAATAAAAAGAAGCCATTATTAGATTAATAAAAACCTTTGTCTGGACAGCTTTATAAGTTTTACTCTGACACCATGTAGAATATTTGTGTTACACAAATAACAAACTAGTGTTTAAGAGGGAAGACATATTAGGAACTCCATTTATTACGTAAACACAAGCGGTGTTGCACTGACGCGCTAGTGTGCAAATGTACATATATACCAATATGTTACAGTAGGCTTATCTATCTAATCTAATATATATTTGTAAGTTTGATATCTAGATGTAGCCTAATGTGTCTAATTTATAAACATGAAATCTAGATTTAGGGTTATATATCTAATTATTTATGTAGGAAATAAAATCCTGACATGGATATTAGTTTGGGGATTGTTACGTGAGCAGCGTAGTGTGAATGTGGAATGGTGCGAATGGGTGTTTAAAAAAGAGGACAGGAGCATGGAGTACTGTAAATGAGGAGATTATTGACATTTTCATTTGAGGAACTGAATTAAAGTTCTCAATCTAAGACAGGGATTAATTAATAAAAAAACTCTAGTCTAAGGGAAAGCCCCGCTTAGAATTACATGACAGCTATAATTACCTGACCTGTTTTACGTGGCGTCTGATTTAGCTCTTTCGTTCATATTGTATTAGTCATCCTGTTACTGAACAATCCTTCCAAATTGTGCACCACAAAACTAAACAATAAAATCGGAAAACAAAAACAAAAAACATTTTTATAGTCAAGCGATTCCTTATATTATATTATATTAAAAAATTGCTAAGTAAAAAATAATATTATGCACATGCATTTAATTACTACACATAGACTTACTGAAATCTCTGTACTTAGGTCAGTTAGGTAAACGATTAATTTATGCGTTTTTTATCTAGACCACGGCGAGAGTTGTAAGGCCCAACCTTGACCTATCCAGGATCTGTCCACCGTCTTTGTCCTTTCCTCTCTCTATTTTCAATAGACTAGAATTTCTTTCCATAACAGGCTCATCCATTTTTTGAAGTTGTCCTCCCGTCACTTTCTCAGTCTGCAGTTTTTTCTTCTTCTCCCCTCTGGAAGTTGTTTGTGAGCTCTGAGGACCTTGTCATGTGACTAGGAAGTTTTAGTTTGCGTGTTTTGACACTTGTATATTTTTATCAGAAACGAATTAAAAATACCACGTGACTCATTGAAGTCTAAAGCTGTTTTGTTGTTTTGTTTTAAATTGGGGGCGGAGAGAATGAACGACATCTTCTAAAAACATTTGATGGTCTCTTAGTGCAAAACCATTTGTTCGAAATACAAATTCTGGCAATGATTTGTTGTTGTTGTTTTTACACAATAAACATTCTAAATGCTGTGAATGTTTACTACATCTGCGAAGTTACTGTCAAATAAAAAAAGGCTTAGATACAGCGGTGTAGCTAGGGTGGGGGAGGAGAGGAGAGAGTTTAAAAATCCCCCAGGGCCCCCACTTAATATATATATATATATATATATATACATAGAAAGAGAGACAGATAGACAGGCAGATACGTAGACAAGTATATCATTGGCAAACAAGGTTACAAAGACAGATTGTTTTGTAAAGGGTAAATCTCTTATTCAAAGCCTCAAGACAAAATAAACATCTCCTTAAAAAAAAAATTCTCCCCTTCCTTTAGTTCAGTATTCCAGGTCAGGTGTGCACTTTTGCAGTTCAAGCGATAATATGGAAAACTACTTATTAACTGTTATTTTAAAATTTTGTTCCATTTATTTGCATAATAGTTTTTTTTTCTCTTCAAAAATAAAAGTAAAAATTTTTTTTTTGTAATTGTAGTAGTTAGTATGACAAATCGTACTTAACTTACAATACAATTTTTTAAACAAAATTGTCAAAAAATTAAAACCGTTTGCATAAATGTGTTAAAAATATGGTAAATAGTCATCTCCCTTACTAAATAGCCTCCCGTGTTTGTTACTGTTAATAGTGAATAGTTGTAAAAAGGTGAAATTTAATGAAAAAAAACTGCTTGCATAGTTGATATTAAAAATTAAAATTTTCACTTTAAGAAAAGAAAAAAAGTAGCCGTTGCATCAGAACTTTGAATGGTCTAAAACAGGCATGTCAAACTCCTTAAGGTGTATGGGCCACATAGAAAACAAACTATGACCTGAGGGGCCGCGGCAAACAAATCAGTTGCAAAACAGTCTACTAGTTTTATGTAAATCAGAAAGAATACAATAGAATGCATTAATTAATAGCATACCTAGCCCTAAATTAGCTAAATTTGTTGTACAATTTAGTAATTAAAAATTACTTTGATTACGCATTATTTTGTTTGTCCTGATGCTTTTCTGGGATACAAGTTTATTAATGTCAGGTTGAAATTTGTTTGCCATTGACACTTTCATCACTGATGACAAATTTTGATCAGATAATCTCGAACGGTCTGCTGTTTTTGTAGCTTTCATTATGGAAAAGAACTGCTCACATAGATCAGTGCTTGCAAACAGAGCTAGAATTCTGGCTGCAAATTTCCGCAATTCAACGTACCTTTCAGGTAAATAACTGTAAAATTTTGTCAAAGCCACTTCTATATACTTCGCTTTCAACAAAGAATCTGACTGCTATTCTACTAGCTCTAGTTGCATATTACCAGCAGCATTTTCAGAAGCAAATGAAAATGGAGATACAAACAAAGAAAATTCTAGATCGTATGAAACGAAGTCATTGAAAGCATATTTAATAATGTTGTAGCCGTATTTAATCTTTTTAGTGCCTGACACGTTGAGAAGTGAATAAGATTTTCTCTTCATATTAGGTTTATCCACAGTCGTGACGATTTTGTCCCTTCTTTGAAGTTTCAAATTCAAGCCTTGCAGGTGACCAGTGAGATCAACTGCAAATGCCAAATTCTGAACACAATAAAACAAAACAATTAATTATCAGAAACATTGAAAATTGGCGATGATTTAAAGGGAGCGACTGAAACAGGTCTTATGACATGTTAGAACTGTAATTGCTTTGCGCAGAATGTTTCTTGGTGAATGACGCACTGAAAAATGAGCAAACTTAAAATTAGCATCAGTATCTCTTTTTTTTTTTTTGCAAGTAGCTTTGCATCAAAACCATTTCATTTCATGGTTGGTACGCTATCCGTTGTAAGACTAGCTAGCTTTAACTAAAGATAAATTGTTCTGCAACATAACCTCCTGTTGTTTCTCAAAATACATACTGGCTTGTTGTGGTGTTATGTATAGAACAGAGCTCAAGTAGCTCATCATGTGTCTCAAAATTCCTTATGAATATAACCAAATGTGCTACACCCATTACATCAGTGGACTCATCGAAAGCCAATGAAAATAATTCAAAATCAACTATTTGGTTTAATTGTTTACGCAAGCTGACTGACATGTCTTTTATTCTATCTGCCGCAGTGTTATTAGTTAATGCTATTTTTGTATTTCTTTCAATGCTTTCACCTTTTCTGGACTAATTACTTAGGCTTTAACGATACACGCCTTCATAAAATCACATCATCAAAATATTTTCTAATGCTTGCAATTAAGTTTAACAAAATGTAGCTTGCTTTCATTGCAGACTCACTCACTTTGTTCAGTTTAACAAATACTATATTGCAATTGAAGTAGCTTGTCATCTCTTTTATTCCAGCGTAATAGGTTAACATTATTTTTATAATTTTTGAGGTGGCCAAGCGGGCCGCATGCAAAGGGGTCGCGGGCCACATGCGGCCCCCGAACGCCGTGTTTGACATGCCTAGTCTAAAATATCATGATGTCGGATTTTCAATATCTTTTCTAGTTTACGAGATTTAAACGGGACGGACGGACGGACAGACAAACCACACAAAACTAATAAAGTCCATTCCCCTTTCGGTGCCGCTAATAAAGAAATTGAACATGTAAATGGTGATAGGGATATTCTGACTATTGTTTCTGTTTTTTTTAATCGCTTCTATTATTATTATTAAAAAGTTGAAATGGTATTTAAAAAAACAACTTTGTGCATCTTAAATCTTACACACAATTTGTCGCTTTCAGAAGAGTAAGTGAAGCGATTGGATCTGTGCTGAGAACATTACAAATAATAATGTTGAAACTTTTAGTTTTTGAGATTTAAAATTCACAGACGGACAGATAGACCACAAAAAAGCTTAGTTACCATTTTTAGGGCTTTAAAAAATGGCAACTGAATTTGAAAAAAACAACAACTGAAAAGGTTAACAAGGACAAAAATGTGGGGATTAACATTTCATCTGGAATGTCCAAAAGCGGACATAGTCCCACTACTGTGTGTATGCAGATTACGTGCTTATAGGAAGGGGGGAACTTTTTTTTAAAAACCAAATAAGAATTTTTTTAAAAGTTTTTTTTCTCCATTAAGATGGTAATAAGCCGTAATTTCTGATTCTATTTATTTCCTGTAATGCAGTGACACTCAAGTTCTTCTATTACAGTCAGGTTCATTTCTAAATAAGTTGCTACGCCGATTACAAATACAAAGAAACATTGGAGTCGAGTGCAGGAATGTCCGCTAAAAATATCATGTCAAAATAACCAAATCAAATTTTAATTTTATATTTTCAAAGTTATTACGGCCAACCCACAGGTTTTGTTTTTACTATGTGGCCAATAAGCTATTTATTATTTCCTAAAGATATACATACAGTGTCAAATTTCTAAAAAATCGTAAGAGCCGTATTCATGAAGCATATCCACTGCGGTTGAAATAGTTAAATATGTATAAATATACATTTGTTCATCATTTCATAAAACGACCCTTATTACAACGCTCACCCAATCTAACACAATTTGTTTTCTAATTCTCAAATTCTATAAGATACCTTTATGTCTTTTTCGTATGTAAGTCAAACGGCCCGCAGCCCCCTAATATAGATTATACACAAACACTTCTTTGGCCCATCAGTAGTAGACTTTTCGTTTACTACATTAAAACGCCCCCCCCCCCCCCCAACTAAACTCTTAACATACACAGACTATTTGTTTTAATGAAACACCTCTCCCAAATGTGGTGGGTTTGGCACAGAAGAACTAAATAAATGACGAATTGGCCTGAACAACTATCCACTCCACTACACAAATAACACACTTGTTGGTCCTTCTAGTTATTTAATGGAACAGTTAACCTTACACAGACACAAGCAAACCACAACAATTCTTAGGCTCGTGTACTCCAAAAGCGCAAAGACTTAACGAAATTCTGGTTAGTCTGACCTGAATATTTTTTTGTATCCTTATTATTCATCGAAGCAGCCAGCATGACATTGAAATCGCATAATTTTAAGGGTATCCTCCAAAAGAAAGACCTCACTCCCAACCAAGAACTTTTTGGCTCATCACTTTTTGAAATCCCTCAATTAAAAGGCCAGTAATGCACAGCACATAATAATGCCCTCCTCCTGGCTACAAATTGTTTTTTACCCGTAAATTACAGAAGTCCATATAATTAAATCATTTCAGCTTTGGTACTCCCGAAACAGTTTGCAAGAAGGAACATCACTATTCGTTAGTTAGTCCATACGCTTTCATACAGATGTTCCTAGTACTTTGTAAAAACACATTTGATAATCTGATCCAAGAATAATCCCTCACATTGACTCTGAAAATTACGGGATACGTCATTTGAGATCTAATCTACATATAGATTTAGGAAAGTATTAGATTGAGCTGTGTATCAAGGAATGGCCTCTTTAGTCAAGCAAAAAGTTGCTAAAGGAAAAGATCGTCTCTCGAGACGTAAAATGCTACAGATTTAGATCTAGATCTGTATAAAAATTAACATAAATAAAATATCTGAAACGAAAGAAATTTAAGCACCAAAAGAAGTGCTGAACTCGAAAAGAAGGATCATTTTGTAATGTCACACATTTAAAAGACTGCTTTAAAAAAACATTTGGGGTCGAAATTGCGAATACAAAATCATTTTTGGTGAATTTTTTGCTGAATAATCGTGAATTAGGCGTGTTTTTAGCGGCCCCCGAAAGGGCAAAAGACGCTATTAGTTTTGTGCGAAATGTCTGTCCGTCTGTCCCGTCTAAATCTCGTAAACTAGAAAAGATATTGAAAATCCGACATCACAATATTTTAGACCATTCGAAGTTCTGATGCAACGGCTACTTTTTTTTTTCTAAAAGCGAAAAATCTAATTTTTAAAATCAGTTATGCAAGCTTTTAAAAAGAAAAAGCTAATTAGTATGCATTATAAGTTAGACCTAACATACTGTTACGAATCTCACTATCCAGGCTCTCTGCAAACTGCACCATACACCACCAACTTAAAGAACTTGACAAGTCAGGGCTCCAAAATAACGTAAAGGTTTAATGTCCATAAATAACAGCCAATACTGTACAATTGGCAGCACGTAGAACAGTACAAATAGCTCTGCGATAACAAATATCTCTCCGATAACACCGTTCCGCCGTATCAAGTCTCGAACTGGCCTCTCCGTCTCGTTCCGGGCTTGCACTGGGTTCAACAGTTCGGGACTGACTTCACACACTTGGGCTCGTTGTGTCGGACTCGATCACAGACCAAGATCAAGACGCCGTTCGTCTCAACTGTACTTGACAGTACTCCGCACTGAACCGTCGTAATGCTCCGTACAGAACCACACCGTTGAACTGTGCTGTAGTCGACCGTGTTCTGAACTCCTGTCGTGAACCTCCTTTCTGAACCTTGCTGTATTGAGCCCCTTTTTTTTTCAACCGTCTTGACTGCGTCACCTCCGCTCTTATATAGGGTCCCTACTGGCCTTCTCGAACCGGACAGAACGCTGCTCGACGTTTCTAGGTGGTCAGATGACTACAACTCTCGTGACGCTCCTGAGCTCTGTTCACGACGACGATCCTTCCCGAACCGTCCTGTTGATACTCGACTCGGCTGACCGTCGTAGCTCGTCTCGGTTGACCGCTCGTCTAGCGCTGGCCTGGGGCGATTTGCGTCAGCTGACTACACACACACCACTACCCCCATCTGTGCCACCACCAGGTTTATAACAATACCATGAATAGTAATCTTGTAACCTTCATTTTCCTCAACATTTTTTTTATTGCGGAATTATTATTATTATTTTTTTTTAGTAAGATATTAAGTGAATTGTAATCTCTTGACCACTCATGTTTTATTTTTATTATTTGACAATGACTACAAATTAGTAGATATTAAATGGATTGTAATTTCTTGACCACTCATCTTTTATTTTTATTTTTTTAGAAAATGACTACAAATTAGTGGATATTGAATGGATTGTAATTTCTTGACCACTCATGTTTTATTTTTATTTTTTTGAAATTGACTACAAATTAGTAGATATTAAATGAATTGTAATTTCTTGACCACTCATGTTTTAATTTTATTTTTTTGAAAATGACTACAAATTAATGGATATTAAATGAATTGTAACTTCTTGACCAAAAAAAAAATAAAAAAATAAGAGCTTGAACCTTTTCAAAATATTTAGATCAATTATAAGACATCAGTTAGGCTCTGATGAGGGGAGGCGCGGTGGCTGAGCGGTAAAGCCCTTGGCTTCCGAACCGGGGGTCCCGGGTTCGAATCCTGGTGAAGACAGGGATTTTCAACTTTGGAAGCTTTGGGCGCCTCTGAGTCCACTCAGTTCTAATGGGTACCTGACATTAGTTGGGGAAATTAGTTGGTCGTTGTGCTGGCTACACGACACCCTCGTTAACCGTAGGCCACAAAAACAGATGAACTTTACATCATCTGCCCTATAGACCACAAGGGGAACTAGTTAGGCCAGGTTCACATCTAACTTTACATTCACTTTCACCTATCATTTGATCTGCGGGACCGTTGGGGCACTACACAAGATCTGTTAACCTTCTTTCTCCATTCTTATCTCTCATTTGTCTTTGATATAATTTCATTTGGATGTTCTTTCTGAAAATATTGAAGCCTGCCTAGGTGGACCACTTCGGGGGCCGATTTTGAGTTTGTGTTTCCACACAAACTGTCTTTTGTAACCTTGTTTTTTTTAGAGACAAGTTAAATAATAACAAGTTAACATTTTATTATTTGCCATCAACAGCTAGTTGGAGTCAGCTAGGGCCAAGAAATTTATATAGTTAAAGTCCAATGATAAATAGCATGAATCAAACAACCCTTTTCGTTTGTGTTGCACATTAAAACTGAACAGAAACATGAACAAATGTATTTCTAAAAATAAAAAACGGTGTTGTCCGATTTTGTTGGCGTAATTGGAAATTTTCGAAATCCTATTATGATAGATATATAAAGACATAACAAGCTTACCTTCTGTTCATTCAGTAGACACTCTTAATTCTTGATTAGTAACTTTAAATTGGGTGAGTTTTTAGATTTCTGTGAGCTGGTAATACGTAAGTTTAAGTTAGGTAAGTTTGATTAGGTTAGAGAAATGCGAAATGAAGCTAGGTAAGATAGAATTGAGTTAATGTAATCTGATATCTAAAACTTTATGATTCTTAGCTATTAAACTCTATTTCATAAATCATTTGCTGACATATTTATTGAGCATTGAACTCGAGACTTTATTAGAATGCAAAATAATAATAAAGATAATAATAAAAAATAAATATAGTAATAATGCAACTACAAAAACATGAGGCATAGTTTACACATCTACTATAGTATCTACTTTTTGTTAGCGGCCCCCCGTAAGGGGAAAAGCCGCTATTTAGTTTGTGCAAAATGCCAGTCTGTCCGTCTGTCTGTCTGTCACACTCAGATCTCATAAACAAGAAGGGAAATAACAAATATTATTTCACCATTCTACAAGCAAATCGTTTAGTTTATAAAATCAAGCGATTTTTTCATAAAAATACACCAATTCTAAAACAATACATAAATGTAAGGGAGATAATGTAAAAAAATATGTTAACAGGAAAGATCATTTTGTGTGTGTGTGTTTAGAATCACTAAGTCATATATATTTATAAAATCTACAAGAAATGTTTACAACAAATATAAATATTAGCTGTGTCTTCTAAAATTATGATTAAAAGAAAACAATTAAGTTTGTTTATAAAGGCTAAAAATGCTATTTGTATGTAAATATCAAGCACATTTTTTTTTAAATGGACTTTTTATTCAGCGAATTTTGTGCAGTAGCGTAAGGTACTATCAGTTCCCTCAAAATTTAAAAAATAATCAGATTATATTGATTGTTTGTTTAATGCCCCCGTCAGAATAAAAGAGGTTTATTTTTGTGCGCTTCATCGGTTCCCGCAAAATGTTTTAATTATTTTATTTTATTTATTTTTTGTTTTGTACCCACATTAGGATAAAAGCCGCTTATTTTCTTTGAATTTTATCTGTTGGTCCGTCTGCCCATCACGTTTAGATTAAAATAAAAAATAACACTAAAAGCTATTGAAAACCTAATTTAACCTTTAATGTTCCTTCCGAAACATTGCAATAGTTTTAAATATCTGTAATAGATTTTCCAGATGTTTTTGTGAAAAACAAATCAATGTCAATGAATGTTTGTTTGCTTTTCCAACTTATATCACGTTTAATTTCCATGCTTAAACGTTGCAAAAACACATGATCAATAATATGTTGTTCCGGTTTTTTTAAAAATGTAAATAGCATATAAATGCTAATTGAAAATCTCTATTCTGACTTATATTTCATTAACTATAAATTTGTCATGGATATTGTTTTTAAAAAAAAAAAGCACATCAAATGATTGTTTGAAATCAGATCATTGGCTTACATTACACTTATATTCTTGGACAATACGTCACTATAGTATAATTATCCATATCAACTTTTTTCGTATTTTCAACTTACAACAAATGTATTTCAAAAATATTTTTTCTCAAATATCGACAATAGGTTGTTCAGGATTTAAAAAAAAAAAGTAATTTACTAGAAACGATTATTGAAAATCACTTTTTAGACTTATTTTTCATTTAATTTTATTGCTGAAACATAACAGAAGTCTTTTTATCAGTAAAGAATGTTCCGGGTTTTTGTTTTGAGAAAGAAATCGACCTACATTACTTAATTTTCTTACTAATCGTCGCTCAAATTGTTCCGAATTTTAAATGATAAATCTACTGACGCCTAATAACTGGTTGAAATCCCTATTTTAGTAACAAATGTTTACGAAAATCGGTTGTTCCGGATTTTTTATGAAAAACATTTTAACTCAATTTATGAAAAATCGCACTTCTCTCTTACCCTGCATTTAACTTTCTAGCTAAAATGTTACAAAATCTAATTATCGTTAATATTATTTTCCGATTTTCAAGGGAAACAACTTCCTAACACCAAAGTATGGTTTGAAAATCTCTCCACAAGACTATGATACATCTAATTTTCATATGAGACCAATTCAAAATTTAATTAACGGTATTATATTTATCTAGAGTTTTCTCATTTCTCCACTATTTCTAGTGCAATGTTTTAAAATACTAAAACTAATCTACTATTTTTTAAATATAATATTGAATTCAGTTTATTGATATATTATCTAGGTTCTTTTCTACATACATCTTATCTAAATTACATCTACATTATTTCAAATTTATATATTAGATCTAGATATAGTAGATATAGATCTTAAGAGTGTTCTATGAGAAGTTTAGTTGAGGTAGATCTACTTCCTCATCCCAGTTCCATTTATATGAAAAAAATAGCTCTGTTGGTAACTGTGCTGGCACATCGAGTAGATGTTGCCGAAATACAAGTAGACTTGCATGTATCCTAATAGTCAAGCTTAACATAAAATACTATTTAAGAATCCCATAAGCGGAGGTACAGCATGGAAGAGAGTTCTGATGTTTCAGAGCACTATTTGAAAATCTACCGCCCAGGCTTTCCTGCAGATTGGAAAGATCACAGCACATACCGGTAATCCATAGCATCTATACGAGATGCACAAACGACTTTATATTGCCATGAGTTGCCTTCTCTTTTTTTTTTTTTTAATTAATTTTCTTTTTTTTAAAGGCTTTTTCGTGTCAAAAATTATTGAGGAAAGCAGTATTTACCGTGGCTACGTAGCCCTTGCTAAGACCTACATATTTTGCTAAATCCAGCGCAGACACAACTATTTTCCACGGTGGTCGATTTAGATTTTGTTTTCGCCGTCTATGTCAGTCCTCGGTAGTTGATTTTTTTTTTGCCTCAAAGGCCGCGGGATACACATATTTCTTTTATTTAATATGCTACATCTCTTTTTCCATAAGCTAGGACAAATATCTACAAACCATCCTTTTTCCTTAGTGTCATTAAAGCATGGAACAGATTGTCTGAATCAGCCAACTAATTATAATTATAGCTTTTATATAGCGCTACTTTCATGCTTATGAAAGAGCGCTTTGGTCCAATGTCATTTGTGGACCAGTGGAGGGGGGAGAGGGTATCTAGGAGTTGGTTTTCCGTGCTGCCTTTAGGCGCTCAGTAAACGCAACTCTGCCCGAGTCATGTGTCGAACCTCGAGCCCCCTTCTAGGTAGCCAAGATAAGCCAAGTTCAAGCGCACTTAGCCTCTCGACAACGCTTCCTACTAATTAGCCTAGTTTAAGTCTTTTATGAATGAGGGCAAGACATTTTATTGATTTTTTAAAATTTGAGACCCCATTTAAAGGGGATGCTGAACATAGCTGCACAATATTAAACTTTCGTCTATTCATCACTAAATATATGTAGTACATTACTCTACAATGACGCATATGTGATATAAAGGGGATTTTTTTAATAGAAAGGAAACTAACTTTGTAACGATTGATGTAGATAATGCGCCATGACATATCACATGATGAAAATACTTTCTCAGCTAGTATTACTTCCCTTTGTATTAATTGCGCAGTGAATAAAAAAAAAACAACCCGGAAAAGTGAGGGGGGGGGGGGAGAGGAAGTTTGCAGCCAGGGATGTCTCCAATTAATCACCAAGAAACTAGCGAAACTAATTACACAATGGTAGTAAAAGTATTGTTTTTACAACGCTTATTTCATCTTACTGTGTTTTTTTGGTACAAAGAGTGTACACGTTATTTCTCGCATACCCATTCTTGGATTAAGCTGAGATTTCGCACAAATATTCATTGACATAACAAAACATGAATTAATGAAAATAAAAACAATTAGACAATTCATTACTGGTAACTCATTATTTTATTTAATAGAGACAATGACAAATAATAGTTCAGTATTCACAGATATGGCTAAATTTGTTGGGTTTAGTCCCCCTAAAATAATTATTATCGCTATTTCTCTCTCTTGCATTCTCCAATCAAATTGCTCCTTTAAACTATTAATTGCATCTAACAAAACATGAATCAATTTTAAAAAATACTCTAGTAGTGAGATATTTATTGCTAAATACTTATTTTGTTTGATATCAAATTAAGAAATTAACTACGTTATTGGTAGATATAGTTGTTTAGGAACATGTTCTTCTCCCTTTAGATAAGCTTTGTTTGTTTTGAAAGAAAAGGATTTAAAAAAATATTTGTTTTTTTCAATCGAATTTAACACATTTTTAGCGGCCCCCCTAAGGGGAAAAAGCCGCTATTAGGTTTGTGCAAAATTTCCGTCTGTCCGTCTGTCACACTCAGATCTCGAAAACTAGAAGAGATATGAAAAATATTATTTCATCATTAAATGCGGCTTCAAAAGTTTAGGTGCAACGGCTACTTTTGGTTTTCTAAAAGCAAACCGTTTAATTTATAAAATTAATTATGCAAGCGATTTTTTCATAAAAATACACCAATTCTAAAACAATTACGTAAATGTAAGGGAGGCAATGTTAGAATATGCTAACGAAGATGTACCAATTTTGTGTATTTTCAGTGTCACTAAGTAAAATATATTTTAAAATGTACAGGAAATGTTTACAACAAATATAAATAATAAAGATGTTTTTTCTGGTCAACTAGCTGCTAAAATTAAAAGAAAACATTTCTGTTTGTTTATAAAGGCTAATAATGCATTTTGTATGTAAATATCACACACATTTTTTTTAATGGACTTTTTATGCAGCGATTTTCGTGCAGTAGCGTAACGTCGCTACATGATCAGGTACTAAACCAATTCCTTAAACTTTTAAAAAAAATCAGATTTTATTTATTTTTTGTTTAGTGCCCCCATCCGAATAAAAGAAGATTATTTTTGTGCGTTTTGACTGTTGGTCGGTCTGTCCGTCACGATTAGATTAAAAAAACTAGAACTCTAAAAGCTATTGAAAATCTGATTTACACTTTAATGTTTCTCCCGTAACATCTCAATAGTTTTAAGTATCTAAAAATTGATTGTTCCGGATTTTTTTGTGCAAAACTAATCAACCCCAACAAATGTTTGTTTGCTCTTCTAATTTATATTACATTCAATTTCCATGCTTAAACGTTGCAAAAACACATTATCAATAATATGTTGTTCCGTTTTTTATGTAAATAGCATATTAATGCTAAATCAAAATCTCTATACTGACTTATATTTCATTAAGTGTAAAAATGTTCCGGATATTGTTTTATAAAACATGAATTATGCCTAATGATTGTTTGAAATCGCATAATTTACTAATATTACACTTATATTATTTGACAATGCGTCACTATAATTTGGTTATCAATATCAAATTGTTCCGTATTTTCATCTTTAAACAAATTTTAAAAATATCGACAATAGGTTGTTCGGGGCTTTAAAAAAAAGTAATTTACTAGATTTGATTACTGAAAATTACTTTTTAGACATTTAATTTTCTTGCCAAAACATAACATAGAAGTTTTGTAATCGATAAAGAAAGTTCCGGATTTTGTTTCTTACAAATCGTCGCCAGAAATTTCCGAATTTATTTAAAAATCTACTAACGCCAAATAATTGTTTGAACTCCCTCTTCTAATTGATAAACAAATAATCTTCTCATTTACGAAATAATGTTTTTACGGATTTTTATGAAAAATATTTTAACTCACTACTCTCTTACAGTACATTTAACTTTCTACCTAAAACATGTAAAAATCTAATTATCGTTAATATTATGTTCCGATTTTTAAGGAAAACAGAATCCAAACTCCAAAGTAAGGTATGAAAATCTCTCCACATGGCTGTAGTACATCTAATTTCTATACGAGACCATCCAAAAAATTTAATTAACGGTATTACGTTTATCTGAAATTCTCTTTTTCTTTTACTATTTATACAAACATCCGGAACAATCTATTATATACATTTTTTAATTGTGTTCATACCTAAAAATTATTGCGATGTTTTGAAACGTAAAATAAAGGTTAATCAATTTTTAATAACTTTTAGTGGTTCTTTTTTTATATCAAGATGACGGACAGACCGACTGACAGACAAAACGCAAAAACAATGCGGCTTTGATCTTTTTTAAATAAATTCTATTAGAACTCAGTGCACCAATGTCTATGAACCCTTGTTAAATATCTCGTGTAAATAAAGACATTTTTTTATGGTACCGGTACTAGCCTATTGTGAGGTAATGGAATTTTTTTTCTTTGACGTCATATGAATGGACTCTTTAAATGTAATGTTAAAAGAACGCACTCAATGTCTATTAACACTCGAAAAAGTGCTCGTATTAATGAAAATATATATTAGTCTAACTAAGCCGTGTGACGTAGTGTTTTTTTTTTCTGTGACGTCATATGGAATGAATTCTTTAAATGAAATGCTAAAAGAACGCACTCGGTGCACCAATGTATATGAACACTCGATAAATGGCTCGTAATGATGAAGGCGATTTTTATTCTAGCTAGGCCGTGTGACGTAGTGTTTTTTTTCCTTTGACGTCATATGGAATGAATTCTTTAAATGAAATGCTTAAAGAACGCACTCTGTGCACCAAAGTCTATGAACACTCGATAAATGGCTCGTAATGATGAAGGCGATTTTTAGTCTAGCTAGGCCGTGTGACGTAGTGTTTTTTTCTCCCTCTGACGTTATATGGAATTAATTCTTCAAATGAAATGAAAAAAAGAACTCGGTATAGTAATGTTTATTAAGCCTCGTTATGTGACTCGCGTTTAAAAAAGGAATATCTTGATTTAGATCTAATCTAGATTTTTTAAAACTAGATCTAGATTTTTATTACAGTATATCTAGATCTGGATTTATATTCAAATTAAAATTATTTTAGAGTCTAGATCTAGAATTTCTAGATCTAGTTTAGACTAAAATAGACTAGATTAAGATGTAGAATTTCAATTTCTAAACTTAAAGTGTAAAAAAAAAAGTGTAGATTTTCATTTCCAAACGTTTTGATCAATATTGTAATGTTTTAATATACTAAAACTAATCTACTATTTTTTATTTAATTTAAATTTACGGCAAATGAATCTTTGAAACATTATTACTTTTGACCATCAAAATTAAATCACCTCTTGAATATTATTTGCGAATATGCAGATCCAACAGGGATCCGACTTCGACGGGGGCCGCCTCTGTGTTTGTGTAACACAAACTCTCTTTGTAATCTTGTAATAATTTTAGTTTTATAAAGTGAAGTTAATAAAGCAATGTTTTTTGGACAAAAAAAAAACGTTTAGATTAAGAAATATTTTGTTTTCTCTTTTCAAATTTATATATTTGACTGAACATTTCTTTCCATTTTACAGTTGCCGATGTGCCAAAAACTCAAAACTCATTTCTTTCCATCCTGAGGTGTACTACTGATGGCTTAAAAATTTTTTTTTTACCCACTGCCATGGGGGGGATATCCATTGGTCTCATTGGCTCAGCCGCGGGGGGGGGGGACACTTTGTGACTATTTTTATGTTTTTGCTTTTGCTTTAATCGGAGAGGAGATATTAATATTAAACCTTCACATGCCGAAGCGTTGCCAAGGGTGGTTTGAGAAAAAACAACAACTACAAAATCATTTAAAAAAAACTTAAGCAATTAGACCCCTCTTCATAGGGTTTTGAGTCTACTTCCCTTCCGGAAGTCCATTTTTATGACGATGTTACTATATATACACATTAGAGCATGTGTTTATGAAAGCATGTATATTTTTGTTCTAAATATATTTTTGTCATTTCCTCATTTAGATAAAAGAGACCAGTTCAATGAAGATACACTTTACTGATTTTAAATCAATACAGGAAAGTCTAAATTAACTTTACATTAACTGTAACACCTCTGTGAAATCGAGCCAGCGTTTAAAGTCAATCACATTTATCGAGTTTACATAAAGTTCCATGAAACAACAACAAAACAAAATAAATAACTGCAAACAGTATTAAAAATGTCATACAGTTCAGAGTGTTTTCTAGTTGCACTTTTGTTCACGCTCTCCCCGTGTCAATCTCGTCCAGGACTCGCCTTCAACACATCTTCCAAAGATTTACAACTCTATCTAGATAACGAGCTTGAATACCTTTTACCTGTGAGGTATGGCATGAGACGTATTGATATAGATACTTGGAACATGATGTATGAGAACAAGTTCAATTCACCAGCCCGTCATGGGACGATCAGTGTCAAACCTTCTAGTAAGCCGTCTTCTGATACCAAGAAGCAGAGCCATCACCAGAGTGACATCGATAAAGAAGATTTAGTGACACCTGCACACAATAGCACTTTGAAAAAGATAACTTCACTAATTGACGTGGATTCTAAGAGATCTAATACGTGCACGTTTCCTAATGGACTTCAAACGTTTGTAGCAAAACTCAATCCTCATATTGATGTCAGTGACAAGTTCATCTACAGAGACATTGCGTCTCTTCCACCAAATATACCTGAAGAATGTGTCAATAGGAAGCCGTTACCCAGACACTTGATGGAACAATGTTACTCAATTATCACCTATACAGATCTTGGTTCTAGCTATTTCCCCAGGTAAGTTGTAATAAAAAAAAATAAAAAAAATAAAAGACTGTTTACATTTACTCTTTATAACTAAATAAAAATTGAACATTTTCTTTACCCCACCTAAAGTCCTCCTCCCCACGAAAACAAAAATCCTGGTTAAATGAATGTATAAATCTACAGAAAATGTATAACCAAATCTTATGCCAGACCTTGAGATCCAGACTTGGAAAAGTCGATGCGCAAAATGTTCCTGGGCGTCTGTTTGTTTAATAAGGTTTACGGGAAAACCCGCTGACGTCTGTTCAAGATATTGTCGAGATAGCTAGCCAAAAGTAAACGAATTTTTAAATTATACTTAGCAAAATTATAACGGTGAAACAAAACTTTTCAGAGTGTGGTCGATTAGGTGGTAATTCTTTTCCCAAAGATATATCGTTAGAGCTGTTTTCGAGATCCGTGTCCACCCACCCAGGTGACACCCTTTTGTTCTTTGACCCGATGAAGAGTTTGCAACCTGAAAAAAAAAGGGATTTAAACCAAAATATACAAACAAAAAACATTTAGCATGTCCATTGTCTTTATTTTAAATTGTGTGATTTTATGCGTTTGATAGTCTAAAGAGCTAAGCCGAAGAGTCTTCGAGCTCTAGGCTTGTAAGCCTGTCTGAACTACTGTTCTATCTGGAGGACATCCAAGTCAATGCCTATGTAAAACATTGCTATTTCCGATATATCTGGCACTCCGGGCGCATGGACTAGAATGCATGGCCGAAGGTCGAGTATACCGGGAACCTCCGCCATTTTCCTATGTTGTATCAAGCTAACCGTGACAGGACTCGCCATTAGTGTAACGGTCCCTTGAGGAAGGGCGCATAGATTGTCGACAGAGACGTAGGAACTCTCTTTCAACTCCGCGCCGTGCAATGGGAAAACTCTCGCCTTCCCTTGGACACTCCCACGGGAGTTTTGTTTTGCTATTCATTTGGCCTAATTACTTCCTCAAGTAATCGTTCCCCCCCGGGTGCCACGTTGAGGCAGAATAGCGAACTCGAGGTGATTTTATCCAACATGTACAACTTGATAGTAAAAGTTATTCAATGAAATCAAAATGTGTTATGATCTTGATTAAAGCTTCAGGACATTGACATCAGACATAAATGAAAGCTTCATAGCTATCTCTTCTCTGTGGCAATTTACGTCTCAAGAGACGCTCTTTTCCCTATGCAACCTCTTGTGTGACTAAAGAGGCTAATTCTTGATACACAGCTGCGATCGCAGGTTGGGCATAGGTGATCACCAGGCGCCGTTGCATTTTCACCCTTCTTTCTGCTTCTGTTGTGTATGACATCTACAATCCGTGATCCTTCCTTTATGCTCTCTCTCTAGTGCCACCTTTTACCAGTTGCCAGTTTCGATTTTGAAGAGCTTCCTGTCGTGTTTGCATACATCCGTATAACGTAAAAGTGGGCGACCAGCGGCTCTCCTGCCTTCTATTAGATCGCCATACAGAATGTCCTGTGGAAGTCGACCTACTGGCATTCTACGAACGTGACCAATCCAGTCAAAGCGTCTGCTGCTGATAACAGAGAAGATGTCATGGCACCCTGCTCTTCGTAGCGCTTCCTCATTGGTTATTTTATCTTGCCACATGGCAGGAAAAAAAGCTGAATGTCTTCCACCTCCGATGCCTAAGGCGGACCTTTAAGATAAGGTGGCAAGATAAGATAACCAATGAACTATCTCTTCTAAGTCATTAACATTTCGTTGGTTTTAGTAATGTACTAAATATAATCTGTAGTAAAACCTCCCAAATTTAATACATAACTTCTATTCTCTCGTTACAAACATTATTGTATCTATTTGTTGAAGTCACTATTCAATTACATTACCATATACGTCCTCTTATAGTCAACAACAATATATATATATTGTTTGATTTTATATGTGTCGGTATACTAGATTACTTAGAATTATATTCGTACAAAGTTTATATCGACTCACTCTGTCTAGTAAAAAGTTTGTAAACGTTATGTCTCCCACACCCAATCTTGGATAAGCGGAAATTATGCACAAATATTTCTTTTACCTGACAACACAGATATGAATTCAAACAAAAATAACTAATTAGTTAATTAACTATTGGTAATTGACTATTTTGTTTGGTATCTTGAACAAGGGAAAGAAATCGTATTTGACAGAGGTGGTGGTATAAGTTGAATTAGTCCCCTTGAGGAATTTTGAGCCCTGAAAGAGCATTTGTTTATGCATTTAAAATAAAAAGATCATGTAAACATTCACGAAGATACCTCCTTCTTCCCTCCCCCTTTCACAACTAGTCCAGACAAGTGATGAAGCCTGGGCGCTACACAAAAACAATCGGTAAAAACATTTATATCCCACAGATTTAGATGTATAGGTCAAGTGTACATATAATTACATAACTGATCCAAAACAATTAATACAATTACACTTAACATAAGCTTTATTTTTATTTTAAAGTATTTTTTATGATTTTCTTGTAAGCTTATGTCTTCAGATAAAAGCTTTGAACAAAATAACTTTCGAAGATACAATGACATCATCAGTAGTCACAATAGTGACCTTTTCATGCAATGAATTGAATCTAATAAATACATTGGGCTCAGAGAGTGCAAGACACGAACGTTTACTTAAGACATGTCCAGTCTCAAACACGCTTACATTTTTCTTGGTGAGATGAAAGGTGGTCGGCGTAACAGAGGTGCCCACTGAGATGCTTCAAAGACCAGGCGCCAACTGACATGGAAGAGAGGCAATGTAAGCAAAAGTATACAGGAGGCTTCCGAACGAAACCTCTGGAGGTTTCTTGCAAAGGCCGAGGGATACACATTTTAGACCTTCCGATGAAAGACGTAATAGGTAAAAGAGAACCACAGCCGCACACAGGTGCGCCGGTGCTGTTTGTGCTGAAATATGTAGGTCAAAGCTGGGATTGAGTAGCCAAGTGAAATACTGTACTTGTCATTAATCTTCTGACTGGAAGAAAAACCTTACTACGTATTTTAAAAAAAAAGTAAAGTTCCCCTTTTAGACCTTGTGACCTATAGGGAAGATGATGTTAAGGTCATCTATTTCTTTGGCTAACGGTTTACATTTTGGATAATGATATTGTTTGATCAGTGCTGGCCTTAGATAATTAGAAGCCCTAGGCGAAGTAAATTAGATGGCCCTAAATAACGCTTCAAAAAATTTGTATTTAGAAAATTACGCAATTTATTTCGTATTATTATTGCGAATATGCACGTCTATAATCGACTACATCTAATATTCATAAATCAAAATTTCAGTAACAGAGTTAGACTAGTAAACATGAGAGTCCTAGAGCTCTACTATTTTTGAGATACTATCCAAGTGTCGCAATTTTAGACCTGTTTTTGGCCCCTATCAACTAAAGGTTATAGGCGGCTGCCTAGGTTGCCTATGGCTAAGGACGGCCATTGTTTGATATATGTTAAATTGCAAGCTACTTCCAGAAAAAAACTATAATAACTCAACATTAGTTATGGACAGACTGTTTATACGAAAAAGAGGCGGAGTTGATTCCGGCCTATGTAAATGGAGAAACAGAACTATAGCTGTAAAGAGATCATCGACAGTGGATAGGCTAGCGGGTGACAAGGAGCATAGGTTCCCTGTGTGGAGGGCCTTCTGGTCAGGAACTTGTGGATATGTCCGACATTATGTTGTTCCTGGGAGTGGAAGACATTTTCGGTTGGTTTGTGTAGTTAGCCGCCCTGATGACAACCAGGAGATAGTCTGACCTTGTGTTCATGACGAGAGATAGTCTGACCTTGTGTTCATGACGAGATAGTGAACCCTGCAGGAACGTGAAGACAGGAAACATGAAAGCACAAACAACAGCGGCGACAGTGAACCTTGCAGGTAAAACTTAGAAGACCTGGTAGCCACGACTGACTGACATGCAGGGATCGTCTCACACCTTGGACATGAACACCATTCTTCTATGACCTTTCACCATTGTTGAGTTGCCTCCCCTAGATTGGATACACTCTTTTATTGAATGGATGTTTCTCAATTGAAACACTTACATTGATAGATAATTTTTTTTTGTACAAAAGTAAAACATCCGGATGATAATATAGTGAGTTTACAGTATAAAATGTGTATCTTTATATTTTTATTTCAGATATCTACGAAACATGGTTTGCATGCCGGGAGCCCCAAGTTATTGTCACAAAAGGACCCAAAATGTCAGAGTGTACTACATGATCAGCTGTGAGAACCGGAGTCCAAATCTGATCAAAGTTTCAAGACGTGTACATACTGGCTGCAAGTGTAACAAGAAAAACTAAATATACTTACTCCTTAACTATACCTAATAGAGTATCACTACATATTGCTATTAGACTATTACTTACATATTCTAATACAATCTTACACGTTTGTAAACCTTTTCAACAAAACTTTAGAATTCTATCAACTATAAGCAAATAATATATATATATTTTAAAAAAAAGCAGAGCAAGAAAGATAAAGATAAGAAAGTGATACGCAGAAAATAGGGAGGATGTAGGGCAGTGGTTCTCTAAATATTTTTGATCCGGGTACCCCTTGATATAGTGAAGACTTACCCACGGACCACTTAATGAAAAAAAACTACATCAATGGATAGTGAATACGTTAGAAAGGTAAACAAAACGTTGATTGAAATGATCAATTTGGTTTAAAATATACATTTAAAAAAATGACTTGGATGAGTTTAATATGATTTTCTGAAAGTAGTTAAGATTAGCTCAATATTTGTAAAGTAGTAACTGAAAATCTCCAAGAGCTACAATTCCTAGTCGATTTCTTGTATTGTGATGAGGCAAATAACGGCCTTGATTCCACGTTATACCAAAACACCAGAAAGGTGTTGGGAAAGCAGTCAACGATTTCTGCTCAAAAATTCACTAATGCAGCATTTGTCTTATCATTGTTGGATTATTAGTTTATGTTACTCATTGATACTATTTCATTAGGCTGCTCCAGCATTAGTATGTGATTGGCATCTGAATTTGTTCACGCGCAAAATGTTCAAAATCCAGTCGGGAATATCCAAGTGAAGAATGTCTTCAAATCTTTGGCCTAGGTCGTCATAGAATAGTTCGTAAAAAATATAGGAAAAAGTAGAGAGTGGCGAATTATCTTATCAGATCCGACAAACTGACTTTTAGCGAAGAAGCTATTTTAATTGGATAGAATTTTTCTTTCTTTCTGAGGACTCTACAGTCGTCTCTACCACCCCTGGGGCTCAGCATACAACAGTTTGAGAATCTCTGATGAAAGAAAAACGAAGATAATTTAAAAATAAAATAAAATGTAAAAAAACAACAACAACGTGCAGGACGATATACTACAGGAGACTTCAGTCAATAACTTGGTGCTCCAAGCTGAAGAGCTTAGTCATTAAGTTCATACAGTGCTTAACAAATGAACAGCTTATCAACACGTCCTTGCTCTTCACAACAGCTACACCAAAGGCTCCATTTATGAAAAGCCGCCCATACTTTCATCAGTTTCTATTGTCGCATACATAAAATACTTTTTTCCCCTTGGTAACTGACTGTTTCGATAGTGCATTCATGGACCATGAACATAGGATTCCAGATAGTATTCTAAGCAATGCGATTATAAGACCGTAATTTGAAATCTTAAGTTGATAAATAATAATAAGGCTTGTCTTCGAGTCCGAAGATTAGTGAGGAATGCAGTATTTCCCGTGGCTGCGCAGCCCCAGCTGTGACCTACATATTTTGCCACATACTGGGCAAGCATAACCATTGTCCGCAAGTGGTCGATTTAGATTTTCTTTTCGCCGTCTGCGTTTGTCCTCGGCAGCGGATTTTCTTTTGGTCTGAAATGTGTATCCCGCGGCCTTTGTGAGTGACCTCTAGCCTAAGCTGGTCTTTGAAGCGTTTCTGTGGGGCGCCTCTGTTACGTCGACCAACTGTTGCTCATCAAAAAAGACTGCCTTTGTCATACGTTCGTCTCCCATACGGGAAACATGCCCTGCCCAGCGTAACTGTCGGACCATAAGAAGTCCCTCTATACTGCCCATACCGGCGTACGCAAGGACATCGCTGTTTGTAGTGCGGTCTTGCCACCGTATGTCCATGATGGAGCGCAAGCATCTTTGGTGAAAGCGCTCAAGTAGTCTTAGTTGTTTTCTGTATAGTGTCCATGTCTCAGATCCATATAAAAGGGTTGAGAGAACCACCGCTTGGTAGTATTTGATTTATGTAGGCAAGCGGAGAGATTTATTACGCCATACTCTCGCCTGAAGGCGTCCAGAACAACTACTGGCCCTGGCCAGACGGTTTACAACTTCCCTTGAAAATGAGGCGTCATTTGAAACTATACTACCCAGATATGTGAAGTGGTCTACCACGTTAATTGGCTGTCCGTTTACGGCGATCTTTGGGGCTGAGTAGGTTTTATTGGGTGACTTCTGCAACATGACTTCTGTTTTCTCGAGGTTTATAGATAAACCGAAAGAGGCGGCAGCATATGCAAATTTGTTGACCGCGTTCAGCAGGGCGCAATCATCGGCATAGAGAAGGAATGTGTTCAATCTTCGACGTCTACTATCCCATCCAAAAACAAAGGAGATGGTCAGTTGATAAATAAGTATATCAATACTATGCATTTGTATATGCATGAGCATATATCTGGACCTCAAGGGTTGTTTCAAATGACGTGAATTGAAGTTTAAAATTGGGTTAAAGAGATGGGGAATACTACAAGTATTATTGGTATTTCAGGAGGCTTTGTAACAGTAACGTTCGATGCTTGACTCTGGTTTTAAAAAGATATTTAGATGGAAAATGGATTGCTGGTTGTAAGGTAAGCGCGCAGGACAGTCCTGCGGTCATCTAGATGGTCCCTGGTTCATAACTCACCGCTGTCATCCTCCATCCTTTTGGCCATTATAACTGATTAATTAAACAATAAATTGAGTGAGGGAACAAATAATTTAATACATGAAAAATTTAAATTTACATCTTTCATTTTAGCGTCGCCCGAAATGGGAAAATCGGTATTAGTTTTGTGTGGCCTATCTGTCCGTCTGTCCGTCCCTTTTAGATCCCAGAAACTTAAGAGATAATGAAAATAAAATCGGACAACACGATATTTTAGATCATTCAAATTTTTGATGCAACAGTACTTTTTTCTTTTCTGAAAGCAAAAAATATAGTTTTTAAAATCAATTATGCAAGCAGTTTTTTTAATAAAAATACACCATTTTTACAACTACTCACTATTAATACTAATAAATACTGGAGGCTTTTTAGAAAGGGAGCTATATATATTACCATTTTTTAAACACATTTAAGCAATCGGTTTTAGATTTTTGAGCAAAAAATATTATTTTCACAATTGTATTGCTAAGTTATGTAATTACATCAATTAGATACTCATTATAAGACATCAGTTAGGCCAGATTCACATCTAACTTCACATTCACTTTCACTTATCCCTTGATCGGCTGGACCTTTGGGGCACCACACAGGATATGTCAACCTTCATTTGCCTTTGATAAAATTTCATTCAGATATTCTTTCTGAAAATATTGAAATCTGCCTTTTTACCTGCCTGGTTGGACCAATGCTCTTTTTGACATTTTAAATATTGTTTATATTTGTTGAATATTATTATTGATCAATTCCAGCGAGAACAGTAGGAGAACAGTATTTCATAAGACTTCAAATGCCTTTTCATTTTTTTAAATTAATTTTATTCATTGAATTATAATGAAATTATTAGATACTTTATCAAGAATCAAAATAGTGTTCAACTTTTTTTGTTTCAAATGTAGATAAAGTGTATTACATAATGAAAAGAAACATCGAAACCTTACATCTGTTACCTTCATATTATAATCATTTAATGGCATTCACGAAGAAAGAATTTGGAATGACTTTTGAAATAAAACACATTTTGTAAATAAACAAAACACATTTTTTTATAAGTAATAGAGCAAGAACATCACAAGCAGCATGTCTGTGTGCGCATGAAAAATATTTGGAAAATTCCAAGAATATTAGAATCTGCAATACAGTAATAGAAAGTTCCATTACAGATGGTTCAAAGAGAAATGTTAACAGATTGTCATACAGTCACAAAGTCCCAAATGGCAATTGATGCAGTCAATGAATGGTTCATCGACAACTGGTTCCCCAGTGATTGACTCAAGACTCTCACGACAATTGACTCATTGCAAATAGGTTCACAGTAATATAGTAATATGTTAATAGTAATATTATAGTAATAATAATAGTAAAGTAGTAATATGTTGTTAATATTAGTATTTTTATTTTTTACACACCATTGGACTCAATTTGAGTTTGTTAATCTTATTAAAGTATGGGAACTTTGTAAGAGAAAAATAAGAAATATTAAATAAAGAAGAAATAAAGAAGATAATTTCTTATTTATAAGGCCAATAAATTAGTGTACGGCGATTATTCTACTCCTTTTACAATACCTCTATTCAAGTCAGAACTTCATGGAGCCAGGAACCTGCATGGACGCTGGTATCAAAAACAGCTTTAACGCTTTTCTTACAGTTGTTGTATATCACTAGTTTTTTCGTCCTCTGCGAAGAGTTGGTGATTGGTGAGTCAGTCTGTCAATGAAGACCTGATAAGTGTAACAAAGATTGTAGTAGATTTATACATTTGCATAACCAATTTTTTTTAGGTGGTAGTGGGGTGGGATGGGTTGAATAGAAATGTGTAAGAATAATTGGTTATTAAGAGCAAACCTGCAAACTCGGGATTCTTCTAGTCAAATAAAATAAAAAAAAACTGGTATTGACGTCACTTCAGGTTGTCGCCATTTGGAAAACTATATCTCTAGAAATTTGGACAGAACACGAACTTTCTTGATCTCAATATAACTATGGATCATTGGGATGGGTCGAAGAAATTATAAAACATTTGTATATTTATGTGTTGCAGAATAGAGCTCAAGATGAATGTGCACTTGAGTTATTTTAAATAAGATACACTGTCTGTCTCACAATGCGGCTAGTTCCTTAAAAAAAAAACATAACAAAAAAATAAGGGATTGGAAGAGAGTATGTGTGTGATAGAGAGTGTGTGTGTGAGTATATATGTGTGTGTGCCTCTGAGAGAGAGAGAGAGAGAGAGAGAGAGAGAGAGAGAGAGAGAGAGAGATAATGCAAGAGAGTGATAATAGCAGCTTTATGAGGCTTCAGGTTTTTCAAGAAAAGGGAGTGTGGGTGTTCCTATTCTCAACATCCTATTGAGTCATTAGACATGAAAAAACAAAAAAAAAAAAGCACTACGAGATATAAAATGAAACCAGAACTTGCATTCAGTTCTTTGTAAACCATTTAACCCAAATAAAGTTGCCATGAAAAAATACATCTGCAATTCCTCTAGGTGACAGAGCTGAATTACAGAGAGATGAGTTAATATGCGGTGAGTGCTGTTTGATTTAATGTTGCTTTTCAAAAATAAATAAAAAATTACATTTACAACTGCAAGGAAATGATTATTACAAATTTTATTGGAAGCACATATCGTGTGTTGAGTTGCACACTTTCACTTTGTTGGTGTAACTGATGAACTCGTGTCCAAAGTCACATTGAGAAATAACTGATGCACTTAATATTTTTGTTTTTACAGCCTATAATTTACTGACATTTTACACTAAATACATATGCAGCCTAATTTGTACAATTTATTATTTGTGTGTGTGTGTGTGTGTCACCCTTTTATTTTCCTCCTATGGGTCTGTTTGATACCAACAATATAAACTAATCTTTAAGTATTTACAGATATGGCTAAATATGTTGGGTGAACTCCTCGTTGCATATTTTCACCCTCAAGCATTCTCTGATCAAGTGATACTTCAAACAATTATTAATTGTACATAACAAAACATGAATAAAAAAAAAAACTCAATTAGACAATTAATTATTGGTAAATAATTATTTTGTTTGATATAGAATAAGGGAAATAACTTGTGCATTATCAATAGATATAAATTTAAGGGCGAGTTTTACCCCTTTAGATAGACAAAAGGGAAAAAAACGCTATTAGTTTTTTGTGGTCTGTCTGTCCGTCCGTCCCGTTGAAATCTCGTAAACAAGTAAAGATAGTGAAAATCCGACATCATTGAAAGTAACGACTACTTTTTTCTTTTCTGAAAGTGAATAATCTAATTTCTAAAATCAATCCTGCAAGCAGTTTTTTTCATAAAAATACACCATTTTTACAACTATTCACTATTGATAGCAACAAACACTGGAGTTTATTTAGTAAGGACAGAACAATATCTAAAAAAAATTATAGTTTTAGTTGGTTGTTGTTATTTTTTTTTTGGTCAAAATTTTTCTTTTTACAATTGTATTGCTAAGTTAAGTAAGTTCTGTTATAGGCCTACTAACTAATACGTTAAAAAAATGATTACTCTTATTTTTAAAGAGAAAAATAGGATAAGATAAGATAAGATAATTTTATTGATACAAATGGAAATTCAGTTTGACTTCAATTGACAATATCATCGTAACAACTGTACAATAACAGTATAGATGAAAAATTCGAACAACATTCACACACGAAAACATTCAAAACCAGCGCTTTATGAATTTGACTTTTATGTACTTGTCGATGACGACACTGATCTTGTAACACTCTGACCGAAAGTGGGATGAAGGAGTTTTTAAATCTTTCTGTTTTAGTCCTAATGGAAAGGAGACGACCACTTCGTTCAGATCTTATGTAACAGTGGTTTAATGGGTGCAGGTTGTCCTTAAGAATCGAGAGTGTTTTGGAAAGGCATCTTTCTTGAAAAAGCTCTTCAAGAGATGGTAGCTGTATTCAAGTGATATGTGATGCTTTTTTAATTAGTCTATTTAGTCTAAGTCTTTGTGCCAGTGAAGTATTACCATACCAGCAGGTGATGGCAAAGTTAATTAGACTGCTGATGGTTGCTGTATAAAAAAGTTAAATAATCTATTTAATATGCAAAGAGAAACATAATTTAAAACAACAATTAATAAGTAGTTTTTCATATTATCGCGTGAACTGCAGGGCTACACAGCAGGTGAAGAACATTTAACTTTTGACAAAGTTCACCACCATAGTTTGCTTAAAAAATTAAAATATTTCGGCATTAATGGTCCACTGCATCAGTGGATTAAAGACTTTCTGATAGGGAGAGAACAAACTGTAATAATAAATGGCTCTAAATCAACACCGATAACAGTAAACTCAGGTGTACCTCAAGGAACAGTCTTGGGTCCACTACTATTTTTAATTTACATAAATGATTTACCAAATTGCATTACTTCAGGAACAAAAGTCAGATTATTCGCAGACGATTGCATAATATATAGAACAATAAAAACAACACAAGACACAGATATTTTACAAAGAGAATTAGATGAATTACAGAAATGGGAATCAAATTGGAGCATGTCTTTCCACCCAGAAAAATGTCAGTTGTTAAGAGTAACAAAAAAACTAAAACAAATTAATTCCACTTATCTTATTCATGGCAAACCAGTTACACAGACTAAAAACGCAAAATACCTAGGTGTTATAATAAATGAAAAACTGTCATGGAATCCACATATTGATGAAACTACAAAAAAATCAAACAAAGCATTAGGATTTATTAAAAGAAATTTCTATAAATCAAATAAGAACATAAAACTAAAATGTTATTTAACCTTGGTTAGGCCAATAATAGAATATGCATCCTCTGTTTGGGACCCCTCAACTCAAGAAAACATTAAGAAACTAGAACAGACACAAAATAGAGCAGTGCGATTCATAACAAACGAATATTCACATTTGACTAGAGTAACACCTTTAGTAAAATCGCTAAATTTAGAAAGCCTTCAGGACAGAAGGCTCAAAAGTAAAGTAGCAATAATACATAAAACACTGAACCATAATCTTCAAATACAAAAACAAAATTTAATAAAATACTCTGAAAGACACAAAGATAAAGGCACATTCCTCGTCCCATATGCTAGGACAAATTTGTACAAATACTCCTTCTTCCCTAGTGCTATTAGAGCATGGAATGGGTTGCCTGGGCTAGCCAGGAGAACCGGTGACTTGGCAGAGTTTAAGTCATTGGTTAATATGCATGACTAAATGCATGACGCGTAGGACGTAATCATCTTCTTTTTTGAAGTAACGTCTGTATTATATAAGATAAGATAACTAAAGGCTAAAGGAATTTTTTTTTTTTTTTACAGAAATGTTTTTTCTTGAGGTCTTCAATAAGAGATTTACCATTTACAAAACAATTAGATCAATTAGATATTCATTATAAGACATCAGTTAGGCCAGGTTCACATTTAACTTCACATTCACTTTCACCTATCCCTTGGTCTGCTGGACCATTGAGGCACCACACAAGATCTGTCAACCTTCTTTTTCCATTTTTCTCTGTCATTTCCTTTGATAGAATTTCATTCTGACATTCTTTCTGAAAATATTAAAACCTGCCTTTTTACCTGCCTGGTTGGACCACTTCAGGGGCCGATTTTGAGTTGGTGTTTCCATACAAACTGTCTTTGTAACCTTGCTTTTTTTTTAAAGGATTTTTAAAAATATATTTATTTTTCATATTAAGATTTCCTCTTGTTCATATTTTTTAATCTACATTTTTATTATAAAATCTCTTTTAGCAATACATTCTATACCAAAGGTTCTCAAACTTTTTCATTTCAAAGACTCCTTTACAAGCTATTCGACATCAGACCTCCAGCACAGCCTAATTTGTCTGTCTCAAGTCGCTGGCATAGTCAAATTCTAAGCAACCGTGTGTGCTTTTTTTTCTCTGCGCTATACTCAATGTAATTATATATGAAGCCTTTTTCATTCACTGTTGTCGCATCGCTAATAATTTTAATCTGATTTGCATACTATCACTGTGTGTGTGTGTGTGTGCTTTCAATAAATCAACGAGTTTGTCTTTTAGCTCATTATGATTTGTTGCAAGACAACGCTTCAGTTGAGCAGCTCTTCAACTTTCATCTGACACAAATTGACACATTGTGGTTGATCACTGTTGTCTCTGAAAGGTGTAAATCCACATTATAAATATTAAGGAGCACATTTATTAAATTTCGCCTTACGTGGTGAAACCTCTCTTGGTTCATTGCAACTGTTTACATCACACTCTAGCTTTCCTTCAGATATTCTTCAACTATTTATCCATAATCTAACGGGTTAGTTGTGCATTCGAAGAACTATTTCATAAAGACGAATCACATGTTTACATTATTCATTAATCATTACAATGTGCACGATTACTATTTAGGGAATATATAGATCAGTGGTTCCCAAACTTTTTTGTCTCGTAGACCCCTTGCCATGTTTTCTGGTTTTCGGTAGACCCCCTGCTTAACTTATACTGCATTTTTGCACATTCATAAACTAATTTTTTAAACTAATTTCTAACTGCAGTGAGTCAAAGAGTGAAAAGTAATGTAAAGCTACATCATAAGTTAGAGAGATCTATCTTTTTTTACAGATATAATTCAAATTTAAACCTATTAAAATAACAATTAATATGTATTGCTTGAATCACCATGCACATTGGAAATGTTTTTTTTTTTTTTGCATGTTCATCATCCGTTTCTACAGATATTGTTTCATAAAAGTTTTCGCAAAGAGTTTCTCGTGTATTTCTTGATCTTTCATGTTTGCCTCAAATATTGGGCGTGCGAAACTGTTTTCACTAACAGGAGAAGGGGGCAAAGGTGAGTTACTGGCGCCTAAACCAGTAAGCTTCGGGCAGGAGGGACTCATTAGCCTTGGTTTGCAGCCCACATAGCCGAAAGAAAATAGAATTCAAACCTCTGCTACTCTGCAGCTATACACCCAAACATGGGAAAGGTTTCCTGGGTCAGCCCTGGGGAAAAATATGGATCTGAAGACCATTAGGCAGTTTGCAGCTTTACTGCTCATCCCACCGATGTACCCTTGAACTGTATGTTACTAAAAGAAATTCGTTTCATAATATCTGATGAAGGTTTGTGTAAAACAGTTTTTAAAACTACTTCAAGGGCTGGTAAAATCAATGTTATATCTATAATGTTTTTTCCGTATTTGGCTTTAGGTAAAGAGATCTTCTAAGACGCTCACAAACCACCATCTTTTCTATATGATGTTGAAGAAAGATTTTATGGGTCTATTCGGAACTTTATCTTTGAGTTTTCGAATTTTTTTTTCACTTTTATCTTTTTATCAGGGTGGAATCGTCTCAAATAACGCTTCAGTGTATATGGTTTCATATAATCATAAACAGGCACTTAACAATGGCTTATTTGACAAGGAAATAAATAATCAACGCTGTAAAATCAAGATTTCTTTTTTGTTAAACATTACTTACATGTAGACAAAATTAACTATTTAGATTAGTATTGACATTAAATACAACTATTTTACTTTTGAATAAAGGTATAAATATTTATAACAAAGGTGTAAATATTTATAATTAAGGTACAAATTATTTATTAGTGTTTGAAATAGTTACATTAATGGGGTGTGAAAATTAAAGTCATAGACCCCCATGGACACCTCATAGACCCCCAATTTACTTTTTCACTTTCGTAGACCCCTTGGAAGTCTTCGTAGACGCCTGGGGGTCTATATAGACCACTTTGGGAATCACTGATATAGATATATATTACCGTTTCTCTATTTCGTTTGATAAGCTTGACATTATAATTAAAATGTAACTTGTATTAAGCCCTAACTTCAATATACTTTGACACCTCCAGAGCTGGAATCATTTTAAAAAGGCTTAAAGAAACAAGTTTCCGGCTATTGACATTTATTCTAGTTAGTACCAATGTCTGCAACCTTCTCTTTGAGATTTGGAAAGACATTTCTTTTCAATTCTTTTATTTTCTTCTTTCTTTCCTTCCCTTAACTCTACGGTTTGTACCAATAAAAAGTTGTCAGAAATTTAAAACTAATATAAACATTGGATATCATTCATAAATGAATTTAAAAACTAAACCTACTAGTGTTAGGTAGTCGCATTGTTTTAAAATACAAATATAGTCACCACACTTTAGTATGGCTCTGAGACCTGGGTGCTCTATCGAAGACATTTAAGGGCTCCTCGAACGCTTCGATCAAATGTGCCTTTGCACCATGATGGGCACGCGCTGGCAAGACATTACAAATAACTATGTTCTGATGGAGGCCGGTGTGGACAATATAGAAGCACTAATTACCATTCGTTAGCTGGCTGGGCCGGACACTTATCCCGCATTTTCTTTGACGAGCTTAAAGGAAGGCGGAATAACAGAAGTGACCCCCGTACGCGCTATGAAGATCAACGCGAGCGCCATTTTGCCCTCACTGGCATAGAAGAAAATAGCTGGCAGCAGATGGTCTCTGAAAAGACAGTTGAGGAGCTCTCACAAAGGTTGCGGAACAAACATTTGTGAACTTAAGAAAAGCCATTATTGAAGACAAGCGCAGAAGACGGAAAGAAAACTTAAAAAGACCGCCAGCAGACAACGCATTATCTGCACGATATGAAGGAAAATATGCAGGTCGAAATTGGGTTTGGGTAGTCAAGTGAAACACTGCACTCATCCTTAATCTTGGGATTCAATATGTAACTGATCATGTGCAACATGACTGAAACTGCCGACATGATTGTATAAAATGTCTAGATTCTAGATTACTAACCTTGCTTTCTGATATCACTAGCCACCTTACAGTAGTTTAGAACACAATGATAGTCTGTCTTGAATGAACATCTAAGACTTTCTAGTCAAACTATCAATTGAAGAGTAATGTGTTGGTATAGAAAACCCACTTTAAGACCTGAAAGGTCCTTGTTACTTGATGACCTACTTGTAGATTAGTTATGTAAGCATAAAATTATAATGTCTCAACAAATGTGCACTAGTGTCAACAAGGATATACTTTTGCGTTCCTACTACTGACGTCAATATTACGTTATATGTTATCTCGTGATGCAATCAACGATTAGAAACTACTCTCTAATCTTGTGTACCTTTTACTTTTCTTTCCACTGGGATTATAAATGTTGGTAAAACGGAAGTAGGAAAATGACTTCGGGCGGGGGGGGGGGGGAGGTGAAGCATGCACCTTTGGTGACTTAAACTAATGACCACGAAACAAATAAGGCAAAACAGAGCTGAAACAAAATGACCGGAAAAGGAGACATTTAAATCTCAAATTCATCTTGAGCGCACTGGAACGACTTGTATTGCGTTAAAAATGCATTTATCTCTTGTGTCTCTTTGTTGTGTAAGACATATTAATGCAGCCATTTCCTTATTTCTGATTGCATTACAACCATCTCTTTCACAAGTCTTATTATAGGGAGCAAAAAGGCAAGAGCATCTTAACGAACACATTTAATTTGTTGTAATTATACTTTTTGTCTGTTTCTTTTCTTTGTTCGATCACTGGATAATAAACTTATTTGACTTACACAGTGCATACATTCAATTAGGTGCAAGAAGTGACCAGACTTATATCAAACATTTGTTTCGGTAAGTTCTGATGTACAAAAAGGTGTTATGGTAAGTTAATTATATAAATACATTTTAACTTACACAGTTTACATTATTTAACATGCAAATGTTGAAATAATTTTAAATGCATATTTGATAAAGAAATTTGATTACTTTAATCGATTGACTTTGATTATTATTTGTTTAATCAACAATGTTAGAAATGTATTAATCTTATTGTGACAAAAACTGAACACGAATAATCGACGTCCTGCTTATAAGATTCAGGTCAATTATTTGATTGATCAATACACATATGACACAGATAAAGAGCATGCCGATGTGTTAAGCAGCCTGGAGACCCACTGACTCCCACTTCAGCAAGAATTTCTTTCTGGGTGTGCTCCCTTAGCCTTTGATCAGCCAAGATCATGTGTGAGGCAGCAGTTGTTTTACAAAATACAAAGGCTAATTCAAAATAAGAAGATGATCACATGCTACACTTCTCCCATTTCTATCTAGTCATGCATGTTAATCTGCCAAGTCGTTGGTGTTCCTGGTTGGCTCAGATAACCCATTCCATGCTCTAATGACACCAGTAAAGAAAAAGTATTTGTAAAAATTTGTCCTAGCATATGGAATAAGAAATCTGCTTTTATCTTTGTGACTTCCTGAGTATTTTTATTAGGTTTTGCTTTTGTATTTGAAGATTATGGTTCAGTATTTTGTGTACCAATTACTACTTTACTTTTACTTTTCAGTCTTTTATCATGAAAGATCTCTAAATGTAATGATTTTACTAAAGGTGTTACTCTTAACTCTAATCGAATATGAACATTTGTTTGTCACGAATCTCACTGCTCTATTTTCTGTCAGCTCAAATTTCTTAATGTTTTCTAGAGTTGAGGGGGTCCCAAACATAGGATGCATATTTTATTATTGACCTAATCAAGTTTACAAAACATGTACGTTTTATATTCTTATTTCATTTGAAAAAAAATTATTTCAATAAACCCTAGTGCTATGTTTGAATTTTAGCGGCCCCCAAAAGGGGAAAAGACGCTATTAGTTTTGTGTGGCCTGTCTGTCCGTCTGTCCGTCCGTCCCGTTTAGATCTCAGAAACTAGAAGAGAAAATGAAAATCGAACACCATGATATTTTAGATCGTTCAAAATTCTGATGCAACGGCTACTTTTTTTCTGTTCCGAAAGTGAACCATCTAATTTGTTTTAATTATCTATGCAAGCAAATTTTTCAGAAAAAAAAAAACAAAAAAACTTTTCAATGAAAAATTTCCGTGGAGGTAAGTCTTTTAAAAGGTACAGACTTCTTCATTGATAAATCAAGCTTCATTCGCGCATTGGTAAAAAAATGCATCTAAGGTCACAATGGAAAAAGTATTGTTGCAACTCTCGGCTAGGCACTCAACGAATAGGCATGCAACTCAACACAGTTTAAAAGGAAATAAATACAGGTGTTTATTCACTAGGGTAAACACATAACATCCTTCAGCTTCCTCAGAGTCTTACTACTAAGTATACCAGTCCTTTGCTACTTAACCAGAATGTGGACCAACGATAGCCTTCCCCGCTTCGCTCCAGGTCCCTACTACAGCCTTCAGGCTGCACAAAAGTTGGCCTCTTAGTTTCCCAAACATTCAGACTCTTCACAATCCCTGATGCACTGTTCTTCTCTCTCTTCTATTATCTTCCTGTTTACGTTCATTAGTGCGCTAGTGCGCACCTCAAGCACTGGTGCAGGGAAGAGTTACAACAGTATCAATGGATCATTATAAAATAGATTTTCCATTTATTAACTAACTGATGGAATAGAATACTGATTAAAATGTTGTTTTTAAAAATAATTTTAATTGGAACTTTGTTTTAGTTGAAATTTAAAAATAAAAAAAACTACTTTTATATCGCGTAGTTTTGACATATCTTTATGATACACTGAACAACAATCTACATTAGACACCACAGATGCCAGATCTAGATCTAGATTTAGATTTAAACGTATTAAACAATTTGAACAAAATTGAATCTATAAATTATTAAGGAAATAGTTTATCTACTTACAGTTTAGGGGTGCAGATTTATTTATTATGTAAACAGTAGTATCACATTGAGAAGTGAATGTGATGCGAACAGCATAGTGCATTATTATCCAGTAGTAGGCCTAGTTACTAGATTTACATCTAATCCTGATATTGGCCTAACTCTAGGCCTAGTAATTTTAAGATTTAAAGTTATAAGAACACTATTTTAGATCTAGGTTATATATCTAGATTCTAGGTCTAGTCTACATTCTAGTCTAGATTCTAGATATAGCCTGGAACTGGATTCTAGATTTAGTTCTAGATTTTATCAAGACTCTAGACCTATTCTAGATTCGAGATCTATTCCTAGTCTAGATTCGAGATCTAGACCTAGTCTAGATTCGAGATCTAGACCTAGTCTAGATTCGAAGTCTAGATATATTCTAGAACAATTCTCGATCTAGATTGTAAATATATTCTATATTCTAGAGCTATAGTCCAGACCGATAAAGTAGCTAGAGCGATTATGATCAGGATTAGTAGGCCTACTAGTGGGTAATAGTGCACTATGCTGTTCGCATGGGAAACCGGTTACATTTGCGGACTAATTTTTTTAACATTTCCTAGCCCGTCTACTCCAATATATTAATCGACATTGTTGGGGAGAGGTACGTATCTGAGAGTGTAGCGTGCAAAGGGTGCGGTCGCACCGTGTCAAACTGTTTGGGGATGACAACCAAGTTGAAAAATTATATCTTGGCAAAAGCAGACACATTGGAAAAGATAATTATATTAAAATCTCTAGATATATGCACAAACACGCCTAGACACGTCTAGATGGTAGTTTAAGTTTAAATGTCAAAGCACAACGTTATAGCACTTCTGTCTCAAAGTATGGCAAAAGAAACCTGTTCATTTGATGTTAAGTCTGTGTTTAATTTTAATTAAGTATCATTGTAAATTTTGCAATAATATTTGAATAAATGTCATAAACAGTTGGATTTTATAATAGAATTGACACTCATTTTACATTTGAGTAAAAATCAATAATAGTAAGTAATCAGCTTACTGTATTTGTTCAACAAAAAGAACTAACTAGCAATGGTGTTTATTGGAAAATATTTGAAGAAAGTTGATGGGAAGGGATGACACCCTGAGTTACCGCACCAGGTGCCACCGACACTGTCTGAGAGGTTTCCATTCTGTTTTTAGGTAATCAGTTGGATCTCTGCTCTCCTTATTCCAGAAAAGTTAGAAGAGTCTTATCATAAACAAAGTGTTGTCCTATTTGCTTTTATGTGAAAAAAAAAACGCCAAATGATTTTTTTACAATTTTATTAATTTAAACGATTAAAACAAAACTATAGCTTAAATATTTCTGGTCCATTGGTCCGTTGCTGACTTCGATGAGGGCCGTCTCTGAGTTTGTGTTAAAACTCAAACTCTCTTTGTAATCTTGTTTTAAAATAATTTCGCATATATGGAGATTTCATGATACATTTTCATTTATTTAAACAACTAGGTATTTGGAGCTGTTTCAGAACCTGAATCCTAGATAAACTTCTATCCCAAGATAACAATCTTCATCTACTCATGTTAAGAGTAGCTTCCAGCAGTGCAACACATAAGTCTCTTTTCTTGTGGTTTTGGCGCATTTCAATCTTGACCGACACGTAGGCCTACTTCTATAGAAGGCAGGCCGTAAATTGAAAACTCTATAGATTATTTCATCGATAATACTTACTATCTAAATGTAAATGTATTTTAAAGCTAGAGTTATTAGGTGAGATAAAATTAAGTGAGTTGAAGTTATCTGAGATGGAATTAGGTGAATATAAGCTGTATTGTTAGGGAGAGAGAGAACTGTAATTTAAAACAAAGTCCGTGTTTTTCTTTGGAAGAAACCTTAGTCTCAAACGTGGGTGAACCTGATATATAATAGATTGTGAAAGCGATTGTTCATATCTAAATGTTTCCTGACATTTTATCACTAAACCAAACTGTATGGACTCAGTGAACTAAAAATACAAAGTCCCCTTCCCCCCCCCCCAACACTCTCACATCAAACACTACCTTTAAATCCGGTGCACAGTGCAACGCACGTCTCATCTGCAACGCTTGACTAGATTAAGGCTGGAAAATGAGTCCTTGCTATTTTTACAAACCAATGGGGACAGGTACAAGTGAATACACAACTCCATTTCCGGATGTCAAAGTGTGACTATATAAACTTGAAAAGAATACTGTTATAAAAACATGTCAACTTTATCAACAATTTTTTTTTTCTGTTTCCTCATTTAGGTGTTGATAGTTATATGGAGAGATACTTCACTGGTTTTAAATCATTGCAAGAAAATCAAAGTTCACTTTAAAATACTTGATCAATCAAGAGTGTACTTAAGCTAATCGGACTTTGTGTGTTTATACAAAGTGTTATAATACCAAACAAAACATTAAAATAATAAAGATAGTCTTTAAGAAATGAATCTCAAAAGATTAGAGAGCTCTACAGCTGCGCTTGTGCTCATCGTGTCCTTTCTACCATGTTCACTTTGTCAGCCCTTCGTCATCGGAGGCAGCATCAACACACCTGAGGAATACTTAAAAAAACTGTTACCGTCTGTCTACAACATGAAACTGATTGATATCATCACCTGGAGTATGGTGCAGGAGGACAAGGCACGTGATCAGGATCACACGATAAAACATTCGAGTCAGTCCAATCATAAATTGTCGTTACAAAGCGATCATCAGAATGACATCTTGGAGGAAGATTCAGCGACATCTGAACACAATAACACTATATTGAATAGGAAGAAACATCATAGAACTCCTTTGAGGGATTCTCAGATTTCTAGAATATCTAATACATGCAAGTTTCATAATGGGCTTAAAACTTCTGTAGAAAAACTTAATCCTCATATTGATGTCACTGACACTTTCATGTACAGTCTTGAAGACAGCGCCACTCTCCAAACCAATAAACCCGAGGAATGTTTCAATAGAAGGACGACATCCAAACACATCATTGAACGATGTAACTCCGCTATCACTCAAAGAGATCTTGGTTCTGAGTTTTTTCCCAGGTAAGAAATTTCATGTTTCTGAATAGTTCAATTACACTAATGTAAGGAAATGAAAAATTTTCCTTCATTTATAATATTTTGAGATCTACTATATATTTGTAATTTACTACTGACTCAGTAATTGATCAAGATATCTCTTAAACCGTCGTACAGATTTACATGAAACTTCGT
The DNA here is from genome assembly GCF_947242115.1 of Biomphalaria glabrata. Taxonomy (NCBI): domain Eukaryota; kingdom Metazoa; phylum Mollusca; class Gastropoda; family Planorbidae; genus Biomphalaria; species Biomphalaria glabrata. The sequence continues at coordinate 23,713,884 of NC_074722.1, forward strand.
ACACATGTTCCTCCTATCTCCTAGACGCTCACATAGAAAGGTTTATGACAGATTCGCAACCTGAGGGCTGCTATTCGTGAAAAACCGCAAGCTTTCTATCAAACCTTTGTATGTTATTTTCGATGTTTCCCCAAAAGGCCGCAGTCTAGCAGTCTAATTAGAAAGCATAAATGAAAATATGTCACGAATTTCGTATTTTTAAAGATTCCCCCCCTCCCTAAGTCTACTTATTTTTTATATCCCTTACATCATTTCCACTTCCTTTTATTCGTGGTCTAAAGTAAAAAACAAATCAATCCTAAGAGCATTATTTAATAAGATAGAACGAGAGCCTTTTTCTTTTTCTTTTGAAAGAGAGAGAGAGAGAGAGAGAGAGAGAGAGTGAGAGAGAGAGAGCAAATAGAATAGAAAAAGAATAATGTAGATCTATTGTCATTTCTCTACATTTAAAAGAGATAAATTATTACAATAAATAAAACCAAATAGATATTCTTTTCTTTTAATTTAGACAACAAAATGCAACAATAAATGTAGAAAGAGGAACGAACATGTCGCGTTCAATTGGGTCCTTAAAAATGTTTTTTTTTTCTTCTCTAGATTTGAAACTGATGGTATGAAGAAATGTATGCGGTGTCTAATACCGTACATTGCTTGCATTACGATTAAAGGTTGCAAAAAAATAAAAAATAAAAATAAAACTGGAGGGTCAAAATATAGTTTGAATTGAGAAACGGAGGAATAGTCATAGAGTATACAGAGGACTAACTTTTTTTATTTAGGCCCGATGGGAAACAGAAGGCGGATTAAAGAAAGTGTTACTATAATAACGTATATATTTGTCGGGGGGCACATTATGAAGCGAATCTTTCCAAAGTAAGTTAAGTCAAAAGAATATGTAGGAGAAATTACAAAGCGCAGATAAAAAATGACAAACAAAATGGGGGTTTCTAGAGAGCGAAAGAAAGAGAAAGAAGGAAAGAGAGAGCGGGTCGTGACATTGTAACAGTTACACTAATTCACGGGCTAATAAAGTATGTTAGGTTGATCATTAAAATGTACCTTATTTATTACTATTAAAAAAATATATACATAAAATTAAGCAGGTGTTCTGCACCCCCCCCCCAAAAAAAAAAAAAACAACAACAATATAAAGCTTGGTAAAAAATCAAAGGGCGTAGTCGGTGTGTACTGCTAGTTATTTTTTTTTTGTACGAAAACACAATGCCTTGAAACTTTCCGCACAGTCAGCAGAACATGTTGTATTATGACTGAAGAACGTCATAGCTTTCTTTATTCTAAGGTGAGTTTGTATTGTCACAAGTCCTCTGGCTGGCAAAAAGGAGAAACTCCCTAATACTGTGAATAGAAGAAAGCTGAGCTGGTTTGGTCATAGTGTATGACATGTCAAAATTCATCTTTCAAAGTACCGTGCAGGGGGGACCAAGAAAGGGTGATATAAAGAAACATTTACTGGGCTACTTAAAATAATCGGCTGACCTCTCTCTTGATATACCGCTAAGAACAGGGAAGAGTGTAAAGACAGTCAAGATGACAGGGAAGAGTGTAAAGACAGTCAAGATGACCAGGAAGAGTGTAAAGACAGTCAAGATGACCAGTATGAACGTGACGACCGTCAAGACTACCAGGAACATTACAACGAATATAAAGAGGAAAAATGGAAATAATAATTATATTATCAGCTTGAAAGCAGAATTCTGTATTTCTTAGTTTTAGATAACTTAAATATAGTTTGTATTTAAAATTGACAATTTGTTTTAGCTATCTTTATTGTTAATCTTATGGAGTGCCATATATTTTTAAACTATTGTTTCATTTGATAATATTCTAATTATTACTTATTCAATAAACTTTGCAATCAAATTGTTTTGTTAATATGCTTTTACATAGAAACCTAACTTTAAAAAAAACTAACTCATGCAATGAACAATTTTATTCTCATGAAATTCATGGGATCCTTTTATGTTTATTGATTTGTAATTATTAGAGGCCACCGTAAAAGGAAATTACGGCTATTAGGTTTGTGCAAAATGTCCGTCTGTCCTTCAGTCACACTCAGATCTCGAAAATGAGAAGAGAAATGAAAAATATTATTTCACCATGTGATGCGGCTTGAAAAGTTTAGTTGCAACGACTACTTTTGGTTTTCTAAAAGCAAACCGTTTAGTTTATAAAATTTATTATGCAAGCGATTTTTTCATAAAAATACACCAATTCTAAAACAATTACGTAAATGTAAGGGAGGCAATGTTAGAATATGCTAACAAAGATGGACAAATTTAGTGTATTTTCAGTGTCACTAAGTAAAATATATTTTAAAATGTACAGGAAATGTTTACAACAAATATAAATATTAGTTAAAGGTGTTTTTTCTGGTCAACTAGTTGCTAAAATTAAAAGAAAACATTTATGTTTGTTTATAAAGGCTAAGAATGCACTTTGTATGTAAATATCACACACATTTTTTAAAATGAACTTACTTATTATGCAGCGATTTACTTTGATCCATTTGTGAGCGTTCGATTTCCACAAACACATCGTTACTCAAATAAATGTAGAGACATTCGACCATACATTTTTTTTTTGTTAATATAGTCAATAGTATTATAGTGAGTTTATGATAAATATGATTTTTTTCCCCAGATATCTACGTAGCAAGGGCTGTATTCAGGGCGCCCCAAGTTATTGTCACACGAGGACCCAAAATGCAAGAGTGTATAAACTAGTCAGCTGTACTAACCACCGTCCAGATCTGATCAAAGTCTCAAGACGTGTGCATACTGGATGCATTTGTAACAATACTGATTAAACTTTTCTTTTCGTTACTGTCAAGTTAAGCACAGATGGTTCTTTATTTTGACTGAGTGTGTTTCAGTTATAATAATAAATCCCAACGGTTCCGTGTCCTCATATAATTTGACGTCAAATTAAAAAAAAACACAAAACAAAACAAGGAATAGAAATTCCGACAACTGGAAGCAATTAATCCAATGAGAAAAACTTCACAAATCCTAATTGCAACAAAGTATTACAATAAATGTTTTTGTTTAGTTAAAACAATAATATAAGTTAAATGCACCAGCGTCCTTCTTTGTACAAACAAAACAAATAAAGACCTATATCCCGCACGAGTCTTTTCAAATCGTATTTAATAAATAAACTAGATAAAGTCAACTCCAGGTCAGGATGTGACGTCATAAAAATAAAGAACTTTTTTTTTATATAGATCATAATGGCATAAGTTTGTAGTAAATTAATTTCGAAATGGAAATTTCCATTTCCCATTCATTTGCATGAATTCTAGGACACATCTTTTGTGTTCTTTTATTAAAACTATAGCTGTGGTTGGCTAGTTTCTCTTCTGCTTATGCCAGGTTTTGTAACGCTCACCCATTAGAGTAGAGAACATGTATGTTTGTAAACCTTTTCAAACACATTCTTTTGAATTGCCTCAAACATTGAATTGGAAGTGAAGATTTATTTCATGTATGCCTGAACTAATTATTTGACTTTGAATACCTGAAACTTAATTTTCTTGTGCTAGCAATATTTGGAATAAAAACTTAATGAGCCAAAATCACAGTAAATTGTTTTAAATGCTTACGTTAATCACAATTATTGGTTCTTTTGTTTACGCTTTAATATTTTACACTCAGTTTACGTTCAGTAAGCAAGAGATAAAAATAAGAGAAAGCGGTATTGGGAAATGAGTGGGACAAATAAAAGAACAAAGGAAGCAGAGTCAGAAGATGAGACACGGAAGAGACATAACTCAACCAATTTTAAAACTATTTGATAGTCACTACATTTAATGAACAGCCAGTCTAAATAATACTTACCAATACTAATAAAATCTGATCATGAATGAATAAAATATAAAGACGAATTTATTTTCTAAATAAAATCTTAATTTTCACTTATTATCCTTATCCCCACCCAGACGGCCTAGACTGGGGCCCCAAGCAATCCGTTTCGCATAGGGCCCCGCAATTGTTAAGGCCGATCCTGTGTGAAAGAAATTCTTTAGAAACGTAAAATGTTCACAAATAGAAGAATGCTTTTAAATACGTAGTTTATTAATATATATATAGATAGATATATAATATATCATTCATTTTGAACCATAGAATATGCTATTTCTGGAGATACGACATTAGACATTCCTCTCAGAGCAGCAAAGGGGTTTTAGAGACAAGCATTATTTCCTGTATTTGACACTTAAAAAATGCATTTTCAGAGCTGTCTACGGGGCAATAACATCATCTTACTCTTCTATTAATAAGTTGTACATCAAATATCAAGTCTGCTATTCACTACACTCTAATAATGGAGCCCTGTGACCTGTAGAAAAATTAAGATCAATGCGCGAAATGTATCATTTGTTGTATGGTTAAACCTCAAATGATTGTAGTTTGCATTAGTTTTTTTTTTTGAAGTCTGTGGCTTGAATTTTTATAGATTTATTTAATTAATGGTTTCCAGCAACTGGCAAAAAAATCATTGCTAGGCTCAAATAGTAACTACAGTTTTGCTTTAGTTTCTTATATAAGGGGTTAACCACAAAACAACTTTTGGTTACTATCATGGAATTTAATGATTGTTGCTTTGCTTTTCGTTTTACTGGAATGTCTAAAGCTCAAAAACATCTTGGCTAAACTAATGAAATTAGTTGACTTGAGTTTTCTGTTATTGTTTTTATTTTTGGACGAGGTTTTAACCTGAAACCTTTCTTGCAAAGCTGGTGGAAGGAAGTAGTAGTCGTAGCTTTGCTTTTTAAAAAGGGGCATTTTCTATCTAAAGAATGGAATTACGAAATTTAGTGACTAATTATCTTTCAGTTTTTTATTTTGTTCTTTTTTTGTATAGAAAAAAATGGGGTGGGGTTAATCTTAAGCCACCTTTTCAGTTACCCTTGTGTAATTTAGTGACTGTAGCTTTTGCTGTCTTGAGACAGTAGTTCTTTTTATTGGCGGGGTTAAACTCAAACACCCCACCTATGGTTACATCCCTGAAATTTGGTAACTCTAGTTTGATTTAGTTTTTGTGAAAGAGGAGGGTTTAAGTTTAAAACTTATCTGGATGTTGTTGTTTTTTTACTTAAATTCCACTGGAGGAGAGGTTTTATCGAGAAAGGCTTTAAAATCGATTGGCTACCTTCATTAACTTTGCTTTAGTTTTTTATCGAAGAGGAAGGTTTAAACCTGAATATCCCTTGGATGGGGGTTTTAAGCTCAAAACGTTATAGAGGGAGGTTTAAACTCAAAATCCACATTGACTAAGCTCATGGAATTGGGTAACTGTATTAGGATTTTTTTTTTATTGAAGAGAGGGGGGTAACCCTAAAACTCCCTGAAGGGGGAGGGGGTTAAAGGCAGGGGCGTAACTAGGGATTTGGGGGCCCGGGGGGATTGACCTCTATGGGGGCCCCTTGCATTTTGACATTCGACATATGACATGAGATAATGTACGCAAAAATATATAAGCTTCACATCAAATTGGTTCAGTATATCAGTAAACTTAACAAAAAGTAATCATCAAGACTCTTTTAATGAATAATACCGTTGTTTATTAGTTAAATAATGCACAAGCGACAAAACTAAATTGATATCGCTTCACGTCCTGCATTCTGTGCAGCAAAGACATCTATAACATCAACTACATCGATACTTTCTAGTATTTGTGACTTCACTGACATTAAAGCCATGATAAGCCTTTCTTGCGTCATTGTGCTCCTGAGATACTTTTTGATGAGCTTGAGCTTTGAGAATGATCTCTCACATGACGTAATGGAAGTGGCCTGAGTTAGCGGTATTCGGAGGAGGTTGCAAAGTCTGAGCACACGTAATTCCCATATGAAGCCTGTTTCCTCAATATGTCTATTGGTGATTGTATTACTGTTTGTTGATGAAAAGTGCTCGTGCATCAATGACATCATTGAAAAAGCGATTTTCCATGTATTTCATCATACAAACAGGAAAAGTAGCACAGTCTGTCACAAGCGTGTCTTCTAACAGGTGTCTTGGTTCAAGAAGAAACCCAAAGGTATCCATTTTCTTTCCAGCCTTTGGAATCTGCCCTTCATCTCCATATGAAATCTGTCCAGCACTTCTGTCGCAACACGTTTGAATTGCAGTTGTATTGACAGTCCTACATTAGAACTCAACTTCCCATCAAGTCTTTTCTTTCATATGGTTGTTTTGATTACAGGGAATCCATAGTATTCACTACCTTCTTTTGATTTTTCGATGGATTGGGTTTTTGTCAGTTTCTCATCGTTTTGCAGAAAGCATGAAAGGGTACTAATTTCTTTAGCAGATTCCCGTATATGCAGTCTAGACTTTTGTAGTTTCTTCCGAACTATATTAATTGGGCACAGGAGCTTTGACCAGAATTCAAGATAGGCAAAAATTCGTAATTTTCCACTGCATGAAGAAGATTCTGTGCTAATATTATATGGCATTACGTCATTGTTGGTTGTTTATGTTTTGTGCGAAAGCAAAAGGATTCAGAGTATACAAAAGTGGGAAAGGTCCATATCTTGTTATGCTCGAGTATAGAAATACTCCGATAAGAGGACTGCAGTATTCACCATCACAACTGCTGACGAGTAGAAGACTCAGGGAATCATTCCAACTGATCACAAACTATTGAAACCATTGGTAGCTGAAAATGCAGAGACATTACTCAACGAACGACAGATGAAAAGCTAAGTGAAATACGATGCAAAAGCAAGACTACCTAAAGATTATTCTGTCGGAGAGTTCGTCTAGGTCAAACATGGCAGAAAGCAGTTGTCATAAAAAAAAATTCTGCACCCAGATCTTACATCATAAAGACAAACAATGGAATAACATACAGAAGAAATCAACGCTTTTTGAATAAGAGTTTCGATGAAGACATCTCTGGGTACTATGATACCGATGAAGACAATGAACTGCAAACTGTTGCTACAAACGAAACAGACAGTTATAGACCAACGTCTAGAGAACTTGTTCAGTCAAGACAACCAGAAGTGGACGAATTGTTAAAGTTCCTAGTAGACAGTGCCGGTCGCAGTGGGCGCCGCGCTTTCATAGGCCCCGCGCTAATTCCAAGTGTACATTATTAAATTAAACAATTATAACGAATATAAAATAACAGGGTTTTCGCGACCTCCTGATTTTTCAGGGCCTCCAGGAAATCTCATGAAAAGGCAAAATATACGATAAAGTCCTGGACTTTTTTTGAATTTATTCAAATCTCCTGAAGAATAGACGAAATTGACGTATTGGGGTGCCAATAAATAAAAAGTGGCATTGCGAGGCTGCGAGCTTTCATTTGATAAAAATTTATTGCAAAGACGAAAGTAGGCCTATTTTCTAATTCAAAAAATAATAATTTTGACATTATGCTTATCCCTACCCAGACTAGGCCCCGCGCGATCCGTTTCGCATAGGGCCCCGCAAATGCTAGGGCCGGCCCTGCTAGTAGATATCACTACTAAGACTTTTAAAAGAAAGGGTGTGATAATAACTTCAATAGGAAGGATGTATTAATATTATATGATATTACGTCATTATTTTTTGTTTATGTTTTGTGCGAAAGCAAAAGGATTAGATCATTAGATGTAAATAGAAAGAGAGTTTCCATTGGATTGAGGAAAGATGAATAAAGGGGTAATAACTCGAGTGTAAAGTTTAATTCTGAAATTATAGACGCCAAACCCGAATAATGGACAATTTTAGCATTGTTAAGAATAACTTTTAGTTATACTCGATTCTGTAAATTTTGCTTCAAGGTTAATTAGTGTAGCCATATAATACTCGCCATTTAGATCTATTATTAGTAAAGGTAACAAGATACCTGGAATTCGCTGTATATCATGCAGTTTTATTCGTGGCAACAAAGTTTAAAATGGACAAGCCAGTCAATTTTTAAAAACCGATCTGAACGGCAAAAATATTTTTAAAATATCTAGGTTTAGTCTTTGTGATAAATTTAATCTGTAAATGTTGATTTAAAAAAGACACCGGTTGACACTATTTGTCAATCAAATATATTAATTTATGTATTTACAAATAAATTTCGGACACCCATTTGGGGGCCCCCCCTAGGTGGGGGCCCGGGGGGATTTTAAAATTCTCCCCCCCCATCCCCCCCCCTTAGTTACGCCACTGGTTAAAGGTTATCCCTCTGGAGAAGGTTAGAAACCCTTCTTGGCTATACGCTCATAGAATTTGGTGACTGTAGTTTGACTTTTTTTTTAATAATGAAGAGTGGAGTTCTAACATCAAAATTCCCTGATGGGGGGTTAGGCTCCAAACATCCTGGTGGGGGTGGGAGTAACCTTACAGATCCCCCTTGGCTATGCTCATGGAATTCGTTGACTGTACTTCTCTTTAGTTGTTTTTTTTTACTATTAAAAGGGATGGGGGGGGTAATCTTAAACCCACTGGAGGGGTTTTGAAACTCAAATCGCCCTTGGTTACACTCATGGAATTTTGTGATTGTAGTTTCCTTTAGCTTGGAAATGCAAGGAAAAGTGATGGTTTAACGGTAAAATTTTCCGCTCCATTAAAAACAAAATTAAACAAAAATACAGTCACAAAATAGCTTCCTCCTGCTGGGGTGGGATTTAATTTCGGTTGAACTCCCCAACAACCCCTTTCTGGCTACGCCCATGCACCTGGCTAGTTCAGTTGGAAGAGTATCACACTTTCGTTCAAAAGGTCAGTGGTTTAGTGGTTCTAATCCTTCAATACCTTTTTTTTAAATTTTGATATTATTGTTTTTTTAAATAGTGTTTTTGCACAATGTCATTTTAGTAATTCTATCTACATAAAAGTTGAAACTAGTTTACAACCTCGATCCTAAAATGATCATTAAAACTTGATTAAACAATGGATGGTCTTTGTAAGCGTCCAAGAGCCTTTCAAATATTTCGATAAAAGTTGAAAAGTGGAAGTAAACTTGTAGATTCTATGTAAGACTATTTCCTAAGGCATGTTTGTTTGTTCGTTCGTTCCTTTGTTTGTTTGTTGTTAGGTTTTTGTTTGTTGTTTGTATGTTTGTTTGTTTGAATGTTTGGGTTTTTTTTTGTTGTTCGTTTGTTTGTTTTGTTTGTTTGTTGTTTGTTTGTGTGTATGTTGTTGTTGGTGTTTTTTTTTTTTTTAAAAGGGGGGGGGGAACAAGTGATAATCCGTTAAAAAAAATATTTGTTTGGGAGAAGTAGTGTTCTAAAGCGTAGCGTGTAATTAAATTTAATAGATACCAGATGCTAAAATTCAAATGGTTTGAGGGGAGAGAGATAAGGGGGGCGGGCGAAAGAGGGAATGTGAAAGAAAAGGTTCACACTGCAGAAGTGAGTGTGTGTTTGAGAGGGAGATTTCAAGCTGGACATCCCAATTAAACGTAGCATCAACTTTAACATACAGACCACACGGGAAAAAGGGGGGGGGGTAAATTATTTATTGAAAGTGAAAAAAAAACATGAAAAAAAGGGGGGGGGGTACGGCCAAAGAATTATGTAGATTTAATCTAAATATAAACTAGTAATCTCTATCTGGTTAAAGGAGACTTACTAGGACTAAGCCATGTTTTATTACTTCTCTGTGTGGGGTGTGGAAAAAAAAAGGGGGGGGAGGGGTCCATTATGTCCAGTGCTATATCAGGGGCTGACCTGTCAATGGAACACAAAGGATAATCGTTGGAAAGGAACCACGTAGGCATGAGATTATTGACCATACTTACTGGATAGAATAGATAGGTAAATAAAGTGAACATCTGGACAAAATTAGTGGAAGACCGCCGCATACTCGTAGGGAGAGAATAAATTTACCCTCATGTCTGTAAGTAGAAAATAAGTGAAGGTCCTTAAGTGAAGGTCCGTTGTAATTTCTTCAACTGAATTATCACAAGTGTTGTATAATATAAGATAAAAAAAAATTTGTTTTTTAAAAGTCGAACACATCTTTTTAAGTGGAGTAGGGTCTTACCTCATTCTATATATGCCCGTAGTGCTTAGTATAAAAGCGATAGCATTCTATAGTTCAGTTAACACTGTATTTAGAAAGCTTATAATATCCTCACTTTGTCTGTCGAGGTGACATTTTGTTATTTTGTTATGTGTCCCTCTTTCCATTTCGGATCAAGTTGAAACTTTTGCACAATTAGTAATCGTTCGTAACGAAACATAAATCAATCGAAATTCGACCAATTATTTTATTAATTGATCGCTAAGGGTAGTTAAGCCTTTTATAGCCTAGAAATGTAAAAGTAACAAAAGATAGCTATAAAACTATTAATTTCATAAACACTTAGCTGGCTCAGTGGCTACCGTATTGCCCTGAGGAGCCTTAAGTGCTTAAGTTTGAATTCAAGTAAACATTTTTTAAAATCTCTCTTGTAAAGCCAGCACGAAAACTTTCTCCAAGAAGAACTAGTCCAAGCAAGTGTTGGAATCATAGCGTTATTGTTAGTCTTGACCCATTAAAAATTAATATAATTATTGATTAGAACACTTAATATTAGCTTTGTTTTTTATAATTAAAAAAATTTTTTTTGTATGATACTATTGGAATTATTCAAGACTAGTCGACCCGTGGCGTAGCATACGCCAACTAGTAATGGCCATTATCCAGAGGACAGCTAAATAGCAGGGATATGGAGTGACGTTGATTCGGAATGTAAAGTCGAGGCTGGTTATGCGGACGTTCTCGGAAGTGAATAGTGATACTAGCGGGAAGTATTTGAGACATCGCCACAATTTCAGCCTCACCACCAAAAACACCGGAAGTATTGATGTAGGCAGCGTATTGTCGAGCAGAGTCTATGACTCTGCTTCCATGAGTAAGAACAACGGAGAGGGTGTTGCCATAGTTATTCCAATGTTCGCAAACAAAGCTTACAGCCATCTTGCAAAGTTCGAGAGCAACAGTTTCGTCGATGACATTTTTCCAGAAATATGCGACTGAAGGAAATAAAGTTACCTGATGTTGAAATTTCGACTACATTGAAAGACCTGTTGACTCCACGAAATATATGTGAAGCGGTGGCCGTGGTTAGGAAACGAAGGGCAATACGAAGGGGCAAAATCAAAACAAAGCTACAAAAAAAAAAATACAACTATTTTAATGACGTGTTTTAAAAAATACACACATCAATGTAGTCAAATATAGAATGTATAAAGAGAAAGATTACTTGTTCTCCCCACCCCACCCTTTCTGAGCCGTGCTCTCTGTCGACTCGAAAGTTATGTGGGATAACTCTAGTCCGACTTGCAGAAATAAAAGAGTTATCTTTCCATCACTTTTTCGTGGTGTCCCGCATGGTTGGGCCACAAAGAGAATTACATATATAGATAGTACATATGATAAGGTGTAATTGGTAACTCATGGAATGTTTGTTTGATGGACTGTCCTATTTCTTAGCATCAAACTCCACCGTAGAACCGGAGAAACTGATTTAAGTGAATAAAGAGAACAGAAATACTTTAAACGTAGAACCGGAGAAACTGATTTAAGTGAATAAAGAGAACAGAAATACTTTAAACGTAGAACCGGAGAAACTGATTTAAGTGAATAAAGAGAACAGAAATACTTTAAACGTAGAACCGGAGAAACTGATGTAAGTGAATAAAGAGAACAGAAATACTTTAAACGTAGAACCGGAGAAACTGATTTAAGTGAATAAAGAGAACAGAAATACTTTAAACGTAGAACCGGAGAAACTGATTTAAGTGAATAAAGAGAACAGAAATACTTTAAACGAGAAAAACACTTTTATTCCTCAAGTTGGAATTTTAAAAAATATGAAACACATACTACAACAAGGTTACAAAGACAGTTTGTGTGGAAACACATACTACAACAAGGTTACAAAGACAGTTTGTGTGGAAACACATACTACAACAAGGTTACAAAGACAGTTTGTGTGGAAACACATACTACAACAAGGTTACAAAGACAGTTTGTGTGGAAACACATACTACAACAAGGTTACAAAGACAGTTTGTGTGGAAACACATACTACAACAAGGTTACAAAGACAGTTTGTGTGGAAACACAAATTCAAAATCGGCCCCCGAAGTGATCCACCCAGGCAGGTAAAAAACAGGTATCAATATTTTCAGAAAGAACATCAGAATGAAATTCTATCAAAGACAAATGACAGAGAAGAATGGAGAAAGAAAGTTGACAGATCTTGTGTGGTGCCTCAGCGGTCCAGCAGACCAAAGGAAAGGTGAAAGTGAATGTGGAGTTAGATGAGCACCTGGCCTAAATGATGTCTTATAATGAATATCTAATTGATCTATTGTTTTGTAAAGGGTCAATCTCTTATTCAAATCCTCAAGAAAAAAAAACATTTCCGTAAAACAAAACAAAAAATTCCTTTGTTATGTGTACTACTTTTATACTGCCACCCTGAAGTTCACGCGATAATATGAAAAACTAATTATTAATTGTTGTTTTAAATTATGTCCTACTTATATGCATACTAAATAGATTTTTTCTCTTTGAAAAAAAAAGTAAACATTTTTTTGTGTAAAATATGTAAATAGTAAGACAGAGCTTACATCACTTAGCAATAAAAATGTAAAAAAAAATATTTTTTTTTTTTAAATCTAAAACCATTTGCATAAATATGTTTAAAATATAGTAAATGATCATCTCCCCCTCTAAAGAGCCTCCCGTGTTTGTTACTATTAATAGTGAATATTTGTACAAGCGGTGTATTTTTATCAAAAAACTGCTTGCATAAGGGATTTAGAAAATTAAATTAGATTTTTCGCTTTCAGAAATGAAAAAAGTAGCCGTTGCATCAGAACTTTGAATGGTCTAAAATATTATGGTGTCTGATTTTCACTATCTTTTCTAGTTTACTAAGACTAAGACTGCTTTATTGATCCTTACGGAAATTTGTTGTGATTACAAGGACTCGTGTCTCATATAAAGGCAACACAACAGAAAATTACACATAAATACAACAGACAACATAAATGCTCATTCAGCGACTACACACAGGTATCTTGGTGCATTTCATGTTCCCTGATCAATGAGTGGCGGTGATAGAGTCTGACCGAGTGAGGTACGAACGAGTTTTTGTACCGCTCCGATCTTGTTTTGATTAACAGCAGTCGCCCACTTCGCGACGACCTGGCGTAGTTCTGATGGAGCGGGTGGCCGTTGTCTTCCAAGATTTTTTCCATTTTTCTTAGGCACGTTTGTTCAAAAAGTTCCTTTAAATGTGGTAATGTTGTGAGTGTAATTTTTGATGCTTTTTTAATGATGTTTTCTAGACGTTGCAACAGTTTAGATGAGGCGTTGCCTTGCCAACAACTTATTCCGTATGTTAGCAGATTGTGTACAGTCGCGCCGTAAAATGTCTCAAGGATCTTCTTGTTTAATTTAAAACTGTTGAGTTTGTATAGAAAAAAGAGTCGCTGGGCTGTTTTCTTTGTCAGAGTTCCATGGTGGTCTTCCCATGAGAGCTTGTTGTTGATGATAACGCCTAGATATTTATTTGCCTTTACTTGTTCTATAGATGTAGTGTTTATTTGCAGTTCACGTATAGTTTGTTTTTTCTTTCTAAAATCTATTATAAGTTCTTTAGTTTTTGTTACATTCAGTTCTAGAAAGTTTTCGGTGCACCAGCTTGTAAACTCTTCTATCGAGCTTCGATACTGAGTTTCGTCTCCTAAAATAAGACCGACTATGGCAGTATCATCAGCGAATTTAATGACGGGACGGACGGACAGACGGAAAGACAGGCCCCACAAAACTAATAGTCTTTTCCCCTTTCTGGGGCCGCTAAAAATACACAATATTTTTTTATGTTCTTCACTAGACTAATAGTCTAATAGTAGACAAAATTATCTTACTTGAAAAGTGAACGACCCCTATTGTTATCATCCCTTTATTATTCATGCGATTCCTCAGAAAAAAAACTCAAAATCTATATTTAGTACCATGGAGATTTAAATGAACATGGAACATATTTTAATTTTTCAAATTGAATCGACTGTGTTGAAAGGTTACTAGTCTTGCACTGATTCCGGGGAACTAGTTGCCAGTGGCGAAGCTATGGATTTGGGGCCCCGGGGGGGGGGGGAAGCTTGATGTCTTTAGGGGCCTCTGCATTTTGAAATTCGTCATCATAACAAAATTTAATGCACTGAATAAATAGATAATCCTTTATCACAATCGGTACACTATATCAGTAAAATAAAAAAAAAAGTATTATTATTACGAGTCTATTAATGAATAATACCGTTGTTTATTGGCGAGACAATACACAAGTAACAAATCTTAATATCACCTCAGGTCATGCTTTCTGTGATGCAGAGGCGCTTATAGCATCACAAAGATCAATGTTGTCTAGTGTTTTAGACTCCACTGACATTATAGCCATGCTACTAAATCGTTCGTGTCTCATTTTTCTCCTGAGATAGTTTTCTATTAGCTTGAGTTTCGAGAATGATCTCTCACATAATGCAATGGAAGTGGCCAGAGATAGCAGTAATCGGATAGAGGTTGCAATGTTTGAGCACACATCACACATCATCACCGTATGAAGCCTGTGATGATTTGTGTATCTTTATTGCCAAATATTTATTGATCATGTATTAATATTATTCTTTCAATATATTTCGTATCTTTTCCTTTTTTTTTATTAATAATGGGACGAACTGTATCACCTTGCCGGATATATATATATGGTTTTCGGCCTTTAGAATCAGTCCTTCATTTCCATTTGAACTGTCAAACACTTCTGTCGAAATATGTTTGAATTTCAGTTCTATTGACAGTCCTACAACTCCCTATTACAACTTCTTTCTTCTGGTTGGTGTACTTACAGGAAATCCATAGCATTCACTACCTCCTTTTGCTCTTTCGATTGATTATCTGTCAGTTGCGTCAGTTTCTTGTCATTTTGCAGAAAACATAAAAGTATCTCTTCAGCAGCTTCCCGTAAATGCAGTCCAGGCTTTTGTAGTATCTTCTGCACTATGTTGATTGGGTACATGAGATTTGACCAGATTTCCGGATAAGCAAAAATTCATAATTTTCGATTACATGAAGAAGATTTTGTGCACTGCTTCTAGTGTCCATTCTCTCAGTTGTTGATTCAGAAAGTTTGTCAAACAGCTTGATGATTTTGTCAAGTTGCAAGGAAACTGCCGACGTAAGTACTTCTCTTGAGGACCACCTTATACTACTCTCCTTTTTTAAACTCCAGGCTCCAGCTTCTTTCAATTTGGCCCATCTCTGGTGTGAATTGGGGAAAAGAAAGTTGACCAATTCTTGTACAGTTTAAACAAATGTTACCAATGCTGAATCTATCTCAGCAGAATGAAGAGCTGCAAAGTTGAGAGAGTGATTATCACAGTTAAAAAATGTTGCCTTTGGATTTATGTCTAAAAGACGTTTCTGCTGGCCAGATAGACGGCCACTCATTGTGTCTGCGTTATCATAAGTTTGACTGATATCTGCTATGTAAAAAAAATATCCTCTAATAAAGGGAGATTGACAGTGCGAAGGGGTGTATTGAATGCTGTTTAAGTATATATACAGCTGATGGTTTTATTATTTTTTTATTTCAGCTAAACAGTCTTACAAAAGTCAACTACTCTATAGTAGAAACCAAGTGTGTTATAGATTTAAACAATTTCAAAGCTTCAATCTTATAACCGTTAATTTATAGACAATAATGTAAAAAATGTCTATTTCGATCATGCAGATTGTAATGCTAGTTTTTTTTGGTGTGATCTTCTTTCAACTCACGACTGGTACACAAGTTATCGGAGGTGGATATAACACAGAATCTGACGTAGAAGCGGAAACAGCTCTACGGTTGGTGAGGTTAGCCTTCGCCTCATCATCCAAGCGCAGTGGCCGCAACGTCCTCGACGAGAAGCTAGATCTCAACCTTGCTCCAGAGATTCAAAAAGTGAAGTCGTCACTATCGAGCTCTAGGAAGAGGACGAGAAGAGACCCGACTCACAGAAACAGGAATGATGCTTTTAACTGCCACTTACTTTCTATGATGCTCGGAGAATTGAGTCCGTTCCTCAACTTGACCCAATTCGTCGGACTGGCCCGCCAATTAGAGAGCTATCCTTCATTGCCAGATAACCAGCCCAGCGTTGACGACTGCCCATCCGGCTACGGGTCTTGGTGGCCGAGGAGTGAGATGAACCTTAGGTCAACATGCCCTTGGGTGTACGAAGAGATAGATCTAGGACCTACCATGTATCCAAGGTAAGCATCAATTCTCCACTTAACGGTTGCTAAGCTAGTGGTTTAAACAATGCCTTCACTCTTGTATTGTAGTTCTGGTTAGCCAGATCATTTTTTATCTGAACTTCTCGTTTCCTATCATAATGGTTATGTGTATATTACTGTATATGTATTTCTTGAGAGGTATAATGCCGTTCACTGGTATTATATCAAATGTCACATTTAAATCTCTACAATGATTTTCGTTGCTACGTTGTGAAGGCTATGTTATTATAAAAAGTAACTAAGAACAGTCTGCTAAATACTGAATTCATGATTTTGATTTCTATACAGACATGGAATAAATACATTTTTTATTTGTACGAAAGGTAATATTGATTTGCTTGATTCCAAATGAAATTATCAAAGTATTGACACATTAGAGATGTAGTTGTCGTTCGTTATATACATGTGCTAAATGCATTTATTGGAAAGAATAAAGTCAGTAACGTCCCTTTGTTATTCTCTGTCCCTTTCAGAAAAATTCAGCAGGCTGTGTGCATCTGTGAGACGTGTATCGCCGCGGACTCCATGAATTGTGAAGAAATCCGTC
The DNA here is from genome assembly GCF_947242115.1 of Biomphalaria glabrata. Classification (NCBI taxonomy): domain Eukaryota; kingdom Metazoa; phylum Mollusca; class Gastropoda; family Planorbidae; genus Biomphalaria; species Biomphalaria glabrata. The sequence goes on from NC_074722.1 coordinate 23,730,711, forward strand.
AGAACATGACCGTGTTCAGCATTAGAGGATGTCCTGATGGGGTGGCCATCTATAACAAACTGGATCTGTCCATCGTCGTGGGCTGCCACTGCGCCAACGCCGCCATCAGCCAGGTGCGAATCACCGAAGCCTAGTGGACGAGAGCCCCAGAAGAAGAGGGGAAGCGTCAGGAGAAGTCAGGGATACGTCTGATACACAGACTTCTTCCTTGTCGTTGACGACCAGGACCTCTTCTATTTTATGTTCAAACTCTCTTATCTTATCTTACAGAACCACTCGACAGTTAAGACCAAGGAAGGCTGTTCTTCCGACCTTCTATTTCTCTATTCTTTTGGTTAGCATGTCTTATTATTAGCCCATTTCTATCTCTATTTAAGACAGCTCTTTGCGTCCAGTAATAAACTACATAATGCGGTTCATATTGATCTAATACTTATTGTGACAAATAGTAGTGTTCCTTTGAATTTCAAATTAGATGAACACAATATTTATTAGTACACAAAATAATATTGTAAAATTCATAAATACAACAAAACTATAACGAGTTTTTCAGCAGATTGTCTGTTTTTTAGCGGATTTGGGAAGTAATGAAGATACATACAATTGTTTTAAATACTTAAACATCAGTGATTCTTTGTACATTATTTTTATTTTAAAGTTAGTCGTACATTCCGTTTCACACCACTACCATCCACCACCTCCACCTAATTTCAACCCAACTTTGTGGAGCAGGCTAACATCATGTAGTGACATGTAGAGACCTTTACAAAATCAGTGAGTGCGATGTAGGTGTAATACAATTTGTAATGCGCTAGCGCCGCGTAGGGGGGCACCTCGTGCCTAGAACACGAGCTCAGCGAGCTGCATTCGTTATTTGGTTTTTCTTTTCGAGGGAAGGGGAGTGAGGGAGTATTTAAAAAGCTTATAAAAACTCTGTCTGTCTGTCCCAATCTCGGATCAAGCTGAAAGTTTACATAATTATTTCTGTGACATGACAACACAAGAATCACTAAAAAAAAATCAATTAGTTATTGGTAATTAATTATTTTGTTTGGTATCTCAAACAAAGGAAATACATTGTACTTGACTGCATTGGTGGTATAAGCTGAATTAGTCACCGCTCTAAATTGAAACAAACAATATATAACTATACAATCTTCTCATAAGTACATCACCAGCAGAGAGGCTAGCATGTCTGACAGAGGAGGCGTGAACCACGAGGTGGAATTCAAGTCGTTTACTTTTTTTTTGTTGTAAATGCTTTTAAAAAAATTACTATACAATCCACTCAGTTATCACTGTCTTTCTCCCCCCCCCCCAAAAAAAATTTTTTTTTTACAATCGGTCCAGATAAGTGATAGGATCAAAGCGTATTGACAAAGCTAAAAGTATGACATTGCGCTTAACAATAACAATTAGTAAAAATAGTATTAATTACTGTGACAAGACAAAAGCTTGCTGTCAGAGTCACTCATACTTATCACAGCATTAATTATTATTATTATTTATTTATTTATTTTATTTTAATTATTTCCCCGTCCTATCCCCAATTTCTTCACCCGCCCCACCTTTACCTCTTCGAGCTGAACTTGGTCCACCATCTTGGCGTCCTTTCATTTATCTTCCCTTGACCGGGGTAAAGATAAACACAGTCTCTTTGATCTCACCCGCAGGATGTCTGACAGCCGCAGTGGACACCACCTTGGGTGGAATGCGAGTCAATCTTTCTCCCCCCCCCCTCTCCCACGTCTCTCTTTGATCTAGGAGATCACTCGGACCAACACGCCTCGTGACGCTCCAAGGTGCAACTCTTGTCGGACTTCACCCACATGTAAGATAATTATTAGCCCAGGACATTTCCTGTTTCCGCCCACATTTTCCAGGCCTGTATATAAGGTAAATTAAATCATGCCAGACTCTCTCATTTCTCATTGTATCTGAGCAATTGAGTCTGGACTATATCATTTATTCTCACTCCTAGAGGAATACCTGGTGGTAAGCCGAACTTAATCACAAGTTCCATCTTAATTACTTTGTGTGCATATTTCGCACTGGATATTATCATGTGTATTTTATTATTTCACTATGTTTAATTAGTGCATTGTGTATTTCTCACTGTCGTAAGTAGAAAACATAAACATGGCATATGTATATATTTACATATTGCATTAATCTATTAATGCTACGTTGCTCGATTGATCGTTGGCGCAACCATGTGTATCTTATTTTATTTCCTTTATCTCGGCTAACCGCCTTGATAATTTTACTAGCGCACTAATACTGCGCGTAGAAAAGAGATATGAATTATCTCCCCTGTAGTCATTTTACTCTAACGAGAGTTGCGCCCCTTGAATGGACACCCTCTCCATTCAAGCGCGCTCCATTGTTCTCGGCCGACGGTCGTGTGTAAACAAACCGTCATGGTCGCTGACCATCGCCCATCCCCCCCCCCTTTTCTCTCTTCCAACTTATTTCGATTATTTGAGATTATTATTTCCCCTTATATGTACATTTTTATATTATTATTTCCCCTTTTATGTACATTTCTATATTGCTGCTATCTGCCATCTATTTTCTAAATCCCATTTGTCATCATCTCCCCATTGTACTCAAAAGCAATTTTACCAGTCTGACGAATGCACAATCCTCGTCCCATATGCTAGGACAAATTTGTACAAATACTCCTTCTTCCCTAGTGCTATTAGAGCATGGAATGGGTTGCCTGAGCTAGCCAGGAAAACCAGTGACTTGGCAGAGTTTAAGTCATTGGTTAATATGCATAACTAAATGCATGACGCGTAGGACGTAATCATCTTCTTTTTTTGAAGTAACGTCTGTATTATATAAGATAAGAAGATAAGATAAGATAAGAAAAATACTGAACGTCAAATGGCAAGAAAAAATACCAGATACTGAAGTCCTTCGAAGAGCGGGTCTGCAAAGCATCCATACAACCCTGATGCAGTCTCAGTTGCGATGGGCAGGACACGTCTGCAGAATGGAAGACCACCGCAACCCTAAACGACTCTTGTTAACTAAGCGAAGAGAAGCTCTCGCAAGGTGGTCAAAGAAAGCGCTTCAGGGACACCCTCAAAGCTTCTCTGAAGGCGATCAGCATAGACCCAGCCACCTGGAAGACAGAGGCACATGACAGAGCATCATGGCGTCGCGCTGTGTAAACTGGTGCACATGTTGCTGAGGAAAAGAGAACCACGCTGGCAGAAGAAAAACGCCAGAGAAGAAATGCAAGGCCCACTACACTAGCTCCAGCTGGAATAACCTGCCCAGTGTGCAGCCGAACTTTCCGGGTTCACATAGGTCTCACCAGCCACATGAGGAGGCATAAACCCCAGTGTAAAGCCCTCAGCAAGCAGGATGACAAAGTGGTCATCATCGAACCACGATGGACGAACTATCTATCTATCTATCTATCTATCTATATATATATATATATATATATATTATGTGGATTACCATTGTGACGTGTGGGAGGCGAGAGTATATTGTGTATATTTTTTCTATAATATTACATCGGATTCTAACTATGTCTGTTAAAACATTCTTGATTGAAAAGACATGCATTTAGTCTGTCCTGTCCATCCTGCGGGCACATTGCTTCTTAAATTGGCAGGTCAAGGGCCGTAAAAGCCACAGAGGCTAACCTCATGTCCATCTTAGGCTTGTCTCCGGACGAAGTGGGCTCTCTCTCTATGTTCGAGAACACTTTTGGTTCCTAGTCTCAACCAGTGCGAGGGTGACAACTCGTATCCTGGGAAAGACTTCGGGACAGAAGAAGTCCTCAAACTGGAAAGGTCCTCAAACTAGAAAGGTCCTCAAACTCGAATTTTTTACTTTAGAAGACGAAAAAAAACAAAAAACTTTGAATTGGGTAGCACCCACTATCTTAAAGAACAAATTACAGAAATATTTGAGGCTCTCTGCATAGAAATACTCAAAAGTAAAACCACTGGCTCATTCATCGATCAAGAAATCTCTTAAACTGTCGTACGAATTTGCATGAAATTCCGTACGCAAGGTTCCTTTTTCCTCCAAGACGCTTGCTAAGAACTAGTTCTGACAGATTTGCAATCTGACAACTGCTATTCGTGAAAAAACGCAATTTTCTATCAAAGCTTTGTATTTTATTTCCGGCATTTCCCCAAAAGGCCGCAGTCTACATATAAAGCATTTTGAAAATATCACTAATTCCGTAATTTTAAAGAATTTTTTTTCTTTTTCCCTAAGTCTTCTTTTTTTAATACGCATTACGTCATTTCCCGTTCTTTTTAGACGCGGACTAAGTAAAAAACAAAACCAATCCTAATAGCGTAAAAAAATCTAGATCAATAGTCGTTTGGATACATTCAAAAAGAAGGCCATATTAACGATTACAATTAATAAAACCAAATAGATTTTTTGTATTTAATTACAGAGAACAAATACCAAGAGAAATATAGAAAGGGGAACAGAATTTTGTTCGAAGGACCAACTTTTTGTTGTTGTCGGGGGGGGGGTGGGGTGGAGGGGGAGGAGGGAGTGGTTAAGTAAAAGTGCTACTAAAATTAACGGGCCCAAAATATGACAGCGTGTATGTGTCGGAGGCGCATTTGGAAGCGGGTCTTTATAAATCAAGTCAAAAGTCTATGTCGGAGAAATTACGATGCGCAGACTAAACCCCCCCCCCCCCCCCAAAAAAAAAAAAGGGGATTCCACAGAGCGAAAAGAGATATAAAGAGAGAGAAGGAGAGAGAGAGAGAGAAAGAGAGAAGGAAAGAGTGAGCGGGCCGTGAAATTGCATTGTAACACGCTAATTCACGGACTAAAAATGTTTGTTAAGGTGATAGTTAAAATTTGACCCGTTTTTGTTTTAAAATTATTATTTTTTTTTTCAAAAACAAAAGACAAGTAAGGGGTGTTCCGGCCATATCAATATATATAATTCTCTTCATGGCTCAAGAGTTTGGACACGCAAAAAGTAAAGGAAAGATCACCCTCTTATTTCTGCAAGTTGGACGAACTAGAGTTACCCTACGGAAAAAAAAAGAAGGAAACAAGTAGTATTCACTTGTCACAAAATAGCAGGGCCGGACCGTTGTTACCAAGAAAGATCACTCTTTTTTTATTTCTACCCCACGTAGTTTTAGAGAGAAAATAGAGGGGGGAGGAGAACAAGTAATCTACTCTGTATTCACCCGTCACTAAATAGCAGGGCCGGACTCAACCTATGTGGGGCCCAATGCGAAGCGGATTTCGCGGGGCCAAGTTTGGGTAGGGATACGCATAATAATTGAAATTTAAGAGTTTGTATTATAAAATAAATTCGTCTTTGCATTTTATTCATTCTTTACTACGTACAGAACTACTTTACGAGCCTTGCGTGTAGCGAAGTCATACAGTATATCATAAAAATTTTATTTCCTACATAGATCACGCTCAATAGCAAGAATTACCAAATGTTTCAATCTCTCTTCGAGAATTGTTGACCTCAAGTAATTCTTCATTAGTTTGAGGCGCTGTGACAAGGTGGATTATGATTTGGCCGTCTTGGATGTCTATGGGATTTTATGATTTGAGAACCCACACACTTACACATATAATCCACAGGCACAGCGTTATAATGCAGGCAACAAATACTATATTTAGATGTCAAATTATGTACATTTTATCATACAAGAGAAATAATTACAAGGTGAAGTGCTTTACAGTAGCTAGGATGGGATCTAGCGTATTTACATGTATAAGTCTATCATCATTAGATTCGAGAACCAAGTGGTCTGAGTGTCGTTAGGCTGGTTGCATAGCTTTAGTTCCGGTGCTGCACTGAGGAGACAGGTGTGGCTGGTGCTGACGCTGTCTGCTGGTGGGCTGGCGTGGTGGATCCAGGCTCCGGGTGCAGTCCAACTATGTATAACTGCAGAGCTCAGCTGCGGCTACCATTCAGTCAAGCCGGTGACGAGTTTGTGGCTAGCGTTGTTGCTTGGACACTTATGAAGAAAAGTAAGACTGTTATCTGCAGATCTGGTATCAGCGTTAGGTTGCTAAGATTTCAGGCGAATGTAGCCTACAGATAAAAGCTGCAACGATATGATGTATACGTCGGTTTAGCCATAATGATAACACTGGGAGGTAGATGCCTTTCCGTGAAGGACATCTTCAGAATGATGTAGAGGAACTATAAACTAGTTTCATAAATAGTAAAGGGCTTCAACAAAAAAAAAATATTGTATCCCATCAAGGGAAACAATAATAGTAGGAAAACCCACGAAAGGAAATAACAAACAGTGATAAGTAATAATGTAATAGGAGTAATGTACACCAGTCACGGTGAGATCATTACGTACATTGCTTAGACAAATGAGATGAAAGGGGAAGGGGAGCTCAACGACTGATACTCGCCCATGCTTTCACATAAGCAAACATAGAGCATAAGTAACTACTCATGATTCTACCTAAGTCATACATTTTAGCCAACATGGCTGGCAAATAGAATACTTTAATAATTACGGGATTCATCACAAAGGAATGAGAGCAAATACATACTTAAGTCACAACGTGCGTTGTGGTGCCGGGGATTTCACTTGAATTAAAATAGTTGAATAAATGACGATCTAGGATTCACAATAAAAGATTCTTTGTTAAAACACAACTCTGGAACTTTATTTAAATATAAAACGTAAGTACAGCTTATGTACAAGTTACAGATCAAACAGGCACAAAAAACATTACAAAGGCTTTAAATCAGAGCTCTTAGTGAACGCGACTGTCTACTAGGAGATTCTTTTATCGACTGGCGTTCTTTCTACTCTCGTCAATTCTCTGGCGCTAAAATGTCTTTATTTATTTTCAAATCAACCAATAGATTTGCAACATCGTAATTACGTCTCGGGTAAAACCTGAGGCGCTAACAAGGATCTAGATTTGTGGGGTAATTCCTGAGGCTCAGTCAAGGGTTTATATTTCTATTTACACATAAGCTTTTAAATGTGAAATATACAAATAAATCTATAATGGCATCTGTGACATATTGCCCCCCCCTCCATTTAGCATTTGTATGGTAATAGAAATGCTCATATGTATTAAAAATATTTAAATATACACAAGATACCATACATGAAATTATAGAAAAATGGTTGAGGTAACACATGACAATGCTCTGAAAAATAAAGTCAACTTGAAGATGATATTTAAAAAAAATGTAAATGCAGTGTCAGGTATATGAGAACAAAATTATTGATGACTTAGAACACCTGTTTCACTATTCAAGTGGTTATGAAAATGAGACAATATCAAAAGTTGTACAAAGCATAATACTTGAATAAATTAAATCTTGAATTGAATGAGTTACTTCTCTTCATGGTGCTTCATGATAAAATAAAATATGACAATACAAAACTGATATACTACACCTGCGGAAGAAAAATATATACACAATTATGTAAAGAATTAAATACATCTGGAAAGTGTGTCAGCGAAAACATTCTCACGTCCAGGAATTGTCTTGACCTCAAATTGGTAGTCTGTGAGTTGTAGACTCCAACGAGTTAAACAACTGTTCGCTAACTTCTTTGAGTTCAGAAATGCTAGTGGTGCATGATCAGTTAGGAGTGTGAAATGAGCACCTAGTAGATATCTGGAGAACTTGGCTATGGCCCATACAATGGCTAGACATTCACGTTCGATGGTTGAGTATCTGGTTTCAGCTGGTGATAACTTCCTGCTGATGAAAAATACTGGGTGCAAAGTCTCTTGGCATTTCTGTGAAGTGTCTTGGTATTTCTGCATTAGGCATGCACCTATAGCTGAAGATGAAGCATCTGTGGCGAGGTAAAATTGCTTCTCTGGATTCGGAAGTTTGAGAATAGTGTCTCTTGAGAATTCAGCTTTAATGTTCTCAATAGTGGTATGTAACTTTGTAGACCATGGAATCTTCGTTGGCTGTCCTTTCTTAGTGAGTTCAATCAATGGAGCTATGAGTGCTGTGTAACCTGGTATGAAATGTCTGTAGAAATTACACAGACCCAAAATACTTCTCACTTGCTTTTTACTGGTGGGGACTTTGATGTCTAGTATGCGTTGAATAATGTTCTCTTGTGGTCTCAGCGAATTGTAGCTGACTCTATAACCCAGGAAGGATATTTCTGACATGGCTAGTTCTACCTTACTAGGCTTTATGGTAAAACCATGTTGTTTCAGTATGCTGAAAACGTCTTGTAGTCCTTTGATATGTTCGTTCCATGTCTTACGGAATATGCAAATGTCATCTATATATGACACTGTGTCAGAGCGATTGCCTAGTATGCTGTGAATGGCTCTATTAAAGGTGCTGCTGGCGTTGACTAGACCAAATGGCATGAAGTTGAAATGGAATAGCCCATAAGCTGTGGTGAATGCCGTAAACTGTTTGCATTCTTGTCTGACTGGTATTTGGTAATAACCTCTGGACAGGTCTATCTTGGTGAAGAACTTTGCCTCTGAAAATTTGGTCATAAGATCTTCAGGATTTGGCATAGGATATGAGTCGAGTTGGGTTATTTTATTCAACTGTCTGAAGTCGACACACATTCTTGGAGTTGTCGTTTGCTTCCGTTTGACAAGAACTATTGGTGCGGCATATGGAGAGTTGGAATGTTCAATGATTCCTTGCTCTAATAGTTGGTTAATTTCTTGTTTAAGAAAGTCTCTGTAGTGTACTGGTAATGGGTAAGGTCTTGCTTTTGTAGGCTTGGAATCAGTAAGTATTATATTGTGTTCCGAAATTGACGTTTTGCCTGGAACATCTGTAAATATGACTGAATTTTCTTTGAGAATGGTAGTCAGTTCTTTCTGCTTTTGCGGTGTCATTGAATTGAGTTTGATGTCTTGCCAAAATTCAGTTTGTTTGGTAGTTGTTTGTGGCATATTGATGTCGTCAAATTCAGACGTGTCATTTTCATCTTCTTCTGGTATGACTGCAAGACATGATATGGCTCTTTCATTTTGTTCTGGGCTTGTGGTACCTTCTGTTATTGTGTTATATTTTTGTAACATGTTGACGTGATAGATTTTCTTTTTGTTGTGTATGTCTATCTCATAGTCAACATCTGTTATCTTTCTGAGTACGGAGAATGGACTTTGCCATTTGATGAATAGTCTGTTGCTTTTGTCTGGTAGTAACAGACATACTTGATCTCCTGGTTCAAATTGTTTCAGTGTTCTGTTTCTATTGACTCTCATTCTGGTATTGGAGTTTGCTATAGCTGTGGCTTCATTTGCTTTTTCACATGCAGATATGACTATGTTTCTGGTATCTTGCACATGTTGAAACGCTGTCTTGGTTTCTGATGAGATTGGGTTTTGGCGAATAATAGCTTCTTTGAGGATTGCCATCGGTCCTCGTGGGTTGGCGCCATAAACCATCTCGAAAGGTGAGAATTCTGTGGTTTCTTGAGGACTTTCTCTGTATGCAAACAGAGCTGCTGGTAGCAATAAGTCCCAATTCTGCGGATTGTCGTGTGCTATTTTTGAAATGAACCTCTTCAAAGTACCGTTGAATCGTTCGCAAAGCCCGTTGCTTTGGGGATGGTAGGGCGTTGTGAACTTCATCTTGATGTGGTACATGTTCATGAAGTCTTTGGTAATGTCAGCTGTGAACTGTGTGCCTCTGTCAGAGAGGATAACTTCTGGGAAACCAATTCTGGAAAATATCTCTGACAAAGCTCTGGTGATGTCAAGCGCTGTAATGTTGACTAGAGGTACTGCTTCTGTCCATCTTGTACATGTGTCAATCAATGTCAGGACATATCGATGGTTTCTTGCTGAAGCTACTGGCATAGGACCAATCAAGTCAACTGAGACTTTTTGGAATGGCTTGTCTGTCAATTCCATATCTTGAATTGGTGCCTGTGATTTGTTGTTCTTAGGTCCTTTGACTTGGCAAATATGACATGACTTCACGTATTTCTTGACGTCTTTAATGATACTTGGCCAATAAAATTCTTTGAGGATTCTGGCTTTAGTTTTGACTACACCCATATGGCTGGCGTGTTGAATGTTATGTCCTGTTGCCAGTATTTCTTTCCTGTATTTCTGTGGCACTATTATTTGCTGAATGGTATTGTCTTTATGCATGGCATTTTTCACCAGGAGGCCATCTTGAAAATATGGTTTATTTGGTAGATTCAGCTGTTTGTTTGCTTGAGCCTTCTGATAAAGTATTTGCAATGTTGGATCTCTTTTCTGTTCTTCTTTGAAGTCATCATGTGTGAAATATGACTTGTCTTGATGGACTTCAGTTTGACCAGTTAGAGTTCTTATATCATTGTTAGAGACTCTGGGCGTGTAGTCTTGTTCTTCAAAGTTCAACAATGGACATTCGGGAATTGGAGGTGGACTTATGACCGGTAGGGATGGGCTTGATGTAACTGGGGGTGTCCATGTTGAATGTTCTTGATTGTTGCTGGCTACTGGACTAGTAACTGGTTCTGTTGCATTCTGCATAACTTGCGTAATTGAGGTAGCCATGTGATTATTTTGGCTAACTTGTTCAGGTGCCAAATGTTCTTGTTGTCTGGACATGGATCTTGTCATTACTGTCAAACATTTTTGACCTTGCTCTATGGCATTTGTCCATTCAGTAAGTTCTTGAGGAGTGCATTCTTTAACTCCCTCTATGTTTCCAATGATTAGGTCCACTGGTAGATTGGGTGTTACTAATGCTTTTGTTTGACCACTGAAGAATGGTGTAGTAACATAAATGATGGCTTCAGGTAACTTGCTGACAGTTCCGTTGAAGGCAGTGGCTTGGACGTGGTTTCCTGTGAAACGGTTTGCGTGTACGAAGCGTTCATGTACTAATGTGGACGTGCTTCCGGTGTCACGAAGAACTTCCACCTTCTTGTCTCCTACAAAGCCTGGATAGAATTTGAGACCATTGGACTTTGCAATGACTGTCATAGTTGAATGCTCATTGTAATATCTTCTGTTATATGAGCTTCTGTTTGGCATATATTGTGGTCTGGAGTCCTGTGATGACTTCTGTAGCGAGGTTTGTTATCTGATTTATTATTTCCAGGTGCTTTGTTGAGATTGTATTGCTCTCTATTGCTGTATCTTTGAGTTGGTGATGTGGGTCTATCAAAATTTTGATTTTTGGAGACTGCCTGTTTTTTCCAACATTCATGAGTTTGGTGACCCTTTTTATGGCGATATGAACATTCTGTGGTTCTGCTGCGGCATTGAGACGTGAAATGCCCTAGTTTATGACATTTGTTGCATTTGATTTTGTCATTTGACTTATATCTTGCATTTTTGTCTTGAGCAAAGCAGACAAAATTTTCTTCAACAGATGGTTTGACTGACTTGTTTGGATAGGCTGCTTTATATTGTCTGATGATCTTGGTTAATGTCTGGATATCAGTAGGATTTCTCTCTATAATATCTTCTGAGTGAGCATGGGTGATGTTGTCGATAATAATATGTTGACGAAGAGCTTGGTAACTTTCTTCTATTTTGGCCATGGATACCCATCTATCAAACCACATTGACATATTAGCTACAAAAATTTGAGGATCATCATTTTTGCTGTGGCCTTTCATTATAGAATTTCTTTCTATAGTTGGCTGAAGTTGCTCTGTATTGGCGCAGTAGAGCTTCCTTGATATCAGAGTAAGAGCTGCGTTCATTGATGGACAGTTGTGAGCAAATGTTGACAGCTTTGCCATTCAATAGGGTGAAGAGTGAGCTCGACCAATGTGCTTCGGGTAGACCGGATGTTGTAGCTATTTCTTCAAATCTTATGAGATACGAGTCCATATTGTCAATGTTTTCGTTGAAAGCCGATATTTTGTTCATTAATCTGTATTTGTCAAACATATTTGAGTGACCTTGAGTTGGAATGCTTTCTTTTTTTTTCTTTATTTTGTTTTTCGAATTCCATTTTTTCTTTTTCATGTTGCCTTTGTTTCTCGACGTCTTGCCTTTGTTTCTCGGCGTCTTGCCTTTGTTTTTCAGATTCTTGCTCTTAATATTCTTTCTCTTCTTGGCGTTCTGCCCACAGGTCTGGCTTAGGAATTTGCTTCTCTTTTGCTAATTCCATCAATTCAAGGAGTCGTTGTGTTCTAGAACCGGAAGCCATATTTAATTTTTTGTTAGTTTCTTGTAATGGAGCAAAATGTACAATATCTGGATTTTGGCTTTATCTCAGATATAATAATAATATAGTGACAAAGTTCTTGAAGCCTCAATATGCTAATAATGCTTGACAGTAAAATTGTATTTCACTGGAGTCGTAAGCTTCGATATATAGATCTATTGAGCCGAGTACTTTTTTTACTGGTTTAACAGTTGGTTAAATCTGGTCTTCTGTTTACTTTGTGCCAGACAAATGATTATTTACTGGTCTTCTTTATAATGACTATAATGCCAGTTATTTGCTTTACTGGTCTTTTATATTGCCAGTTATTTGCTTTACTGGTCTTTTATATTGCCAGTTATTTGCTTTACTGGTCTTTTTTATAATGTCAGTTATTATGTATATTGGTCTTATTCCTTTTGCCAATTACATATAATATTAGATTTCGTGAGTTAGACGTAACTCTAACGAAAATCTTTATAAAAGAATTATCGATAACCAACTGACCTGTTAAACACAGAAATTCTGTCCTCCGTTAAATAAGAATGAAGTTCCTTTGGAGAGTTTAGAAATTGGTCCTAGATCTTGAATAAATTTCGTTAGAAGTTGTCCATAAACTTTTATTAGTCGGAGTGCCAGATGTCACAACGTGTGTTGTGGTGCCGGGGATTTCACTTGAATTAAAATAGTTGAATAAATGACGATCTAGGATTCACAATAAAAGATTCTTTGTTAAAACACAACTCTGGAACTTTATTTAAATATAAAACGTAAGTACAGCTTATGTACAAGTTACAGATCAAACAGGCACAAAAAACATTACAAAGGCTTTAAATCAGAGCTCTTAGTGAACGCGACTGTCTACTAGGAGATTCTTTTATCGACTGGCGTTCTTTCTACTCTCGTCAATTCTCTGGCGCTAAAATGTCTTTATTTATTTTCAAATCAACCAATAGATTTGCAACATCGTAATTACGTCTCGGGTAAAACCTGAGGCGCTAACAAGGATCTAGATTTGTGGGGTAATTCCTGAGGCTCAGTCAAGGGTTTATATTTCTATTTACACATAAGCTTTTAAATGTGAAATATACAAATAAATCTATAATGGCATCTGTGACACTTAGTAATAAGACATGTTTACAGAAATGTTATGATAATTCCCTGCCAAGGAATTAATCAATGATATATATTCAAGGCTAGTGCTGAGCGATAATTTATCAGTGATAAATTAATGATAGCTAAAGAGCTAAATAGATGTGGTTAGAATTATGAATAAATTTGGACATTTCGCTATAAAAGTCATGATACAAAATATATACATATAGTAATCTACTTACATTATCCATGATATGAAATACACAAATATAGGTACACAAATAATGCAGTAAATAAATCCACAATCAGGGAAATAACATAGGTGAAAACAAAGTTTGTTATTAGGGGAGGTAAATAATTTCTACATCAAGTGGAGGTTCACCAGTCGCAGTGAATAGTAATTACCAACATTACATCAACTAGTAAAATAAAAAGAAAGGATAGATTAATGAATAAAGGGTATGTATAGTCGGAATATATATATTTATATATATATATATATATATATATATATATATATATATATATATATATATATATATATAAATATATATATATATATATTCCAGTTGGGACAATTATTACATTCAGTTAAACCAAGTACACTATAAACATGATGGAATTGTCACCGTTGGTGATACTAAAATCGTAGAATATATATGTTAGCAGGTCAGGAGGCACTAGACCTTTTTCTGCTAAACAAATTTTATTCAACCGGTAGGTTGGTGGTAACTCTACCGTGTGGGTCCGATCTGTGCACTCCGGTCTGCGACCAAAGGGCGGCCTTCGCCTGGGCGATCAGACCGCACAATTAACTATCAACTTGACCTAAACTAAACTAAGCTATTAAAAGGAAATGATGAAACTAGATTTATCAGACAATTTATATACACTTTTATTTACACTACACGAATTAACCTAAAATCAATAATATATATATATCAAACAAATAAACCTTAAGACAACTATATTACCTCTTAAAGAAATTAAACAAAACAATAATAATAAATCAATTAAAAACTTAAATACCAAAATACTCCACTCGATCAACCCTAATCAATGGAACACAAAACAATAAACTAGTACTTACTTTACTTAACCTAAAAGCTAAAAAAATAAACTCAGACTAAACCCAAAACTGGCAAACCCCAATAAAATACTATAATTCCTGCCTACTACCTAGATCTATCAGTTACCAAACAACTCTAAATACACACTAGACCTAAGCTTAAAATACAACAAAGAAGGTACAAGAAGGCGATGGCAGACTAATGGCAGCTATAACTGCGGAAAAACAGGCAGTAGACGTAACGATTGGAATAATAGCAGGCGGTCCCAGCTGAAATTTACACTACAAGAAAATAACTATACACTACATGGTTACACAGACCAGATTAATACTGACCAGTGGTCTAAACCGGAAAAAGAAAGAACTGACCGCACCCTTTCTATTTATAGAGCCAGGTCATGACTCGTACAAACTAACTTCTAAAGTAAAAGAGCTGGCGGGAGACAGGCATGCACTCAGCACTAGCCTAGATAGTTTACAAAAATTAAAATACAGATAAAAATAGATAAAAATTAAATCTAGGATCGCCAGCTCACATATACAAACATAAAAATATATTCTTAGTGAAATGTTATTGTGAGAAAACATTGTAACTACACAAATAACCTAAGGTACAATGAATTGAATGCTAGAATACTTCCCAGCCTAGGAACCATATGGCAACCAATGCTTTTAGTAAGAGGTAACTTCTCAGAGATCAATTATTCAGTGTCAAATTCCAAAACCTAGGAGTAACTAATGAGCACACATTCTAGTCTAGATTTAATAAATACAAATATAATATAATATATTATAAATACACTGGATTTAATATTTGTACAGATGCTTTACCACTGGATCACGTAAATGTTTATACTAGATCTAGATAATATTGTTACAAATGACCAGTGACTGGAAGAGGTTAACGTGTGACCCCGACGAGATAACACAGCAGCGGGTGTTCCCTGGAATGTACATGTATAAATTGAGACAGGATGTGACGTGTCCTTACATGTTATTCCAAAAGGTACTAGCAATGTCCAGTGACAGATAGAGGTCACAACTTGTGACCCCGGAAGATGACACTGCAGCCGATGTTTTCTGGAATCTACATGTATAAACAAAGACAGGATGTGACGTTTCCTCACGTGTTATTCCAGAGGATACTAGCCGTGTTTGTGCAGCTTTGGACAAGCGATTAGGGACTCTATATAAGCCAGAGAGTTAGTGTGAAAGTCAGTCGTATGGAGTCGTGAGTGAGTCGTGACAGTCGATACAGACAATGTAAGACGTGTGCGGCTCTAGTGGAAGTGAAATGTGTACGAGAGTTAGGGTAGAGTTAACTGGAGTGGACTACTGTCGTTAAAGTCTATACAGCGAACTACAGTGGACTTGAGCCGTTACAGTCGATACAGTCGATGTAAGACGTGTGCGGCTCTGATTCGGTAGACTTGAGTACGACTTGGTTCAGCTTTGGGAGACCTGGAGCGACACTGGGATGTGTGTCGTTGGTCTGTTCTGTGGAATACGACTCGATGCAAGTTGAGAAGACATGAATTGCAACGAAGTGAAGAGATGAATTGCAACGAAGTATAGCTAACTGTAAACTGACAGATATTGTACAGTCTTCTACGCTACATGTTACAGTAACAAATTGTTAGAGTTAATAGTCAATAAAGTTATATGAAGCTGAGAGTTTAGTCGTCAAGTTCTTTGCAATGTTTTTATTTGTGTGTCTACTAGTACATCTAGCCAGAAGATTCAGAAATACGTAACAATATGATGACTTAGTATATTTTACAAATATAAAATTACTACATAAAAGTATCATAAAGTCAATGCATTGAACGAGATAATAAGAAGTTTACTTGCTTGAAGTTAATTATGAGTATGTAGTTAGGTACATTAATTAATAAAGATGACACAATAACATACAAAAAACCAACTAACAAAAGTCCAGGTAGTTTAGTAATACACACATAACAAAAGAAACAGTTTAAAAAAAGAAAAGAAGTTTTCTCCATCATTTCCTTGGCCTCTGCAATTCTGCACACATTAATTCACTGGGAACGTCTACATGTCAAGTACTTACATTTTTTGAATGTTTTATAGTTTAAAAAGGTCAATAACTATTTTAGTGAACAATCTAAATCTTTTTACAAGGCTCATCTCTCTTAGCTCTTTAATCAATTAATTATATACGTGAAATTGATTAAATAATTTGTTTTCATTGATTCGTATATTGTCATTGACACTGAATAATTGTTCAAAGTTTCAACTTGACCCGAGAATGGGAAGTGGCAGAACTAACGTGTACAAGACTCCAACAAGACAGACAGATTGAGTTGATAGAAGCTTTGTTAAAAAAAAAAAACCTTAAATAAAATTTTGAAATAAAAAAAATCTATACTTTTCTGATGTTTTAAATATATTAGTAATAAATATTTTCCGCTGTCCTTTTGACTATCACCATTGCAACATGATACACAGGTTAATTATATCTTTATCAAAATGAGAAGTTTGTTGTTGTTTTTTTAACAGAAAAGCCCTAACACAGGTAGTATTGACACCAATCAGTGTGGGTGGTCATTAAACCAGCTGTTCTTTTTACCAGAAATCGTAACTTTTCTCATAAAAGTTTGTCGAACCAGAAGTAAAGAAAGGAATCTCAAACCAGACTCACAGAACTCATATCAAAATGTTATTACAGCAAATATCACAAGCAAAAACAAAAAAAGATATTGTTAAAATTGTCTCCCTTGTTGCTGCTGCACCCAGGTCTAGTCGGTCATGTGACCTAGTCAATAGAGAACACCATATAACAATTAACACTTGGCTACGTTTGTCATCATGTTGGCACAAGTTCTTAAAGAATTTCTACATCTATGGCGTATTCGATCGAGTTCATGCACTAAATCAAAATAAACACAACAATATTGAAAAAAGAGGTAGTGTGAAACAAAAACTCATAGGCGGTCCATTTGGGTCCATGTTTGGATCTGCTGTTTCGTATAACATTAGCACATTTGGTTATTAATATTTTACAAGATGACTAGGAAATGACAGTGTAACCTAGCATGACAGCTATTTCTCACAATAAAAATGTTCCTTATCATAATAGCTATGTGAAATACACCGAATAAACTGATACCTTATAAACCTTTAACACAACTGATATGTAACACACACAATAACACAGTACCAGACTGGTCACGACCAACAAACTACAATACACATACAAACAATACAAGCACAGGTAACACAAAGATTTAGTTCATGATTACTTCCATGGTGCAATATAACTAATTTAATAGTGGGAGTTGCTTATTGATGAAAACTAAAATAAAATATAGCTAATGAATCAAAATTAAAATATAGCTTATCAAGATAATAGTCTTGAGAGGAAGAACTGCTCAGGAGAAAGGTTAGAAACCTGCAGGTCATGTCACCCTTGATTCCGCCCCCTCCATACCAAAGAAAAAATATTGCATCCAAAAATGTAAAGAAAGGGGCGGTAAGAATGAACAATTATAGTAAAGTTATTTTTGTTATTTTTAATTTATCTCCCTTTTAACGCACGTCGTAATTAGATTTACTGGGCATATTTTGAGCTTAAACTATATAGAAGTGTAAATGGTCAATTTTAATTTAGTTCACTCCAGAATTGGAAGGCTGCTTGATGAATCGTGCTCATAGGTCACGTCGGTCTGCACTGCGCCCGCTGCCATCTCTTGTGGTCATACAAGGGGCTAGTTCAAAGACAAAGTAACCTTCATCTTTGAAATGTACAAGAAACACAATTAAATATATTCCTTTTAAAAAAAGACAATACCTCCTTTATATAACTGATAGAGCCATTGATTGTCTCTCTATAGCAGTGGTCTTCAACGGGGGCGATATCACCCCCTAGGGGGCGTTTACGAGATTTTGGGGGGCGCTGAGAGCCAAAGGGGCGGTAGGGGGGCGCTGGGCACAAAATGGGGCGGTAAGGGGGCGCTGGACATAAAGAAGAAACTAAAGGTGCTCTGAAAAAAAAAATTAAAAATTCTTCAACATTAAAGCTGGGAAACTAAATATAGACACATGATAGTTAACTTGCTTATAATTTAAGAACAGAAACAGCGTTAGAAATTGAGTTCGGGAATCCCATTTTCTATTTTTAAATTCTTACTCTCTTGCTGTGATCGGAGAGTATTTATTGTCCTTGGATCTCGCGCGTATAAACGTTTAAGATTTGATAAACAAAGTAGGCAATAGGCCTTTTAGATTATAGTTTATTTTATCTACATAGGTTAATATATTGATATGTAAATGTTAATTGCAAAAAACATTAAAGGTAACATTTAATAGAATAATTTAACTTTTTAAAAACAAAAAACATTGATAAAATGTTGTTACGAAAACTCATTGGTATGTCATGTAATATTTCCTTGAGATTTAGTGAATCGCCACTATGCAATTCACATAAAAATGCTCTATGAAGAAATTAAGATTCGCTTCTAAAAAAAATAAATATATATATATATATATATATATATATGATAATTATTAAACATTTGTTACTGACGTTCAAATTGAGTTGCAGGAAAAAAATAAATTTAATAAAAAAAACTATGTCTTCAGTAAAAAAGAATGTAAACATAGGAGGCACACAGTGGCGTAGCTAGGGTGGTAGGAGGGGGGAAATTTGAAATTAACCCGGCCCCCATTTAAGGGGAGGCCAAATTAATGCTTTTTAATTAATTAAATTAAATTTTACGCAAAATGCAGCGGCCCCCAAAGATGTCAAGCCCCCCCCCCCCCGGCCCTCAAACGATGGAAATTCCTAGCTACGCCCCTGGAGGCACAACAGAGATGTGGCTGCATTTAAATGTTTCAGTAAAATTCCAAAACTGTGATCGAAATTGGTATTATTTTTTAGCTTTTCAGTAAACATACATGGTTAACCTAGATTTAGTGCGTAACAAAGTTAATGAATAAGCAAAGAAATAGACTGGATATAGCAAATAGAGGAGACCTTCGCCTTGCCTTGGCTAACTTAAAGCTTGAAATTTCTAATATTGTCAGACTGCAGGAGGCACAAGGTTACCATTAGCTTAATTTCATTTTGTAGTAAATTCAGCAATAATAATATTTATATTAAAAAATAAAACTAAAATTACAATTAAACCTAAAAACAGTAGGCCTTAATATTCAAAAATTTATACGGAGACTATTCTTAGGATTTGAAAAAAAATCTTTACTATCATTTTTTTTTGTGTAATCACTGCAAACTATTTGACATAATTTTTGCATAATGATAATATTGGCTGTTTTTGCCTTTAATTCCGAAGATTACGGCTGAGTCCAGTGTTTCACATAACTACGAAAACCCAACTGCGACCTACATATTTCCCCGAATATTATGCAGACAAAGCCGTTGTATGCTGGTTTTTCTTTGAATATCAAATGTTTGTCCCGAAGTTTTTGTAAGAGCTCTAGAACTGTTTCTCTCAGAGGCTATCTGCTGCCAGAGAATGCTGCCACGTACTTTCCTCTATGCCAGTGAGAGCGAAATGGCGCCTGAATAAATCTTTATAGCGCTCACGGGGGAGTTGGGAACGTCTGTAACTTAGTCCTCCTCAAAGCTCGTCAGTCATAGGCCAAGGAGTTAACAACAATCGCCTTTGGCATGCGGTCGTCTCCCAAACGGGAAAAGTGTTATTAACAGCATACAAATTAATAGATAGATGATATTTTGTTCAAATTTGCCTTCTCAAGCTTCTTTATAACTGTTTTTCTTAGAGGGGGGGGGGGGGGGCGCTGGCGGATTTTTTTAAAAGAAAAAATTCGAAAAGGGGGCGGTAGGCCTAAAAAGGTTGAAGACCACTGCTCTATAGCGAATGAATGTGTAATTGCAAAACCATTAAACATCTTTAACCCCGCAACATTTACCGCCCTTTCCCCTGAAAACAAATCGTGGTTATGAGAATGTATAGATCTACTACACTTTATAATATTCCAATGTTAGGCCTTTAGACCTAGACTTATAAGAAGAAGAATTTTCCTGAATATTAATTTATTAAACTCTTCAAGGAATTCGAAAATACCCTAAGATAAATATTTTGACGTTCTCTAATCCACTTTAATTTTTTTTATTTTTTTATTTGACAAATTTTAAAGGTTAAAACAAAATTTTGAAAGTGTGACTAACGAGCTAGTAATTCTTTCCTCAGCGATAAGCATCAACTGTTAAATCTCTAGGAAGGTCGTTAGAGCCGTTTTCAAGATCACTTACCAGCAACCCAGGTTTTTTTTTTTATTTTTCCATGAAGTTATGAATTGAATAGAGGCATTCTAAAAATACTAGCCTATTATTTTTACAATACCTCTATTCAATTCATAACTTCGTGGAAACAAAAACCTGGGTGGAAACTGCTGGGTGGGTGGGTATTTCCGTATGTTGGTATTATAATATTCAAGACTTTAATAAGTTATTATTCAGGAACATTTTGCGCATCTAGATCTAAAAAGACCATCATTAGAATATTCTAAAGACTTGTTGATTTATACAAGTCGCGTAGCCAGGATTTTTTGTTTTCTCAATGAGGGCGAAGTAAACATTCATTAGTTACTCATTAGAGCCAAACTCTCTCTCTATAAGATGTATTAAATAGGTATTAGTTTTTTTTTTAAACGATTATTTTTTTTTTAGTGTTTTTCTTGTTATTTTGTAAGATGAATTTTGAATCTCGGGCGTAAGTAGTAAGAACTAATTAAGAACTAATTATATCTAACCCACGTAACTGATTAGAATTTGCCAGTGGTTTAGCTCTAGGGATTTGGGCTCTCGGGAGGCTTTACCTTCTTTTTGGGGTCCTTGTATGTTGACATTCGATATTATGGAATAAGATCATTTACTTAATGAATCTATACGTCTACATTCCAATTGGTAAAGTATCGGTGTATAAGAAAAATATACGAAAATAATCATTAACACACTTTTAAAGAATAATTAAAGTTTTTTTTTTATTGGAAACGATTGACGAATCTCGATTCATATCGCCTCACGTCGTGCTTTCTGTGCAGCAAGACATCTATAACTTCATCTACATCAAGGCTGTCTAGTAGTTTTGACTTCAGGTAAATAACAAGATTACATGGCAGTGGCGTAATATTTAATGTAAAAATAAATAGTGGGGGCGCAAGGGGACTTTTGAATTTGGAGGCCCCCTCCCCCCAAATCCCTCACCCTAGCTACGCCACTGGAATCTGCATTCATTCATAGATAGAATTTTTAGCACTGTCAACAATGACTCCACATAGTAGCAGAACATTAATCACATACACATTTATGTAAGACAGGATTGGTCATTTCTGCCATGTCCTGGACATTCCTCGATTTGTATGTGCAGTGATTTCCTGTTGAGCATAACAATGTGAATGAAACGTAGTAACTTGCATGTGGACCACGTGACCACGTCATGTAGATGTGTCAGATTTACAACCATCGTCCTGGAGGTCAACCAGCCAAGGATAAATCGTTTCGTCAGTCCTTGAAACACATTCGATCAAAAAGCTTTACTGTCTTCGAGTACGCTTGGGAAGGGAGAGAGAGAAACAATTCAGTGACACACTTAGTCCTTGACAGTTTTTTTTTTTTATTCTTACTGGTTCCGCGTTGACACAGGACAATTCAAAAGGAACAAATCAATCCTTCTGACTTGTTGATGGAAGTCCTGGACTTACTCATGTCAGTTTTTGATGGCGTCATTATTGATGTGGTAAATGCACTTGAGACATTGTGGAAAATTTTAAAGGAAAACATTAGGTTAGATGTGCATGCCTTGAAAACAGCTCCAGGAAACAGTTTCCATTGGTATGAGTAAGTTAGGGGTGAGGTGTTGGTTCAGAAGGAGAGTGAGCTAGTAAATAAAGATTTGTTTGTAAGGTTACGTCATTTACCGTAAGACATTTACTTGTAAAAAAAGACTAATTATTATTATTATTTTTTTTTGCTGTTTGGGGTGAGGGTATGGTACTATGGGGATAATGACATTGCAGAAAAAAAAAACAAGTATTTCTTTTTAAATAATCCCAAACTCATTAGTTATCCTTTTTATAATAAAAAGGCTTGTTTTTTTTTCTTTTTTTCTTTTATTGCATCCGTCTGTAACGTTTAGAACTAAAAAAAACAGAAAAAAAAAACACAAAAAAACAGAGCGCTTTGGAAAATGTGATTTCAACATCGTGCTTAAAATAGACGCAAATTATTGCTATGGCTACTTTGGTGTTTTGCACACGCTTACAAGCCATTTTAAAGACAACATTGCAAGCAAAAAAGATAATTTATGCTATAGACAGTCTTATAAAGTTTCATAGTAGTAGAGAAATGAGTAACATTTTTGTATCTTAATACGTCAAAGGTGCAATTACTAATCAAGATTTTATAAAAGTGTGATTTTATTTCCTTATTAAAATGCGTACTATCTGAACTAACGAGTCAATCATTAATTACACATGACAAAAAAATTATTTCTTGTTAATTTATTGTCTGCATTGTACTCAAAAACAATCTGAAGTCGATGAAACATTTATTTAGAATCTCATTCTGGTTAATAAGAGGCCGCCACCGTGAATTCCATTTTTTGTGTGAGCTTTAGAGGGAGTAATAGGGACTCACAGCACCGCCTAACTTTATAGAGAGTAGTAGGGACTCACAGCACCGCCTAATTTTAGCTAGAGGGAGTAATAGGGACTCACAGCACCGCCTAACTTTAGCTAAAGGGAGTAATAGGGACTCACAGCACCGCCTACCTTTAGAGGGAGTAATAGGGACTCACAGCACCGCCTAACTTTAGCTAGAGGGAGTAATAGGGACTCACAGCACCGCCTAACTTTAGTTGGAGTAAGAGGGACTCACAGCACCACCTAACTTTAGAGGGAGTAATAGGGACTCACAGCACCGCCTAACTTTAGAGGGAGTAAGAGGGACTCACAGCACCGCCTAACTTTAGAGGGAGTAGTAGGGACTCACAGCACCGCCTAACTTTAGAGGGAGTAAGAGGGACTCACAGCACCGCCTAACTTTAGAGGGAGTAAGAGGGACTCACAGCACCACCTAACTTTAG
Source organism: Biomphalaria glabrata (assembly GCF_947242115.1). Classification (NCBI taxonomy): domain Eukaryota; kingdom Metazoa; phylum Mollusca; class Gastropoda; family Planorbidae; genus Biomphalaria; species Biomphalaria glabrata. The sequence goes on from NC_074722.1 coordinate 23,754,073, forward strand.
AGGGAGTAGTAGGGACTCACAACACCGCCTAACTTTAGAGGGAGTAAGAGGGACTCACAGCACCGCCTAACTTTAGAGGGAGTAGTAGGGACTCACAACACCGCCTAACTTTAGCTAGAGGGAGTAATAGGGACTCACAGCACCGCCTAACTTTAGAGGGAGTAAGAGGGACTCACAGCACCGCCTAACTTTAGCTAGAGGGAGTAGTAGAGACTCACAACACCGCCTAACTTTAGCTAGAGGGAGTAATAGGGACTCACAGCACCGCCTAACTTTAGAGGGAGTAAGAGGGACTCACAGCACCGCCTAACTTTAGCTAGAGGGAGTAGTAGGGACTCACAGCACCGCCTAACTTTAGAGGGAGTAAGAGGGACTCACAACACCGCCTAACTTTAGAGGGAGTAAGAGGGACTCACAGCACCGCCTAACTTTAGAGGGAGTAAGAAGGACACACAGCACCGCCTAACTTTAGAGGGAGTAGTAGGGACTCACAGCACCGCCTAACTTTAGAGGGAGTAAGAGGGACTCACAGCACCGCCTAACTTTAGAGGGAGTAAGAGGGACTCACAACACCGCCTAACTTTAGAGGGAGTAGTAGGGACTCACAGCACCGCCTAACTTTAGAGGGAGTAGTAGGGACTCACAGCACCGCCTAACTTTAGAATGAGTAATAGGGACTCACAGCACCGCCTAACTTTAGAGGGAGTAAGAGGGACTCACAACACCGCCTAACTTTAGAGGGAGTAGTAGGGACTCACAGCACCGCCTAACTTTAGAGGGAGTAAGAGGGACTCACAGCACCGCCTAACTTTAGAGGGAGTAAGAAGGACACACAGCACCGCCTAACTTTAGAGGGAGTAAGAGGGACTCACAGCACCGCCTAACTTTAGAGGGAGTAAGAGGGACTCACAGCACCGCCTAACTTTAGAGGGAGTAAGAGGGACTCACAACCCTGCCTACCACCCTTATATTGACATGCGGTAAATTTACTATTTAGACGTAGTGGCCCATGATGAAAGGAAAGGGGGGGGGGGCGTGTCGATGAAATCGCGACGTTACAAAACCATCACCGAATTGAAACTCTTGACCACTTGATGCGGAAGCTAAGCCCTCTATCCATATATGAACACAGATAATTGTTATGTACAATGAACGCTACCATACTGCTTCCTGGTTTTTATCTTCATGCATGACTGAGCTCTTTGGTCTCTTCAATCACTTGATTCACGTGTAGCGCCCCTGACTTCCATTCTAATGTAGATGTACAATCTGCATACCTACCTGTACTGTTTTGACTTTCCATTCAAGCGTTTGAACCTGGAAGTGACTAAGTGCTTGCAACACGCTCTAGATCTCTACCATTGTTCAATGAAAGGCCAAAATATGTTGATCACTCCTCCATGTTTGTTTCCATGTCCTGACTAGTTCCAGAAACAATGATCGCCACTAACAATAGTGTAGTAGGGCCTTGCATGCCTTTCATGAGTATGTTGAAACAATTCCAAAGACAAAGTCAAGGCGTCTTATGTTATAGCTCAAAGCACATTCTTCTCTACATTGTCTATCTATTGATGAAGAATATCAAATAACTATTAAAACGTTTTGGTTTTTTTTATTATTCAGATACAGCTTGTCATTTAGTAACTAACGAAAGAGGCTGTCTTTTACTTTATAACCAATCGGATGAAAAAGTTTAAAGTTTAAAAAAAAATATACAACAAGCAAAATAAAAAAAAAATCTTAAAAAAAAAAAAAACAAAGCTTATCAAAGTAAAAGAACTCCAGACTAACAATTATATCTCTCAGCAATGTATAAGTTATTCTACTTATTCGATGTCAAACAAAATAATTAATTAATAATAATTAATTGACTAAATCATTATTTAAAAAAAAAGATTCTTGTTAGGTACAATATCTAATTGTTTCACATTCAACATGTTCCGACAATGGGTGTGGGAGAAATAACGTGTACAATCTGTGAATACTGAAGAATTTTCCTTTTTGGTATCACACAAAACTATTCATTTCCAGTAATTAATTGACTAATTTGGTTATTTTTCTGTTTTTATTGATTCATGTTTGTCTATGCTAATGAATAAGTGTGCGAAGTTTCAACTTGATGGGAGAATGGGTGTAGGGGAAATAACGTGTACAGACTTTTTACCAGACCGACAGAGTGAGTTGGTATAAGCTTTGTAAAGTATAAGCCTCTAAATATGATATAAAAATGTATTACATTATAATCTTTAATGAATCATTTCTAGAACAGTGCGGCTTAACATCTATAATTGTGTTCAACTACCTAAATCAGCAAGTGAATCTAATCAGAAGATTGGACAAGCAAGACAGAGGAAATTTTATTTTTTAAGATTCATTACATTACACGGAATATTTTTCCTAAATTTTGGTATAATGCGAATAAAAAGAATTGAGAATCGCTGCTGCTATTAAATGAACACTGTTCACGTTGATATGTGACCGTATCCTTGACTTGTTTGTAGCCAACTATTTTGTTGATTGCAAGTTATAAGACGGAGATATCATCACCAGTCGTGAAGTAGATGAATGGCCATCATTATTTGGAGTTGTTTGTAGGAGAACATAGAGCGTTGACTCACTGTCGTCTGCTGAAGGATTCAGTACAAAAACAAAAAAGTGTCCAAATCATTGTTTATAGAACGCTTGTTATTTCAACAGTCTCAATTTATTTGCCTAGAAATATATGTCATGTATAAAAAAAAACGCTAAAATGCATGCGCATTTTAAATACAAATATTGTATTATATTGGATGAATAATTTGATTAAATTTATAATTGACAAAAGATATTCAGGTTTTTTGATATACATATAAAGTTATTAGGAAATAAAAACATTTATTTTCACACCGAAAGGAAATTTTGTACTACGCGGTAATATTTTAATATTTTTTTGCTGCTCAAGATCTAGACCAGTGCTTCCCAAACTTTTTCTTAGCGGAACCTTTTTTTTTAGAGAGACTTTTCACGTGGTGATTATTCCAGTAATTTGTGGAACAAAGGTTCCGGCCTCGTGGAACACTAGGGTTCGGCGGAACACAGTTTGAGAAACACTAATCTAGAGAAATACTATAAACAAAAATGTTCATTTTATTTGGAAAGCGAGAAAAAAAATAAAAGAAAAAAAATCGGGAAATTTTTAGCGGCCCCCGAAAGGGAAATAGATGCATTATGTTTGTGTGGTCTCTCTGTCTGTCTGTCCTTCGGTCCGTTCCGCTTAGATCTCGTAAACTAGAAAAGATATTGAAAATCCGACTTCATGACTATTCAAAGTTTTGATGCCACGGCTACTTTTTTTTCTTTTCTGAAGGCGAAAAATTTAATTTTTAAAATTAACAACGCAAGCAGTTTTTTTCATAAAAATACACCATTTTTACAACTATTCACTATTAATAGTAACAAACACTGAAGGCTATTTAATAAGGGAGATGACTATTTACCATATTTTAAAGACATTTATGGAAATGGTTTTAGAATTTTTGTCAAAAAAGTTATGTAAGTTCTGTCATACTAACTACTACATTAACCAAAAAAAAAATGCTTAATGATTTTTAAAGAGAAAAAATCTATTTAATATGCATATAAATTGAACATAATTTAAAACAAAATTTAATAAGTAGTTATTCATATTATCAAGTGCACTGCAAGTTTACCAAATCTCCATAAGACATTGAACGAAAGGAAAGGGAGAATATTTATTCTTTAGCGGAAATGATTTTTTTTTTTTTTTTTTTTGCTTGAGGCTTTCAATAAGAGATTGACCCTTTAGAAAATAATTAGATCAATCAGATAATTATTATATAACATCAGTTAGGCCAGGTTCACATCTAACTTCACCTTCACTTTCACCTATCCGTTGGTTTGCTGGACCGTTTGCAAAACACACAAGATCTGTCATGCTTTATTCTCCATTCTTCTCTGTCATTTGCCTTTGATAGAATTTCATTCTGTGATATTCTTTCTGAAAATAATGAAACCTGAGTTTTTACATGCCGATTTTGAGTTTGTGTTTCCACACCAACTATCTTTGTAACCTTGTTTTATTTACTTTTTTGTGTTTCCTATTTATTGGAATGTTTTTATTTGAAGACATTTTAATCTTAGTATAATTAATTTATAGACACTAAAACCATCATTTCATGGTATTAGTATTTGTAATAGTATGGCATGGTTCGCCTCCATGGTACTTCCAATAACATGGTACATACTGCTTTTGTCATTTTTGAGTGGGAAGTTGTTTTGTTTTGGTTTCAGTATCGGGGACTCCAAAAGACAGGGGTCACCACAATAGAAATTTTAAAAATATATCCGATTTCCGACGGATCAAATACTTTCATTATTTAGAAGTGCCCGCTTGGAGCAAGCTCGTCCAATATAAATGCAGCTCTGGATTTACATCAATGCGCCAAACCAAAGTCTTACCGTTCAATAAGCCAAAAATTTTTTTTTTAATTATAAAATCATATATTACACTTGCGAAAGAAAAAAGGCAAATGAGATTACATTTACAATGGATCTATTCCTTTCTTCTAAAATATGGCAAGCTTTTAGATATAAATAGTAGTATTAATTAGTGGATTTTTGTTAAAGCTTTCGAAAAAGTGTAGTGGCCTCCACGTGGCGTCAACTTATTTAGATCTTGTCATGGCAAATATTGTACATCAGATGGCTTCAAAGAAATTGCATTTTTTTTTATTTACTTAAAAATCAGATTTTTAGGCAATACTTTTGCATTTTAGTCGTTACTGCTAGGTTTGTTTTCATTAATTATGTTCACTTCAACAGTTCAATCGTTTGACTTTGATTGGAATCTCAAACAAGATAAATAGTACGTCTTAAAAAGAACAAATGTATCCGACTGTATATTTAATCTACCATAGTAACAAGAACTACACAAAGCAATTATTAGTTACCTCAATTAGAGTCTATAAAAAGGTTGACATTATCCAAGTAAAGCTAGCAACACATACCTGTTCGCACACCTTAATACTAATTACTATGTGCAAGTATTTCAACAAATTTATGATGTTACTACCAGGTCGGTGGAAGAGACAACTGCGCACTGCATAATCTCATCTTTTATCAAACAAGGAACACTTTGTTTAACGACCATAGATTTCATGAGCTTTAATATGGAGCTTACTAGGCGTGACCTACCAATGGATTCCCAAACTGTTTTCCGAGGAACCGTAGTGCTCCGCGAGGCCTGATCATCTGCTCGTCGAACAACTGGAAAAATTAACTAGTAGGCCGCAACATGAATTAACCTCTCTGAACAATCAGCAAAGTGTTCCGCTGAATTCTCAGAATGTGCGAAGTGTTCCGTTAAGGAAAAGGTTTGGGAAGCACTGCTTTAGGGACACGTAAATTAGGTCTTTCGATACGTGTCTATTGGATGATCTCTTTCCGTGCTCTTACAAAGTGCCTCCAGAAAAGATTCCAGACAAAGCCACTAGAGTCCCTTGGCCAGCAGAATGGACGTCATCCAACAGTCGTTAAGGAAAGATTGTTTCTTCATTGATCTCTCTTTCGTAAAAGCCCCGTCATTGGAGGCTTTTTCAATCACATCTGTTTCATGGAACTGACTAATTGACTCCTTACCCGAGAGAGGAATACCCATACGGGGGGAGGGGTGGGGGGAGGAATCGAATTCTATAATTATGCTGTACCATCACTACCGTCATTTGTAGTAAAACAAACCCCCTTGAGTTACGGCTTCGTGGATAGAAAATTGACATTAGTGTCTCTTACATCCCCGCCAAGTGCAATGTTCTCAGTGCTATGATTTTGTTTTGTTCCCTGTTTGTTAGTGCTGTCCATTCAAGAAGGCTTTCATGAGAATGTTACGAGGACACTTTGATGGATCACAGCATCGGAAATAGATATCCCCACAACATCATAATAACCTGCAATATGAGCAATAGCCAACGAACCAATACCAAAAGCATCGACAACAACAGCACCAGAAGTCCCATTTATCCAAACGAGAACAGAAACACCAACAGCAATATCAGCCAATGCAACAAGAATCACTAGAACAACATCAGTACCAGCTATCACTAGAACAACATCAGTACCAGCTATCACTAGAACAACATCAGTACCAGCTATCACTAGAACAACATCAGTACCAGCTATCTCCAAGAAAGACATCCCAATAAAAAACACCCCAACAGCATCGAGAACAACAGCACCAGCAATACCAGCTATCTCAACAACACCAGCAATACCAGCTATCTCAACAGCACCAGCAATACCAGCTATCTCAACAACACCAGCAATACCAGCTATCTCAACAGCACCAGCAATACCAGCTATCTCAACAGCACCAGCAATACCAGCTATCTCAACAGCACCAGCAATACCAGCTATCTCAACAGCACCAGCAATACCAGCTATCTCAACAACACCAGCAATACCAGCTATCTCAACAGCACCAGCAATACCAGCTATCTCAACAGCACCAGCAATACCAGCTATCTCAACAGCACCAGCAATACCAGCTATCTCAACAGCACCAGCAATACCAGCTATCTCAACAGCACCAGCAATACCAGCTATCTCAACAACACCAGCAATACCAGCTATCTCAACAGCACCAGCAATACCAGCTATCTCAACAGCACCAGCAATACCAGCTATCTCAACAACACCAGCAATACCAGCTATCTCAACAGCACCAGCAATACCAGCTATCTCAACAGCACCAGCAATACCAGCTATCTCAACAGCACCAGCAATACCAGCTATCTCAACAGCACCAGCAATACCAGCTATCTCAACAACACCAGCAATACCAGCTATCTCAACAGCACCAGCAATACCAGCTATCTCAACAGCACCAGCAATACCAGCTATCTCAACAGCACCAGCAATACCAGCTATCTCAACAGCACCAGCAATACCAGCTATCTCAACAGCACCAGCAATACCAGCTATCTCAACAGCACCAGCAATACCAGCTATCTCAACAGCACCAGCAATACCAGCTATCTCAACAGCACCAGCAATACCAGCTATCTCAACAGCACCAGCAATACCAGCTATCTCAACAACACCAGCAATACCAGCTATCTCAACAGCACCAGCAATACCAGCTATCTCAACAGCACCAGCAATACCAGCTATCTCAACAGCACCAGCAATACCAGCTATCTCAACAGCACCAGCAATACCAGCTATCTCAACAGCACCAGCAATACCAGCTATCTCAACAGCACCAGCAATATCGACAAAACATCGCCACAACATCATAAAAACCAGCAATATAAGCAACAACCAACGAACCACTACCAAAATGTGCGACAACAACAGTACTAACAATCTCATTTACCACAAGAATAGCAACATCAGCATCAATATCAGCTACTGCATCAAGAACAAGCACTACAACAATGCTATTTATTGCAACAAGGACAACCACTTCAACAACAATATCTACCATCTACCTCAATGGAAACCAACCTAACAACATTCACCACAACAGCAACCCTTAAAGCATCAGCAGCCATTACCAAAAGAGACTCACAAACCGTAGAACAAAGCCAGTGTCACTAGCTAAACCGATGTATTACAATTAGCATAAGTAACTGTATGTGGACTAGTGAGAGAGTTACATTACCAAGAAGTTGTAAGTATGATCAAGACATTTGACATAGTTGCATTCTCCGAAACTAAATCGGGTAAAAATACAACGGTAGCCATTAATAAAAACAGTCTTCGGGACTTGAGTGGTTAGAGTGTCGGCTTGAGGAGAGTTGAGCTATGAGTTCAAATTCTGGTCTATAAGCTTTGTTGTTGCTTTGTTTTTTTAAGTTTTTTTTTTGTGTTTTTCTTGTTTCTCATTTCAACTTACCAGATACAAAAAATGTCGCTCTGTTAACATTTTTAATTTGTTATAATTGAAAAGCAGATTTAACATTTACATTATTTTTAAGTTTCACTCAAAAAGATTATATTTCATCAATTCATACAAAGTTTCATTGGATTAGACTCGGGTCAAACATGATCAGTATTGATGACAGACTATTTCACAGTCATTCGAGACTATCAAGTTGAATTATCATTTTATTATCAACAGGTTTGTACTAAATCTTTTAAACAAGAAAATGAACAAACGTCGCATTGCAATTCAATTGACTCAAACACCAGAACAAAAACTTAAACTATTTTGAAAATCTAAACACTTAGAGGTTGTTACAATTGAAATCAATCAGGGGATTCCCCTTTTGAGTAGTTTATTTATTCTTCCAATCTGATTGGATGTTGACTTAAGTCATTTCAGGTCGTACGTACGTCAAGCATGTTTGTAATGGGATCAAGGGAGACAAACACTTGTAGGTCAATTTGACACAGAAACATCGTACTTGAAATTTGTAATGAAAAGAGTGAAGCCAAACGACCGGATGCAAGTGCTTACCAAACTTGAGTTCACTTCACCAGCACTGTAGATACAACATTCACTTGTTTGTAAACACTATGTTTCTTGTCATATCAATTGTTACAGCATGCCATGATTGCAAGATCTACTTACAGAGGTTCAGCTAGCGATCTCCATAACGATAAAACTAGGCAATAGTTCAACACATTTAAAGAAATTTAAATTTATGATAAAGTAATGTGTGAAACAAAATAAGTAAATCTTCCTATTCACTTATCCCTTCGTCAGTTGGGGCACCACACAAGATCTGTTCACCGTCTTTCTCCATTCATCTGTGTCTTTTGCCTTGAATAGACAGGCCGGTACATTCTTTTATGTTGTCTTTTATAGCTTTCTGTCTGCCTCTTCTTGTTCCTGGTACTGTTCCCTGAAGGAAGGTCTTTGCAAGTTTGGGAACCTTTGGGCTTAGCGTTTTAGTTGTCTTTGTTCTGACAGTAATTAGCCATTGATCATAGGGTCTAATTGCTGTATTAACTCTGTTTATAATCTCTTCATTGTGATGCTGTCTTTTTAAGTGATGCGTAGGATCTTTCTGAAGCTTCTCTATACCGTTGCTAGATCCACCGCTTTTGTTCTGCAATCAGAGTCCAAGATTCGCAAGCTTTTCAGAATGTGGCCGTGACCAAGGAGCGCATCAGTCTGATTTTAGTCTGAAGGGCTGTGTCTTTGTCTTTCCAGACTGTTTTGAGTTTTGCATGTAAGTGGTGCTGAAGACCGTGTAATAAAGGTAAATAGTTCATTTTGGTACCTTCTCAGAGACAATTGCTCCGAGATATTTAACTCTTTCTCTCACATACTGGTGGAATCAACGTTGGTATCGTCAGTTAGGAGAGAAAGAGTTAAAACTACTGACACTTGTCATTTTAAAGCCCTGTTGGCTATCGGCCATTATTTGTTTGTTGTTGTTTTTTTTTGCGTTTTACACCTTAAGCTTCTGAAGTCATTTCTATGTCAGACCATCGATGTCGTCGGCAAAGCGCAAGAAATCTGGCAACTTGTAGCAATTGTCAATGTAGGCCTAGATTTTAGAATTTAGGATTTGAAGGCTTTAACTTTCAACTATATTAGTTTCGTGGGGCTTAAGATTGAATTCATTTTACATTATTACCCTGAAAACTCAGAGAAAGCTTGAGTGAGAGAGAAATCTGTCGCAGTTTCTAGATTCATTTCACTAGCGCTGCCTCCGAAGGATTCACATGGCAAGAAAGAGTGCTTTAGACTGAGAGACTTGCTCAAACAGGAAAGAAACATATACGAAACGAAAAATGGGTCGTTCCTCTACCATCAAAGCGAATGCCAACTTAACCTGCTATAAATGTGAAAGGCAAGAGAGTAGGGCTCCACAGTCACATAAAAAAAGTGTTCTACGAGATGAACCACAGTCTTTCTACGAGATGAACCACAGTCTTTCTACGAGATGAACCACAGTCTTTCTACGAGATGAACCATAGTCTTTCTACGAGATGAACCACAGTCTTTCTACGAGATGAACCACAGTCTTTCTACGAGATGAACCACAGTCTTTCTACGAGATGAACCATAGTCTTTCTACGAGATGAACCACAGTCTTTCTACGAGATGAACCACAGTCTTTCTACGAGATGAACCACAGTCTTTCTACGAGATGAACCACAGTCTTTCTACGAGATGAACTACAGTCTTTCTACGAGATGAACCATAGTCTTTCTACGAGATGAACCATAGCCGTTGTACAACTGAAGGAGGCTAACACATACGGTGGCAATCGTAAAGCAAAGAATTTTTATTAATAGGAACTGCGCGTGATCCGAAACTAATTGGTCAGATTTGATAATCTATAGCATAAAGCATTTTGTTAAAAAAAAGTTCATTTCAATTTAAATCGGCATATCTTCCCGGACTGTATACCATGGGCGTAGACAGGATTTTTTTTTCGGGGAGGGTTTTGGGGGGGGGATTCCCCCCTAAACCCCCCTCCCCCCCACGCGGAAAAAAGTTATATATATATATATATATATATATATGTGTGTGTGTGTGTGTGTGTACATAGTTAATCTTTGTTACATTCTGACCCTTTCGGAAGATGTTTATTGTTCATCGTAGACTCCCCGACATTACTAGCAAGGGGGTCCGGGGGAGCGCTAGGAGCTCCCCAGCGCGGGGCGAAGCCCCGCCGCCGAGCACTATTTCTGGTATTGAAAGCCAACAAAATGCATATTCTGAGGTATCTACAGTGCATTATCTTGCTATTAAAAAGTTTTATTTCAAAAACCTAATGTCCTATTCTTACTGACTTAGACCCTCTCGCGCCGTTCGGCGCATTTTCCGGCAAGCTGTTTCCGCAACTCTTATTTTGCGTAATTCACTTTGTGTGAGAACATGTCCCGCAAAACCTCTGTCACAACCTTACTAAGGATTCGACTCCTAGTTCGGCATATGATTTCTTTGATTTAGACCCGATCTCTATGACTGACTCCTAAAATCTGTCTTAGCCATCTTTGTTGAGACACATTTAATGATTTTCAATTTCGGCAGAAGACTATTCACACTTTATTAATGGAGCCCAAGCCACTGGTAGAAATTTGTAACCTTTCTTGACTACGCTCTTGGAATTACATGCCTGTATTTCGCTTTAGATTTTATATCGAAAAGGAAAGTTTTTTCGTCAAATCATCTGTTGAGGGGTTTTAAACTAAGAAATCTGTGGAGTTTTTTTGTTTTGTTTTTAATTCAAAACCCCATTTAGCTACGATCATAGAATTTGGTGACTGTAGTTTGCTTTAAAATAATATTGAAGAGAGAGGTTTTCAACTCTAAACGCTCTGTAGGGGAATTTTAAACTCAAAACCATCTGGAGGGGTTTTAAACTTTAAAGAAAAAGCCATCTGGAGGAGGGGGATTTAAACTCAAAACCCCTTTGGCTACACTCATAGATTTTATAGTGTGTAATTTCCTTTTTTTTTATATTGAAGAGGTACTTTTTAGCTTCAAACCCCAACTGGAGGGGGGGGGGGAGTTAAACTCAAAACCCCTTTGGCTACGCTCATAGAATTTTGAGTGTGTAATTTTGGAGGGGGTTTTAAAATCAAAATCTTCCTCAACTGTGCTGTTGGAATTTGGGGATTGTTGTTTGCATTTTTTTTTTGTTTTGTTTTATAGAAGAGGGGGATTTAACTGCAAAAACCTCTGGTAGGGGGTTTAAAATTCAAACCCCCCTGTAGGGGGTTTTAAACTCAAAGCCCCCTGGTAGAGGGATTTGTATCTCAAAACCCCCTGATAGGGTTTTTTTTTATCTCAAAATCCCCTGGTAGGGGGATTTAAACTAAAAACCCCCTGGTAGAGGGTTTTTAACTCAAAACTGCCTCGGCTGTGCTGTGGTAAGTGATGATTTAGTATTAAAATCTCACCTAAAATAAACAAAATGAAAGCAAAAATCAGTCACTTAATTCCGTTCCCCCCCCCCCCCATGGGGGGGGGATTTCATTTCGGGGGGGGGGGGGTTTGAACCCCAAGAAGCTCCCCCCCTGGTAATAAAAATATCATTGGGCTCCAGCGACTATGGTGTAGAGTTTGTCACTTTCAAAATTGTAAAAAATTAAAAAAAAAATTGTCGGCAATTTCAATATATAGATATTTCTGTATGGTGATAAAATACTTTAGTCATTCATACACACACTATTGTAAAACTCGTACAAACAGCTAAATCATACTTTTATCAAGTGCGAAATGTAAAGTTTGAAATTAGAAGTATTTTAGATGCATTCTCGCTCGTGCAGAAAAGAAAAAATTGCTAACTTAAAATGTATTAAACTCTTTGCCAGACATCATCTGACGTCTTGAGAGTTTCAAACATTTTAAATGTATTAAATCTTTGCCAGACATCATAGCACGTCTTGAGAGTGTCAAACTATTTAAAATGTTTAAACATCATTGCCAGACATCATCTGACGTCTTGAGAGTTTCAAACATTTTAAATGTATTAAATCTTTGCCAGACATCATATGACGTCTTGAGGGTGTCAAACTATTTAAAATGTATAAACATCATTGCCAGACATCATCTGACGTCTTGATGGTGTTAAACAAATTTTAAAAACCCAATTCTCTAGAATAAAAATATCAATGACAATTTAAGATGATTTTAAAATTAGATCCTATATATGAAATTGACATTGACAAACTTGTATTCCCGAAACAAATTTTTTTTTTCAATGATCAAAACGTGACATTTCTGGTTTTTCCAGGCAAAATTGTAAATGATATGCGAGGAAGTAGATCTTTTTTTGTTTCTCAATTTAATCATGGGATTAAGACTCATTAATGTTTAGAGCGCATACACATTTGAAGTCGTTTATATGCTGCTAACCTGTTAGAATTGTTGCTCTGCATTACTTTGCCTAAGAGCAAGTTTAGTTTACCTAAAAGCAAGCTCACGATGCCAAATAGCAAGTTTACTATGACTAAAAGCAAAAAATCCTGAGTTCTTCTGACAGTTTAATTTGATCAAATTATGCACATTGAAAGCGAAGTTTTAGTTCAACGGTCGTGATAACAGTTAAAAGCTATATCGACAATTACAGCTATTCTAGTATCCTTGACGCATGATCTAATAAAGCTCGTCAATCGTGTTAATCACAAATCAAAATGTACTTCATTAACTGTTTTACTTTCTCTTCGAAAGACTGGCTTCCTGCGGCTTGTCAAACTTGGCGCGTGGAACAAGCGATTTGTCGTTATCTTTGCGATTTAAGAGGCCTTTACTCGGAACCACAGACTCGTTTCCTATACAAACATAAAGATGTCTATATTTGATCAAAGTAGCCACTACTCGGTGGCGTAAAACAATAGTAAGTCCAGGATGTACTGACAACAACGCGTGCGTCAGTTGTGTCAAGTGGCTTTCCCCGACCTTCGTGAGGCTCCCTGAGAAGTGTGAGTATATCAATGGGTTTATTCAATGTCTATAAATACACACATCAAACGTAGAGGTAACACTGAGCATGTCCAACTGAATGTGTGTAAAGGTGACACGAGATGTGGTCAATATCTGAATCATAGGTGTAGTTTACTTCCAAAAATAGCGAACTAAAGTCAGAGACTAAATTAGGCAATCATAATTGACGCGAGATAGATTTATCTCAAATGATCAGTGCGCTAAGGTCAACTCTCTTTTGTGGTCCAAAGGAGATAGGGAGGGGCAGTGATATGGTTTCCGAGTTGTCCTTAAGCACTCAGGAAACACAACTCAGCTCCCACATTTTTCTACTAAATTAATTAACGTTAAATTTCGTGATTGCTTTTCTGAAGAATTATTTCAATACAGAAATATGGACGGTGTGTCTGAGAGCTGTAGCTTCTTCACAAGTTCTTCTGACAGTTGACACTAATGTTAGCTCTTTTTGTTGAATAAATATAGTTTGCTGATAACATACTTTCACTGATTGTTAGATAAATGTAAAATGAGTGCCAATTCGTTTATACAATCCCATTGTTTATGACATGTATTCAATATTTATTGCATATTTTACAATGAAAGTTTATTAAAATTAGAAACAAACTTAACGTCACTTGAACATGTTTCCGTTGTAAGACTTTAAGATGGAAACATCTAAACTTAAACTACCATCTAGATGTGTTAATGCATGCTTGGGTCTATGTCTAGAGATTTTATTCTATTAATGTGTCTACTTTTGCCATGATATAATTTTTCCAACTTAAGTGTTACCACCAAATGGAGGTCACATGGTGCGGACCTCACCCCCTCCCGCACCCCTGGTGACGACACTGTATCTGGCTATACAACTTTTAAAAAATACACAATTAATGAATTAATTCAATACCATTTAATATTGAGATCTAGAAGTATTGTAACACATTAACTCAAAGTTTTTGGTAACATTTTCTCTGCTTCAGTCTTGAAGCTTAATGAAAAAAAAAAGGTTGCTTATCATATCACATGTTGTCAATCTTTACAAAATGTTTGTAAAATGTTTGAGATATTTCGGATGTTCCTTCAGAGTTAAAGATAATTTACTTCCTAGTCCAAACCTCCCGCAGGACGACGGGTGATGGGAGCGGGCAGGGTTTGAACACGGGACCATCGATAAGTCCGAACGACAGTCGACGCGCAGACCATACGACCAGGCTGCCATCCAAATGATTGGTCATTATCAATTTCCGATAAAAGGAATAAATACACCCAACCAATAAGTTTAGATTTGGGAATTTCATGGAGACGTAGCGGTATTTTGTAGATATTTTTAAATATGGCGGATCTAAGTACAGTCAAAGTCACTCGAACATATTTAGAGTCACGTTACACGACATAGAACCATTTATTATACATTTACAGTTGTGTCTACACATTTTAATCTGATATTTGATATGACAACAAGTTAAGTTAGGCTTCCGATTTCTGGCTTCTGACAATTATTCTGACCCAAAAGGATGCTACAACACTCAAGTACTGAACATATTACACTGGGCTGATGGATCAAATCTTGATTCATAACGCTATCGTTTCACATAGCCGTCTGTTACCTCAATAGCTTTTACATAATGCTAAGAGTATTACCAATCAGATGTAATCAATATTTACAGTCTAAATCAGTGTTTGTCAAGAATTTACTAGCTCACCCCACTAACAGAAAAAACAAAACAAAAACATAAATACGTTCAAGCCTGCTAACTACGGTTTTTGAGAACTCTGTATGGAAATCCAACGGCGCCAAGCGTTTTTCTGCATGCCTTTTAAATGAAAATTCCTAAAACACTTTAGTCTTTTCATACTGGATTCTGTTTTTTCCTCATCTTAAGGAAAGTTTTCACCTTGCTAGGGACGGTGTAGCATCTAGTGCAAGTTGTCCGATTTGTTAAACGATTTTTTGCTGCTTTACACCATTTGGAAATATATTCTATTGCAACGACTTTCCTATCATTTTTAACATGTAGCAATGGATGTGTATTTCTTGACAAGCTTATATTAACTATGTCAGTCTGTCTGTCTGTCTGTCTGGTAAGAAGTTCGTACACGTTATTTCTCCCACACCCAATCTCGGATCAAGCTGAAATTTTGCACATTTATTTATTTTACCTGACAACACAAGAAACAATAAAAAATAATAACTATTTAGTTAATTAGCTATTGGTAATTACTTATTTTGTTTGGTATCTCGAAGACGGGAAAGAATTTGTACTTGACTGATAAGGTGGACTAAGCTGAGCTAGTTCCCTTTATAGGTCGCCGCTTTAAAGTGAATTTGAAACAAACAGTAGATAACTATACAATCCTCTATTTTCATTAGCACTTCCCTAGCAGAGTGGTCAGTATGTCGGCTTAATAAAGCAAGGAGACTTGATCCGTGATATTGAATTCAGGTCGTTACACCAGCTCCATTTTTTTAAAAATGCCTTTTAAAAAGCGATTACAATAAAATTCATCCAGATATCCCTGCCCCAATCCATTCCCCCATGTTTCCATCTGGTCCAGGTAAGTGATAGGATCATTGCGTAGTGAAAAATCTAAAATCATGAAATAGAGCTTAACTAAAACGATTGGTAGAAATATTTCTAATCGCACAAAATTATTGTTGTTGGTCTATATCTATTACAATATTTTTAAAATTATTTTTTAAAGATATACAAAAAACTGTCAAATTGCTAAAAACATTGTTTGAGCTGTTTTCGACATACAAGAACTTTGTTTTCTTCCAAAGTGTTTTAATCAATGTTTTTCCTTTCCCCCTCCCATGGACGTGAATGTATAATCTTATAAGAGTAATTGTGGGGAAAAAAAGACGTTTCTGTAAAATCAACCCTCCCTCCGTCTATTACCCTCTACTCAGTGGCGTAGCATCCACGGCACGAAAGGGTTGAATGCACCCGGGCCCACGGGTACCTTGCTACGCCACTGCCTCTACCTAAGGTGCGTTGACTTGAAGGTATCATACCATGTGTGTGCAGTCTTACAACTGATGTTTACTTTTAGAAATGTAGAACAATTGTTGTTGTAGTGAATTCATTAAAATAAATAAATTTCTACGTCTCTTTTCTGTACATCTCTCTGTCTGTCTGTCTCTCTCTCTCGCTCTCTCTCTCTCTCTCGCTCTGTCTATGACCTTTAATAAATCTAAAAAAAAAAACGTTAGCGTTGATAAAAAAAAAATTATAATTCCATCATTGCCATAAATGGCTTACTTGTGCTTTAAATAGACTTTAATCTTAAGTGTGCATATTGTATTCATAATCAATTATACTGTTTTTAAAACAAAGTCACAAGTGCATTTCATGTTTTGCAGTATCTTGTCTTACACATGGGAGTATCGAGATTCACGACTCAAGTTCACTAAAAAAAATGCATGTCTAAATGCATGACGCGTAGGACGTAATCATCTTCTTTTTTGAAGTAACGTCTGTATCATATAAGATAAGAAAGAGAAGAAAAAAAAGTTCCTTATAGTTCACAAAACAAGTGCAAACAATATGTATGGTCTGCTCACTGGCGGATCCAGGGGAGGGGGGGGGCGGTAGGGGCGATCGCCCCCCCTCACTCGGCCAACCCCATAACTATTTTAAGAAAAACTTTGCTTTGGAAAAGTTTTAATTCAAACGAAATTTTTCAACATAACAGTCTCGGTTGAGATGAGTTCAAAAGCCAGATAATCTTTTCCTAGTCGATTTTTTCTAACCTTTACACTATCTCATATTTTTCTAGTTAAATAAATTTAGGACTATAACTCACAATTTATGCTTGAATTTTATTGAATATTATTAATCGAATTTTTTTTTTCGGCGGCGATCCTCAAAGCCTTAATCTAAATATGTGAGGTATCTTATCTTTTCAAAGAACAAATTGGTTGTATTTGCAATGTATTAAGGAACTATAAATTCATATTAGAATATTTTTCCACATTATTTAAAAGGTCCTTTATAATAGAATGAATAATGAGCTGTAGGTCAGGAGAATGCGTTTCTGCAGTGAAAAATGCAGGAAAACGCTTTTGTCGTCGGGGCTTCGCCACGAACCCCACTGATAAATAATGAGCTGTAGATGTCAGGAGAATGCGTTTCAGCCGTGAAAAATGCAAGAAAACGCTTTTGGGTGTCGGGGCTTCGCCCGAGGAAGCTTACAGCGCTCTCCCAGACCCCCAAGCTTGCAAGAGAAAGGCCTCAACATGACTGTTTTTTTGTCTGTTTTTTTTTTCGCCGAAGATTGAGAAACAGTCTTATTTTATTCTCATATATCAATTATATATATATATATATATATATATATATATATATATATATATATATATATATATATATATATATATATATGCTGTACGCACACGTTTATGCATATAGGGTTAGGGTTTACTTGGCGTTAGGGTTAGGGTTTGGAAAAAAATCGCCCCCCCCCCACTCCAAAGTTCTGGATCCGCCAGTCGTCTGCTAAAGCTGCTCCTCTGATTATGAAGAAAAAAAAGATTTAAATAAAAGTAGTCGAAGTCTTTGGTCGGTTACTTTCTCTTTCATTGTAAATTCCACTTCATGATCAAATGCATCATAAATACACGCAGTTATGTAACAAGCTTGTTTTTTTTTTCTGTGCGTCATAAATGTAGCGACGGGTAATCTCTTTCTTTCTCTCTCTCTCTTTCTATCTCTCTCAGTATTTCTTTCTCTCTCCTTCTTTTTCTTACACTTATAAACACACACACATACACACACACACACACACACACATTTCTGTCACTGCATCTGACCAACACGACTATAGCCCAGAGCGATACTTTTCAAATCGACATGACTTTCTCTGCCGACATTTCAAAGTAATGTGTTCACATTTCTCGCTCCCCCCCCCCTCCAGCTTTAAACGAGAACTCAAAGTAGCTGCAATACTTTAGTGGTGCTCTAACTAGTTCACTGGCTACCAAATAGTCTGTTTCCTTCTGGAGACCTGCATAGCTACATATGGTCACCTTCTTCCAAATATCTAGTATTTCATGAAATAATGGCAATTCTGTTTATCTAGGCTCGTGGTATCAATACAGTCATATTCCATGTGTAGCTATCATATCAATGTAGCCCCGTAGACTTAGCCTTCAGTCTAAAGCTCTCATATCAATGTAGTCCCGTACATTCAGCCCCTAGAACAACGTTTTGAGAGTCCGTGTATTAAGTACAATTAGTTGACAGAAGAAACGTTTAGGGTTACAAACATTCGTGACCGAGTCCAAATGAGAGTTTGGAAATAAAAAGAAATTATTTATAAAACTTTTTCAAGTACGCACGTGACTAAACATCTTTGATGTTTTCGGAATCACGAACTTCAAAACGCCTAATGGAAGAACACACACACGCACGCACACACACACACTCACACACATTTGTCATCTAGGTCGTAAGGATGTTATTTTTACCTGACCTGTAAACTCGACATATAGTA
Source organism: Biomphalaria glabrata (assembly GCF_947242115.1). Classification (NCBI taxonomy): domain Eukaryota; kingdom Metazoa; phylum Mollusca; class Gastropoda; family Planorbidae; genus Biomphalaria; species Biomphalaria glabrata. The sequence continues at coordinate 23,772,956 of NC_074722.1, forward strand.
GAGCGAATCTGTCAGTTGAAGGTCAGTACAAACATAACAAGAAAAAAAAAATAGATTATAATCTTTTTTAAAATTATTTATAGCAGCCTCCTACACCATTAGCCCACACTCGCATTCACTTAGTGAAGCTCTTTTCTCAAAGCGTTGTAGCCGTTGGGCGTTTAACATTGTTTGTGTGAAGTACTGCATCACTTCCTGATCTAGCAGTGGATTGCAAGGGAGGCAACTCTATTTTTGTTGTTAACAATGCTTTGATTTAAAAAGTCTAAAAATAATCAGGACAAAGTTGTCACCCATTTTGACACGCCTACACCCTTGCCGCTGCTGGACTTTCTGGTCACGTGTGAACTCTTCGTGATTTAGAGTTTAACTTCACTAATGTTTGGATCAACAAAAAAGTTGTATTTTAGCAGTCCAATTCTTCTAGTCGAAATGATGTTTGTAAGTTATGAACTGTTCAGTTTAAAATAAGTACAATAAATAAATAATAATAATAAGGCTTGCCTTCGAGTTCGAACAACAATGACGAATTCAGTATTTCCCGTGGCTGCGCATCCCCAGCTGTGACCTAAAATATTTTGCCATTTACTGGGCAAGCATAACCATTGTCCGCAGGTGGTCGATTTAGATTTTCTTTTCGGCGTCTGCGTTTGTCCTCGGCAGCGGATTTTCCTTTGGTCTCAAATGTGTATCCCGCGGTCCTCGTGAGTGACCTCCATCTGTTTCGTTCTGAGGCCGCATGTAACTCTTCTATGTCAGCTAAGGAAAGTTGACTCCTAAGCTGGTATTTGAAGCGTTTCCGTGGGGCGGCTCTATAACGTCGACCATCTTTTAGCTCACAAAAAAAAGCCTGCCTTTTGGCATACGGTCGTCTCCCATTCGGGATACGTGCCCTGCCTAGCGTAACTGTCGGACCATAAAAAGTCCCTCTATATTTTCCATACCGGCGTTCGCAAGAACATCGCTGTTTGTAGTACGGTCTTGTATGTCCATGATGGAGCGCAAGCATCTTTGGTGAAAGCGCTCAATAAGTCTTAGTTCTTTTTCTGTATAGTGTCCATGTCTCAGAGCCACATAGAAGGGTTGAGAGAACCACCGCCTTGTTGACAATGATTTTTGTAGGCAGGCGGAGCGATTTGTTCCGCGAAACTCTCGCCTGAAGGGGTCCAAATGCGCTACTGGCCCTGGCCAGACGGTTATCAACTTTCCTTGAAAGTGAGCCGTCATTTGACACTATACTACCTAGATATGTGAAGTGGTCTACCACATTAAGGGGCTGTCCGTTTACGGTCATCCTTGGGGCTGAGTAGGTTTTATTGGGTGACTTCTGGAACATGACTTCTGTTTTCCCGAGTTTTATAGATAAACCGAAAGAGGCGGCAGCGTATGAGAATTCGTTGACCGCGTTCTGGAGATCATGTTCTTTGTGAGCTAGCAGGGCGCAATTATCGGCATAGAGAAGCTCCGTTATGATCATCTCTTTTGTTTTTGTATGGGATAGCAGACGTCGAAGATTGAATACATTGCCGTCTGAACGAAACCGTATGTAGATGCCTTCGTGCAATCGCTGCCTCATTTGACCCAGCATTACGCCAAAGAAGATAGCGAATTGAGTAGGAGCAAGTACACAGCCCTGTTTCACGCCATTTTCTATTGGGAAGTGATCAGAAAGGGCACCATTGTGTCTGATCTGGATTTTTGTCCATGCTTGAGAATGGATTGGAACGTAGGTTGGCATCCCAGCCTAATCAAAATCCTCCACAAACCATCGCGACTGACCGTGTCAAAAGCCTTGGTGAGGTCAACAAAGGCAGAGTTAAGGTTTAGGTTCTGCTCTTTGTATTTTTCTTGTAATTGTCGCAGAACAAATATCATGTCAGATGTACCTCTACCAGCCACATTGGCTTTCAGATAAGACCTCGTCTACTAAGGAGTTGGTTAGCCGGTCGAGCAACACTCGAGCAAAGATCTTTCCTGCTACTGACAGAAGTGTAATGCCTCGATAGTAGGAACAGTCAGACTTGTCACCCTTTTTGTATAGGGATATTATTACGGAGTCTGGAAGTTCAGGTGGGACCACGCACTTATCCCAGCATAGAGCGAACAAGTATGTTAGCCTGTCGGTTAGGGCGACACCACCCATTTTAAATATTTCAGCGGGAAGTCCATCAGATAAAATAACATGCCACCTATAAACAAGAAATATTTTTAAAACACTTTTTAAAAGACAAAGCCTATATAACACGTAGTTGTATCGACTAGTTTGGATCAGTCATGTTCTTAAATTGTAATAGATCTAGACTAACAATAAAAAATGTGTGCGATTTTTACCAACTGTTTTTTTTAGCGCAATTTCTTGTTTCTAGTTTTCGAAAGTTTTTTTTTAGTGAATATTAGCGTGATCGCTTTTTAAATGCATTTATTAAAAAAAAAAACAGAAAAAAAAACGTTGACGATCTAGATTGGAACTCGAGGCCTCCTCAGCCTCCTCCCCTTCCTCAGCCCTTCTCAAGCGGACACAGAAACCACTGTTCCTGAGAAGTGCTTATAAAACTAGAAGGTTGTATATTTATGTATTGTTAGTTTGAAACTTTAAAGCCAAGTATGAAGGGGACTGATTCAACTTATACCACCACATCACTCAGGTCAAACAAAAAATTTACAAAAGTTTATTTATTATTTCTTTTTTCTTTTTTTTTTTTAATTCTTGTTTTGTCATGTAAAAGAAATAATTACACCATTTCAACTTGCTCCGAGATCTGGTGGTGTGGGAGAAATAAGGTGTACGAACTTTTGACCAGTGTTGATATAACCGTGGGAAAAAAAACAAAAAACTCTTTAGTTCCTAATGCTCACGTATCATTCAGCTTTTTGACTAGGCGTTAATATATTTTTTTTAATAAACCGCGTGGGAGGGGGGAGGGAAAGGATGTGGAGAGGCGAGTTCGAATCCCGGTGAAGACTGAAGTTTTGAACATTTGAATTTTTAGGACTCTCCAGAGTCCACCCTGCTCAAATGGGTCCATGACATTTGTTTCAAATGCAAGGGTTGTTGGTCGTTGTGCTGACCACATAACACCTTCGCTAGAAACAGATGAAATTACATCATACTCCTTTATAGATCGTAAGGTCAAATAGAGCTCCCTTTGTTATCTTTCATTCAAGTTTACAAGATCAAAGCGGCAAAAACGGCCACAAGATGACCTGCTGACCACTCTCGAAAAAACGCAAACTAATACTTTATGTCAATATCACAAGGTGCTCGGGGCTCGCAAAGACCTTCGTTAATTAAGCGAACAGTACCAGGAAAAAGAAAAAGAGGCAGACAGAGAAAGCGATTGAAAAATAACATTTATGATAAGACCGGTCTATCTTTGAAAAAAAATTCTATTCAAGACAAATTAGAGGAATTGCGAAAGACGGTGGACACATCATGTGTGGCGCCCTAACGGTTCAACAGACAAAAGGCTAGCTGAAGGTAAAGGATGATTCAGCTGTACAAACCTGTCTATGTTATCAGGACATCACATCTTAAGGATAGTTTGATTAACTGCATAGTCATACAAGTTGAATTAAATCAAAATACCAAACAATGGAAGAAAAACAACTCAAGGAAAAATTTCTTCCCTTGACATTGATAACCAGTTGACCAGGTGTAGTGTCAAGGTGATTTGTCTATTATGTACACTCAATCTACTTCAAGATAGCAATCTTCCAAATACCTGTTCCGGGAATTACCGGAAGCTAAATATTCATGTCGGAAAAAAGCACTACATGTCGATGTGTTTGGTGAACACGTGTCAGAAACAGCCTAGATTCTTGTGTCACGACTCAGCAATGTCAAGGAATTCCCGATACCAATTAAAATGTATAATTAATTATAATTAATGATTTCAGTTTCTCTTGTATGTGCTATTTGATGTGGGACAAAGTCTTTATTGGTAGCATTTGACTTTCTTACAAAACTTTTATATACTCACTCTGTCTATCTTTATGTCTAGTAAAAGGTTTGTGCACTCCCCCAAATAGTCACATATAAAGCCAAAGTTACATTTCTTTCTTTTTTTATTTTGGAAAATTATAACGGTCAAGTAATGGTCAAGTAACGGTCAAGTAAGGGTCGAGCTAGTCATTCTTTTCTCAGTGATATACATTTACTGTTCAATTTCTAGACAAATCTTTAGAGCCGTTTTTGAGATCTTAGCCCATGTTCCAACCTCCACCTTCCATAAAGTTCTGACTGGAAGCAAGAAGCAAAACTCAGGTGTTGAAATGAACTTGCATCTTAAATTTAAAGACAGAACATTATCCATGCCATGTTTTATGGAGTGTTTGTGTGTGTGAGTATAAAGATAGAACATTATCCATGCCATGTTTTATGGAGTGTTTGTGTGTGTGAATATAAAGATAGAACATTATCCATGCCATGTTTTATGGAGTGTTTGTGTGTGTGAATATAAAGATAGAACATTATCCATACCATGTTTTATGGAGTGTTTGTGTGTGTGAATATAAAGATATAACATTATCCATGCCATGTTTTATGGAGTGTTTGTGTGTGTGAATATAAAGATAGAACATTATCCATACCATGTTTTATGGAGTGTTTGTGGGTGTTTTAATATAGGTTGAATAGATTCTGAAGTACCCACCAGTAAGACTATTTGGTTATGAATATGGGTTGAAAGGTTGATGAAAGGCAATTGAAGTCAAGAGCTGAGAGACAAAAGTGTGTTTATAGCAGTTTTCAAGTGTTTTATGTCTTGTTCAAATTATTCAAAGTAATATTATTACTCTTTTGGTTCTTCATAGATCTACATTTAAATTCAAAGCTGTATATATTGTCAATAAAACGTGTTCTTTAAAAAACAATGGAGTTTGTTTTTCAAGTTCAGTATAATTAATTAATTAAAGCAAAATAGGTAAAGTAAACTATTTCTTGACAAATTAATGTCAACCTTTTATCATTCTATATTTCAATACTTCATTCGTGCAAGGAGTCTTTCCGGTGAGCTTTGCACATTGAAGTTCTTCTTTGAACAGTTCACATAAATATTTCTTTATACGTCAAAATGATTAATTCATTTCCAAATTCAATACAAAGAAAAATTTGAGTCTGGTATTTTCTGAGAGCCAAATTCAATTTTAAGGTGATTATATTTTGATAAAATTATAACGGTCAACTAGACTTTGAAATAGACAATGTCTACACGGCGTGGCAACACTCGACTAGACGTTGAAATAGACAGTGTCTACACGGCGAGACAACACTCGACTAGACGTTGAAATAGACACTAGACGTTGAAATAGACTATGTCTACACGGCGTGACAACACTCGACTAGACGTTGAAATAGACAATGTCTACACGGCGTGACAACACTCGACTAGACTTTGAAATAGACAATGTCTACACGCCGTGACAACACTCGACTAGACGTTGAAATAGACAGTGTCTACACGGCGTGACAACACTCGACTAGACTTTGAAATAGACAATGTCTACACGCCGTGACAACACTCGACTAGACTTTGAAATAGACAATGTCTACACGGCGTGGGTTTAATCTTTTATTTCTCTTGTCCTATCTTCAGTGACACGTAGTCACGGACATAAGTTGGAGTCTTTCTTGGAAGGCGATTTGCAGATAATCCGTGACGTCAGAAATTCTTATAGAACCAAAAAGTTGCCACGAGTTAAGACTATGATAGTCCGTGTGTCTAAACGTTTCTGGAGGTCTGAGAGGATATCACACCCACACACCCACACACACACACACTCTCACACACCAGCACACACACACACACATAAAAGAAGTATTTAAAAAAAAAAAAAGGGCTGTAGGTGAAACAAATAATGCAATCAGCTGTGAGGTAAGGGGAAAGGTCGGAGGAGAGGTCTGTGTCTGGCCTCATGAAGTGGTGATGTGACTGTCAGGCTTAGGTTAGAGTGACCTTCTCTGTTGGAGGGGCACTATTGACATCGGTTACTAAACATATGTGATATCGTATACAGGACAAACAGAGAGTCATAAAAAACTGAAGTCTAGGAAGAGGAGAGACAGAAATAGAAACAGAACTGCGAATAGAGCAGAGCAGAGAGAGAGAGAGAGAGAGAGAGAGTGAGAGAGAGAGAGAGAGAGAGAGAGAGAAGCAGAAAGAAAATGATAGAAATCCATATAGAGAAGGATAAATAAAAGACTGCTACTTCACCAACCCATCTTTACGAAGGTTCCTAGTAAACAAATTAAACATTCGTTTTGAAGGGTGTACGCCTTTGCAAGCCTGGCTGACTGTATTCAGACCTCAAGAAGTACCCGATGCATTAGCATGTTGGAAATTCACATTTTGTTTGAAGGGAGATTTAATAGTGGTTAGTAATACTTTGTAGTCTATAGCTTCTTATCTTTGTGCTGAAAATATTGAGTTCTGTCATTATAGTGGCATTGCTTACCAAGCCATGGGCGGACACTTAAGTGACAACTATGGGTACAAACGAAAAAAAAAAAAACATCAGTAGTCTTATTATTTATTATAGTTGCCACTCTTCCCCCACATCAGTGATGTCAATTTAGGTGCACAATGTGCACGTGGACGTGTGCAATAGACTGTGTCACAGGTAATGGAGGGTTTGGTATAAGCTTTCAACAAGGTCAAACGGATCTCAACCAGAATATCTTTGTCAGGTGAAGGAGTGCTGGAAATTCTGATAGCCTCCAAACCATCCCCGACCCGCATTATCTGCTTCAGGTCAGTACCACGGCTGCTCGTTAAATGTCAATGTCAGAAGTGACGTCATTTAATTAATAGGCATACAATTAATACATAAAGACTCGCTGCAACAATGTGTTCTTAAAGACGGCTAAGGCAAACATTTAAACTTGTGTAACTCGTGAAATGTGACATTAAAAAATCAGGTCACTGGTTCTTAAACTTAAAAAAAATGCCTCTTTAGATTAATATATCTGGCTTAGTGCCCTACTTAATCTTAACCCGTATAAAATATTATAAGATGAAAAGAATATGAATTTAAATGTATGTGACTGCGTGGTAGTTTGATATGCGCTTTGGACTGTCTTCTTTTTGTCCACATATTGCCCTACATATTGCCCTACATATTGCCTCACCAGATCTATTGCAGATGATTTCGGCTTTACTTGCCCAAAACAACAAACATACATTGAAGTAGAAGCCTTGTGAAAATAGTATACCAATTAAACAAACCAATGTTTGTAAGATACCCTGGCAGACATTCGTAATGGAGAAAGTCCCAAGTAAAAAATAATTGCACTGATGGTGTGAAATTGAAATTAAAGACGAACGATAATCTATGTCATCACGCCCCACACTTATGGACGCTGATTAAACTACAGATATCCGGGATAAGATCTTGATAGTAAACAGCTACGACAGCAGAGTGTAAAGTAGCCCACCTCGAATTTATCGAATTAATTTAGCTAGAGGTGTGGTGCCCCAACTCGGCTCTCATAGCCCACACACAAGAATGTTTACAAAGGCTAGAGTTGCTTGTCAATTGCATTTCAAGAGTTTATAGCCTTACAATAAGCCTCTCCAGGACCGAAATCCAAGCAACCAAAATCCTAGTCAATAATGCCTATGTAGTGAGCATTCTTCTTTATGGTAGTGAGAGCTGGTCAACATACACACGTCAAAAGCATAGATTAAATAATTCTCACTTACTTTGCCTGCGACCCATAATGTGCATCTCCTGGAGGGATTAGGTCTCCAAAAGCACGTTTTGGGAACTGGTCAATAGGCACAGCATCAATGCTCTTCTGCGCTCTCTCCGTCGTGTCAAGCGTATGTCAGATGCAAGACATACTAGATTCCGAACTTGCGGAAGGAGTCAGACCCCAGGGCCGCAAAAGACTAACCTCCATTGTCTTCCGAGACAGGTGGAGGAATATACATGTATATAAATAAAGCTTGTCTTTAAATCCGAAGATCAAGAAGGAGTGCAGTATTTTACGGGGCTACGAAATCCTTGCTGCGATCAGATATCTTGCCACAACCAATGTAGCCATATATTTATATTCTTTAACTTATAATTTATAATTATAATTTTGGACATACTTTATTCTTTATTATATGTGTTCCATGCACTAGCAGTAAGTAAAAGGCTGGGTCAGTTTTTGAAAGTCTTATATTATGTGGAGCCGGGCCACCGAGAGGGTTGTGGCCGACATCAAGCTAAGACAACAAATTCCGACCCATAGTTGTGTTCTAAAATAGTTTCAAACTTACATTGTTCTTGCCAGAAAACTCCTTGACCGACTGCCATAAGTCCATTGTAAGCGATGTGCTCTATGAGAGCCAATAGGACTAAGAGCTGGTTTCTCGGACATGATTTTCTTTCATCATAATGCTTGAAATGAAATGTTATCTTGTTCTTCTTCTAGGTCTTTCCGTTCAAGTCAATTCTCTGTCAGCTCGTCTAACACAAGTTCAATTGTCCCTTGGATATTATTAGCGAAATCTTTTTTATCAGATCTTACATCTATAACATAATTTTACAGTTTTTTTTAATTGCTGATAAAAATGTAATATAGGCTGTTGTAACAATTTACTGACAATGATGATTTGATTTAATGTGTTAGGTCATTTAACATAAGGACAAATACATTAAAAAATTCTTTTTGTTTAGTACCGAGATTATTTTTAATTATTATTTTTTTGAAGGTAACATTGGAATAACGCTATGACCGCCCCCGAAATATGGCCGCCTGCGTGCTATATACACATTGTACTAGCGAACGGTGGCCTTGATGAGGAGTGTAGTTGGCATTTATGAAATGGGACGCTCGCAAAATTATCAACAGCCTAAAACGCTCCAAGCGCCCACACTCCTTATAAATTTCAGCTTATCAACAGTGTAAACACTCTCAGTGCAGACGTCGCGCAGATTCCTCGCTAAATGCGCGTGGCGCTGTAAGAAGGAAATGACGTCAAAAATTCATTTGCCCCATTGTTTAACAGGAGTTTATTTTATTTATTTATCTCCAGTGAGTTGACGTGATTGCAACGCACACTTGACACCCACGCCTTCTGTCATACAAACGTATCATCGGGTTAATCAGGAAGATATTCAGCTTCGATTTTAATTTTATAGTTTCTTCACACTCTCCGATAACTTGGAAACAATACAAAAAAAAAAACAATAACTGAGTACAAATCAAATATGCAAATTATATAATATTAAATAAAAAATAAATTATATTTAAAAAAAAAGACAGCATTCCAAGTATTATTAATAAGAATCATGACTTAGAACAGTGACCTTTTGTTTTTAAATCATTTTAAACTTCTGTACAAATGTATTTTAACTCTTTAAATCGCAATTAAAACGGAAGTTCAGTTTTAAATAGAATATATCGGTTGCTTCATTGCTTCTGCTGTAGCCAATGTATTGGACTGAATATCACGTGATCAGCCTCTCCTCCGGAGCTGGTCAATGGAAAATCAAGAACTGTTAAAATTCAAACCCCTCCCCATCTTTCCAAACAAACAAAAAATTCGATTTCCGTAAAACATGTGCATTATTCGAAAGAAATACTATTGTTCTAAAAAATTCTTGCTTTTTAAAAAGAAAAGTAAAGAAACGGTAAAACAAATTAGAATTGAAAAAATACAACAACACCTAATATCAACGTGTTACTGATATAGTAGATGTGAGTCACAATTAGGTTAATTGTTTATACACTAGACGAGCCTGGCGAGTATGTTAGTGTCATCTTTCCAGCTGATCTGGTGTTAGCCTCGTCAAGAGCAAGAGAGAATCCAATAAATAATATGTACTCATGCACGTGGCCTCATTGTACTTGATGACGTGTCGATAAATTATCTTGAAAGAGAAAAAAAAAACAAGACTGATATTAAAATACAAAGTTTTCCCTGAGCCGATGTAAAAAATCGGTAAAACATAATTAGAAGGGCCATTGATCAAGGGATTGCTAATTACTTTGAGCAGAGGCACTTGGGCATGAGTGTATATTTATGCCTATTCGATTGAGCTTTTTGTTTAAAGTATTTTTTTATTTCTTCTATGTAATCTTCTTCTTATCTTATATAATACAGACGTTACTTCAAAAAAAGAAGATGATTACGTCCTACGCGTCATGCATTTAGTCGTGCATATTAACCAATAACCTAAACTCCGCCAAGTCACTGGTTTTCCTGGCTAGTTCAGGCAACCCATTCCATGCTCTAATAGTACTAGGGAAGATGGAGCTTTTGTACAAATTTGTCCTAGCATATGGAAAGAGGAATGTGCCTTTATCTTTGTGTCTTTTTGAGTATCTTATTAAATTCCACTGTTTTATTTAAAGATTATGGTTCAGTGTTTTATGTACCGGATTATGTTGGATTGAAGAAGTATCTTATCTGATGAATTCATTTATGAAAAAATGTAAAACCACTTATATTACCTCTTCATTTTATTTATTTGGATCTATCAAATAAATACCATGGGGGTCAATTTACCACAATGTCAAATAGGAATCATAAACAAAAAAAAAAGCTTATCAATAGCTAATTTCTTAGTATGCAAGCAGCTAATGTTAATTTCCCTTTCTCTTATACAAATGACAATTACTATCTGATGAATTCAGTCATTAAATGTTGTATGCTAGATTTGAGTTAATTTGTATATCTCTTGTCTCTATTTCTAATTAAAAATAAGAAAAGGCTACTACAAATATAATAAACAAAATTTAATAAAATACTCTGAAAGACACAAAGATAAAGGCACATTCCTCGTCCCATTTGCTAGGACAAATTTATACAAATACTCCTTCTTCCCTAGTGCTATTAGAGCATGGAATAGGTTGCCTGAGCTAGCAAGGAAAACCAGTGACTTGGCAGAATTTAAGTCATTGGTTAACATGCATGACTGAATGCATGACGCGTAGGACGTAATCATCTTCTTTTTTTGAAGTAACGTCTGTATTATATAAGATAAGATATCGTGTATGGCTTCTAAACCGGGTTCGAATCCTGGTGAACACTTGGAACTTTAATTTCGGGATCCTTAGGCGCTTCTGAGTCTATTATTTGGGAGAAAGTAAAGGCGGTTGGTTGATGTGCTGGCCACATGACACCTTCGTTAACCGTGGGCCACAGAAACAGATGAACTTGACATCCAAGTGAAATCAGCTATAGAGTGCTGATGTTGGCCATAGATTCTCTTTGGTAATGAATTATAACTGTTAATTAGACAGGCTCGTGGATCAATCTATGTTCTCACAAACTAATAAAATAAAATAAAAATTTCTAGGATTTTTTTTTCTATCTTTTCATCTGTTGTGACTCTAACACTAACAGAACTCCATGGGGAAAACTGGTTGTCCCGGGGTTTTATTTAAAACAAATTATCGCCAGACCAGACATGCTTAAATCTAGTCCACTAACTCACGACATATTACCATTAAAGTCTAGTCCTTAATTTTCGACATATTGCCACTAAAATATAGTTCGTCAATTTTCGACATATTGCCACTAAAACTCATATGAGCTCAACAACGTTGGATAGCCTAATGATATTTTGACGACAAGATGACAGTCATAGACATATGGAACATTTTTAGGGGCTCTAATACTTATAAAGTCGAATAGACATTCATAATTATAAAGTTCGTCTATTTGTTTATTCAACTTTTTATTGAATACAAAGAAACAGTTGAGTCGAGTGCGGGTATTCCCGCTGAGCCATGTTAAACACTTAAGTCGAATTTCATTTTAATATGAACAATTAAAACGAGGTAACCAGAGCTTTGAACTGTGTGGCCAGTTAGACTGTTGCTTTTCTCAAACATATACATAAATCTAAAGACAAAAGATCGTCATACCCTTGTAAAGAATGCCCACCATGTCCCTGAACGCTACATATCGAGAGACCAGAATAAGATACTTGCCCCAAAACATCCCTTAAATCTAGAAACAAATGACAGTTCATCTAAGATAAAGGACTAGCTATCTGAGCCCTCCGAAATGATAACCGAAAAAACAAAACAAAAGAAGTAGAAGATTTTAAGGGCAATGTGAGAACAAGACAGGGATTTGGTCTATAATAAAAAAAAATGCGTTAGACAGGAAACTAAAGCGAACGTCAGTTCAGTGTTAAGTTTAAAACCATGGAACTAGATAAATACTTAACTAAAATTAATTAACTTAATTAGTAAAAGTAAAGTTACCAATTAAGACCTTGTGATCTATAGGGCATATGATGTTATGGTCATCTGTTTCTTTGGCCTACGGTTAACGAGCAGGGTTTCATGTGGCCAGCACAACGACCAACCGCCTTTACATTTTCCCCAATTAATGACAGCTATCCAGAAATTCTATTTTCCATCTTCACCGAGATTCGAGCCCAGGACCACAGATTCAGAAACCAACCACTTAACCACACTCAGCCACCGCGCCCGCAACTTAATTAGTAGGTACCTTATTTTTAGTTGCTTTCTCGTCTAGTCTTGAAAGTCTACAAGTCAACTAGTGCATGAGTTAATCCTGTTCAATAGCTAACAAGTTCGTTGTTCGGCCAGCTAAAAATCAACCATCTTGAAATTCCGATGGACATTCAGCAATATGTTGTCTTGGATTTACATCTAAAACAATTTCTTCAACATATTTCGGACTTACAAACTTTAAATTGACAGCCAACAATCTTGATGTAAATGTCCCATTACTACGGTGAATGCAGCTAGAGCCTAAAATTGAAAAGACTTACGTTAGTATAAGCGCCCTAACGCTGACAGCAAATCTAATCATTGCAAAATTAACTTATGTGTTTTATAGACTATCTAAACTAGACAGTACTAAATAAAGTGCTTTTTTAATATCTCGCCAAAACAAGAGGGGGAATTATACAATAAACGTACTAATTGAAATCCATTGATACTTTGTCATCAAGATATACATCCAACTATACATTCACGTTACATTTTTCATAATGTGTCTTGCATTTCGCATGGAGGCGGCCATATGCATAGATATATTTCTGATTCTTGTAGATTTTTAAAAAATGTAATTTTTAGTTCCCCTAAGTTCCATAAGTTTCAACTCTTATTTATGAAGACGCCTTAATGAAATTTTAATTCAATAAATTTTAACTTGATAAAATCATGAGGTTTTGTAAAAATAATGAGTCATATTATTGAAAGTTTACAAGTCTTGCACTGTTCTGGGGATTTTGTTCCTAATTTGTACCGAAAATAAGATGGGGTACATACCTAAAAAATACATTAATTACAAAAAATAAAAATAACAAAATAAAACAATTCTAAAAACATACTGCATAAGTTTGCATTGGTTTTTTATTGTTTTTTCAAGAAATAAACGAGCTAAAATTGTTCCTAAAGTGGTTTGGTTAAAAAGTCCATTTTATTTCTTGGGGATTTTTTTCCCCTTCTACTTCAGGATAATGGTTACTATTATTTATTAATGTATCGGGTGTAGGGACAAAGTTAATGGTGTGGGTATTCTAAGTAAATAGACACAATCTCAACATTTCTATTTTTGGATTTTTCTCCTACTTTTTAATTAGTTTTAAAGCTGAAATTTATATACAAAAAAAATATTTGATAAAACTCCCACTATATTGATAATATTTTCACTACTTGAGGCCGTGGGAACCTCCAAAACCCCTGGTGTCTACGTCACATTTGATCTAGGATGTGCAGTGTTTTTCCTTGATATTGAAAAAATAGTAAATAAAAAAAATAAATAAATGTTTATATAATTATTACTTCCGCCTTCGGACGTCGAGCCCAACAATGAATTCATCCCTCCCCTCCACTCTCCCCCCCTTCATCACCCACACTCCTTATCCTCGTCTTCCCCACGTGACCTTTGGACCAAGTGGTGACCGCCAGACTACAGGCTGAGAGATTTTCCTAAAAGTAAAAATATCCTCCAATCAGAAGGGCTAGAAAAAGGAGACACAGGGATGTCTAGGACGCAGATTATGTATATAAACAACTTGCGTTGTCTAATTTCAGCTCAACAAACAATCTTACGATAGACAGCTACTCTAGAGAAAAAAAATACAAAGTTTGTTATAGATTTAAACTGTTACAAAATTAAAGTCTTTAATCATATATAAAACTTAATTTTGGGAACAATATTTTATTTTTAAAAGAGATTTAAGATGTCTAGTTCGGTCATGCAGATTTTAATGTTAACTTTGTTTGGGATGATCTTGTTTCAACTTTCAACTGGCCACGTTATCGGAGGTGGATATAACACAGAATCGGATGAAGAGGCGGAAACCACGCCAACGCCACGCTGGGTTAGGTCCGCCGTCGCGTCTGCAACCGCAACTAAGCGCAGCGCCCGCAATACCCTCGTTGAGAAGCTGAAGCTCACCCCTTCTCCCAAGCTTCTGAAAATGAAGAAGTCGCCAAAGTCGAGCTTGAAGAAGAAGAAGAGAGACCCCACTCTCAGATCAAGGCGATCTCAGATCAACTGCCAGATGCCTTCCAATCTACCCAGGATGGTCAGAGAATTGAACCCGTTCCTGAACTTCACCCAATTCGTTGGATTGGTCAACCGATCAGAGAGCTATCCTCCATTGCCAGATAACCAGCCCAGCGTTGACGACTGCCCATCCGGCTACGGGTCTTGGTGGCCGAGGAGTGAGATGAACCTCAGGTCAACATGCCCTTGGGTGTACGAAGAGATAGATCTAGGACCTACCATGTATCCAAGGTAAGCACCAATTCTCTACTTAACGGTCGCTAAGCCGTACATTGCCGTGTAGTTGTTCATGCTAGCCAGTATATTTTATTGTTTAATGTAGTAATTTCTTTATTATTGGTAATTGTAAATTGATTTATACATTTTAATAAATGTAAGACAGATATATTTGTTATTAAAGTTAAATAATATTATACACAGAAATAAATCCTTTTTATACATAAGTAGCTTTGCCTGATCTCTGTAATAATTTTTTTTTTTTTTTTTTTTTTTTTAAATGCTAATTTTAATCACTCGATTCCAAATGAAATTATTAAAATATTGACACACTAGAGATGTAGTTGTCGTCCTTTATAAATGTGTGCTAAATGCATTTATTGGAAAGAATAAAGTCAGTAACGTCCCTTTGTTATTCTCTGTCCCTTTCAGAAAAATTCAGCAGGCTGTGTGCATCTGTGAGACTTGTATCGCCGCGGACTCCATGAATTGTGAAGAAATCCGTCAGAACATGACCGTGTTCAGCATTAGCGGATGTCGTGATGGGTTGGCCATCTTTAACAAACTGGATCTGTCCATCGTCGTGGGCTGTCACTGCGCCAACGCCGCCATCAGCCACGTGCGAATCACCGAAGCCTAGTGGACGAAGAGCCCCAGAAGGAGAGGGGATGCTCCAGGAGAAGTCAGGGATACGTCTGTTATACAGACGTCTTCCTTGTCGTTGATGACCAGGCCCTCTCATATTTTATTTTCAAACACTAGCAAGTTATGCTACAGAACCTTTCGACAGTTGATTTGACAAAGAAGAGCTGTTCTCTATACCTTATTCCCATAATCCCCCCCTCCCCGAGTTGACCATATCTATATACAAACACCTTCCCCGCCCATCTACGAGCAGCTCTTTGAAGTCATTTTCAACTACCTATTGGTAGGTCATATTGACCTATTTACATTTTGCCAAATAGTATTATTTATTTATTAACGAAAAATCATAATCTTTATGTTCTTAATCATTATATATTGAAATTATTTCTTTGTACAAATGTCCTTCAATATCTAAAAATACTCATTGTTACATTTTTGATACTTTTTTTATTGTAATATTTTATGGCTCCTACTTTTTATTAGAGGCCAATACTTTATATATAATTTGAAAGGATTGCATTTACAAAGTCATTTTTTTTTTCTGAATTTGAATATATACATCAGTACATCTGTACTTGTACATAGACAATTAATGATATTTGATAACAAAATGCTTATAAAAGCAATGTTACATTTGTATTGGCTATGTAAGTTATATATATATATATATATATATATATCTACGTCCATGTATTTGGTCACTAGTTGACCAGTCTTTATAAAGAGGTCGGTACTATGGGAAAGCGTCAACAACATTCGCGTGTGTGTTCAAACTGGGTGAGACGTCCATACCACTGAGGTCCGGCAAACTGTAGCCGGTGGATTGCTCAGCCAAAGCTATTTGAACACACCGAAATATTTCTCTGATTTGAGAATCCTTGATCTTGGTATGTAGGCCTAGATCGACACAGACTATACCCTACTTCTTTGAACACAGCCGTATCCCATTAAAACAACAACTAGACACTGTGATATAAATATAAGGCACTATCAGTGCAGGGAGATAACTATCTTTTTTATGTATAAATGTTGTTACCGTTCTTTTCTATTTTTTTTTTTTATGTATTCCATATTTATGTATATTTTATTTATAAATTTGATTGTTAACTATATTTTGTTTTTATTGTCTATAAAGTATATAAAATGTATCTTTAATATGTAAAAAAAATAAGTCAGTAGATTTAAGAACATATATTATCTTCCCTTGTCCTACAAGACTTAAGCATTCATACCTAAAATTACAATTAACTATATATGTCTATGAAAATGTCAATTAATATTCCTAATCATTTGTCATTTTTGTACAAAGTTAAAATACTAATGAACCCTAGCCCCATTAGATGTTGGTTTTCTTAAGGGAAATAAGCCACATCCTAGTCAGTGTATTCTGTAGGCTCTAACGTCAAGAGACACAAGGTATACACATGTTTAGTCCAATATGTACTCATTAATGCGTAGCTGAATTTACTTCATTGTAAAAGTTGAATTATTCATTTCATTATTGCACTGTTACTTCTTATACAAATATATGTTCATTCTTGATTTAAGTTTTTTATTCTAAATAATTAACCAGTAGATATTGTTCAATTTTCCATATTTATCGACTACACTGATACATGCTGGCTCATTTAGTCTAGATTTTGGCTAATGGCAAAAGTAATTCCCCATAATTTTAAATTTCCTGCTTTATAGACTTTTGTTTCACTAGAATATTAATAAAACAGACTCTCCCATAAGAAAGATTTGTTTGTCAGTAATACTTCAGATATTCAACTTGATGTTTGAAACATTGGAAACAGTTTTCTGTAACAATAAAAAAAAATGTTAACAAAGTTTGACAACTATTCTACTCCCGATACATACAGTACGTCAAAGCTTGTGATGAATTCAACTAGTATGTGCTCCCTCCCAGTCTCCACAGCAATAGTGGTCTAAAGAACTCGAAGGAAATCGCTCCAGGCTAGAGATTCGAATGAGAGATACCTTGCCATTACCTTTACAGACGAGATGTCATTTGAGCAATGTTCTGAAAGATAGCTGTATGCTACTATTTATATTTGATCTCTATAATTTGTTCTAATGTTCGATTGACTCAAAGCGATACTGTGATACGTGTTTGTATTTATTCTGACCAATTATTATGAAACTCATTTTTTTTAAATTCTGATTTCAATAAAAAAAAATATGTTAATATAAAAAATGTTTTCAATTTAATTTGTTTCTCCAACTTTCTGTCTCTTTTCATTTTCTTTCTGTCTCTTTTTCTCTCTTCTTTTTTCACTCTCTTTCTCTGTCTCTCTTTATTTTAATGTATTTGAACCATAAAATTGTAGATGTATGTCTTGACTATCTAATCACCATCGATCTAAAACAAAAGGAAAGAATCGAAGTGCTATTGCCAGTGGTGGCACTATTAACACACATAATAGCACAGCGTTTTTTGTTGTTTATTTGTTGTTGTTTTTAGACAGATGACCTGATTCAAAAATTTAGTAAGGAATCTGAGGGTCACGCGAGCTTCTACAAAATGAAAACCCACACAACTAGTTAAATATATGATAAAAGAATTATTAAGAATTATTTTTTAAAAAGGTGTGGAGTGCTTTACCTTGACCTTTTTTGCAGAATGTCCATTTCCTCCTCTCATGTTTCCAAGTTTCCCGCCATTTTTACGAGAAAAATAAAACAAAAGACAAGTAGGAACCAAAACAAACAGTTGTTAGCATGGTTCTACTTTGTTCTTGTCTAATTGTACTCACATTAGGATGGACTAGTAGGTACGTTACCAGGCTTGGGACCTAATGACGGGTTTGATCTTTTCTTTTAATAAATATGCCCTCTCTCTCTCTCTCTCAGCCTCTCTCTCTCTCTCTCTCTTTCTTTCAGCCACTCTCTCTTTCACTATCTCTATCTCTCTCTCTCTCTCACTCTCTCTCTCACCCACTCTCTTTCTCTCTCTCTCTCTCTCCCTCTCTCTTTCAGCCACTCTCTCTCTCTCTCTTTCTCTCACTTTCAGCCACTCTCTCTCTCTCCCTCTCTCTTTCAGCCACTCTCTCTCTCTCTCTCCCTCTCTCTTTCAGCCACTCTCTCTCAATCTCTCACGTACACCTCTTGTCTTTTGTTATATGTGCCTAGCCATTTCTGATATCAAGGTTGTTAATTAGTTTCATCTCTTAATAAGGTGCTTAAAAATCTTTTCTTTTAATACATACAAAATATACATAAAACACAACATAACTGAAACAAAAATCAATCAATCATTTTGTAAATCTAAAATACTGCGGACATTTGTACAATTATTAGGGGTCAGCAACAAGGTCGATTGAAAAGTTTCTCTTGCAGAATAAATAACTGTACTATATGTCTCTAATTGTACTAGCAGTCAGTGCGGTGTGTTGGTGAAGTAGGATAGTGTTAGCAACCCCCCCCCACCCTGCATCTTCCTATTACACGAACTTCGTTCATTTTTTTTTTTTTATTATTATTTTAAAAAAAGACTTTTGTTTAAAGTTTCATTTTTTTTTTATTCAAGGAATACCAATATAGACATAATTTTCTAATTCAAGGAATACCAATATAGACATAATTTTCTAATTCAAGGAATAAAAATATATCGTCTCATTACAGCAGAGACGTAGCTAAGGTGGGGGGGGGGGGAAGGGGGACAATTTGAAAAATTCCCGGTCCCCACTTAAGGGGGGGCCCCAATGAGTTTTTTTTTTTACATTAAATATTACGTAAAAAGCAGGGCCCCCAAAGACGTCACGCACCCTGGCTCCCATATGATGGCAAATTATTAGCTACGCCACTGCATGACAGTTTAGAATAACATTGAATTTACCTTCATGACACTAGGATGTTGAAAAGAACGACAGTTGACATGATGAATTAGAATCTACACGGCCTAAGGAACTGGCCGTTTCAATGTCAAAATACTCATTTGCTAAAATATTGCTTCATTGAGATAAATAACATAAATTATTTAATTAATAAAAAAAAAGGCTTTTTAAAATAACAAAATGTCCATATTTCCCAGTTCTATGTCTATTTAAAAGATTGCCAACAAAAAAAGGTTTATTTTTTGTTCTATTACAATAAAATGTAATATTTGAGACATTTGGACAAATAATGATTATTTCTTTTTTTCTCAGCTATACTTAAGATCTAGACTCTATGGTGTGAAGAATGTGCCTGTGCTGTGTAGGAGATGAGGACACGCCCCCCCCCCCCCCCAAGTGGCAGACATTTGGAAACATTTGCTTTCGGTTTGAAAGTGCGGATGTGTTTGAATGAACCATACACTGTGACCAGATGTGACCAGTAAACAGAGAGAAAAAGAGACAGAGAAAGAGAGTGAGACAGAAAGAAAGAAAGAGAAAAAAGAGAGAGTGAGAATGAAAGAAAAAGAGAGAGATAGAGAGAGAAATAGTGAGAGAAAGAGAGAGAAAGAAAACTAGAGAAAGAGAGAAAGAAAGAGAGAGAGAAAGATAAAAAGAGAGAGAATAAGAGAGAGAAAGAGAGAGCAAGAAAGAGAAATAGAGAGAGAGCGAAGAGAGAAGTAGGGCAGTTATGTTTCCGTGATTGGTTGTTGTTATAAAGAGCTAATGATTTAAACTCTAATAAACAATGGTGTTTAATTATACATATCTTTGGTAAAAAGAAATAAATAGATAATACATGATATGATTTCGCATTTTTTCTCGCCAGACGATGGCTAGACCGAGATGCATCACTGGTCACATTGCAAACACTTCACATTTTGCTATGACATCTTCTTAGCCTTTACTGTAGAGATTCCCAATTCTCACCTTCCCCCTAACCCTTGATCATAAAGTATTCTATGAATAGATCTTGTGGACAAAATTTCCGATGATAGACAACAGTGTGTAGTATCCCAGGAGTCAGGACGGTAGGTCGTTCCGTGTTGACACGTGGTTCATTTTTAGCGGCAAATAGTCTCGAGATACAAAAAAAAAAGTCTACTATTTATAGCCATATCTTGTAGTGTATTGATGGCTAGGAATCAACCACTCATCACGGCGTCATATTTGAACAGAAGCCAATGTTTTGATGATGAAATAGTCGGCATGATTAGTACGTGCTAGTTGTCTAACTTGTTACTTTAAATACCAATGTCGGAAATTTCTGAACAAAAACATTGGTATGGACGTAAAATATATTTCCAAAAATATATGTAAATGTTTGTCTGTCTGTCTGTCTGTGTGTCTGTCTATCAACCAATCAATCAATCAATCAATCTATCTATCTATCTATCTATCTATCTATCTATCTATCTATCTATCTATCTATCTATCTATTTGTCTATCTATCTATCTATCTATCTATCTATCTATCTATCTATCTATCTATCTATCTATCTATCTATCTATCTGTCTGTCTGTCTGTCTGTCTGTCTATCTATCTATCTATCTATCTATCTATTTTTCTGTCTATCTATCTATTTATCTGTCTGTCTACAATTTTTTTTTAAAGTAAAAGTTTCCCATTCAGACCTTGTGGTTTATTGGGCAGATGTGATATAAAGGTCATTTGTTTCTGTGACATACGGTTAACGAGGGTGTTATGTGGCCAGCACAACGACCAAGCGCCTTTACTTTTCCACAACTAATATCAGGTACCCATTACAGTTGGGTGGACTCAGAAGATCCCGAAATAAAAAATCCCATTCTTCACAAGGATTTAAACCCCGGGCCTCTGTTCGGAAGCCAAACGCTTTACCAACGCTTTTTTAAGTCTTATAGAATCGGATAATTATAAATCTCCTCAGTAGCAGCTGTTGATCACAAAGCTTTCTGACAATGACTTCTGTATAACCGGATTCATATTTGATTCGAACAGTCTGACTATCTTAACATTTATGTAAACTAGTTTAAAAGACTTGACTCTTGGCAACGACGGGAGGAAGTTATCAATAATAATAAAGTTTTCCTATATGATCCTAGATGATCATAGACCAATGTTTAATGAGGATATCATATATAGATACGTGAAAATACTTTTCCATTCGATACCTTCGAATTCATATGATAGCTGGTTATTTGGATGTCCAAATGTTTACTAGATTCTTGTCTGTCCATCATTAGGACCAAATCGACCTTACATTTCACAATGTCAATTACTTTTTGGAATCTTTGCCATCTCAGAAACATTAATCCAGGCTTTCAAGTTTGAATTAAAATGGTAGACTTGAGACTTTCGGAATGACACCGAAATTACTGAACCATCCTTGGGGGTGACATATGGCCAAAATGATATAGCTTATCACGATAGATGTCAGATTTTTGAAAGAAATCTTAATTTTCAAGTCATTATCTTATCTTCTACCAGGATGGGAACCCTAGTACTTCTCCTTAGTATTTCACTTTTTTTTTGCCGCCTTATCCTAACTTAACCTAATCATTTTACATCAGGGTATTAGTAAGAAATATTCGAGAACCCTTGTAGTTCAACAAAACATAGCGAAAGAATGTTTCAAAAAATGCAGACTATTTAAATGCTTTTTCCTGAAAATTCATTAGCTCTCCATGGTGTATCCGTAAAGAAATCAGACACCTTAACTGGCACATTGTTGGGTAGATATCATATCATTCTTTATTCAGAAGAGACTTTAGAATGTTTATCATATAGAGACCTACACATTCCAGTCTAGGACTATCTCTACATCTGACAAGCTGTGTACGCTTAGATTCAGTTAACCAAAACTTAATTCTCCAAGACGTGGCTACATGAATTATTTCCTACTGCACTCTCCCAAAACATTGGACAGACTCTAAAACTTATTCTCTATTATTTCTTTTCAGTTTTGCTTCAATTTCTTGGAAACTTTCAAAGATACTTGGGTTTAAAATTACACGCGAGTTGATCAGGTTTCAACTTTCTCACTGCGGATTGAGAAGCCTGGAAAATGAATAATGTTTTGAAAAGTAAATTATGTCCCTTTGAAATGGTTCGTAGACTTTATAGACCTTCTATGTAAATCTAGTTAATTACAAATCTGTATTTTATTATTTATTAATAAGTAAACACGTCCCATAGACCCATTGATCACTATGTAGTAACTTAGCACATAGGTCATGTGATAACCACAATTCGACTTTATTCTAATTCAATTAATCCAAGCTTACTGAATCCTTACAAAAGGTTGGGGAAAATATTAGAAATCTTATATTTTAGTTAAGCAAAGGTATCTCAACTATGTTTGAAAGTGTCAAACTAATATCTTCTCTAATTGTCACAAAATAACATTATACGTATTTCTATTAATATTTTTTTTTTGACAAAGAGGGATTTATTTATTTTGATTGTTTCCCTTTAATAGACAATTGTTACATCAACATTGCATGCAACTTCCTGGAAGTTAGAGTGAAAGTTCATAACATGTGAACATATATTATATATATCTCTTAAGGAAACGTGGTGGTGGGTCATATAGGTCCACAGGGTTTTGAGTTCAGTGCTTCTCAAAATTTTACTTGTGCCTTCCCTTCCAGCTCTGAAGTCATCTATGTGTCTTGTAGCGGGACTGTTTTGTTCAAGCAATGACATCATGCTATGTTATCGTCTTGTGACAATGGTATGTTACCCAGGACTTGTGACAATGGTATGTTACCCAGGACTTGTGACAATGGTATGTTACCCAGGACTTGTGACAATGGTATGTTACCCAGGACTTGTGACAATGGTATGTTACCCAGGACTTGTGACAATGGTATGTTACCCAGGAGAAAGTTGATTATGTTCTGACCTAAGAAAAGCTACTAGACGTATTGAAATATGTACCTAAAAAATGTTTAGTTCATCGTGTTGCAGATGTGACTTGCCAAGACAGCATGGGAATCTTACTTACAATATGAAACCAGGTCATTTAATTCAATAATTTATTTTGTAGTAACATGACTTAAAATTGATTAAGGATTCACATTAAAATCTACACGTTTTATTTTTTTCCTAAACAAGCAAAATATTTTTTAAGAATTTATTTTAAACCAAATTAAGACTTATCTAATGGAAAAATCTTTACACTCACCACTATATCTATCAATAATATGGAAGTTATTTATTTCAATATCAAACAAAATTAAATCGATTATCAATAATGACATGAACGTTTGTTTTTATTTTGTTAAATTATTGATTCCTGTTTTGTTAGGTAAAAGAAATAATTGTTTCAAGTAAGAGCTTTGTCGGAGAATGCGTGTGGAAGAAATAGCATTGATAATTAGTTAAGTGGACTAAACCCTTCAAATTTAGCCATATCTTTAAATACTGAAGGATCAATTTCCCTTGTTGGTACAAGTAATTAATTGACTAATTGGTACTTTTTTTAAATTGATTAACGTCTTGTCTACGCTAATGAATAATTGTTTAAGCTTGGTGCGAGAATAGAAAGTGGAAGAAATGACGTGTTCACACTTTTAAGCAGCAGACAGACGGATAGACAGACAGACAGACGGTGAGTTGATTTTAGCTTTGTGAAAAGAAAGACGCCTACCTTTGTAAGCATGTTTCATAATTGTCAACGCTCAAAGTTGTTTAGCGTTTTCCCATTAAAATCTTGTATGCATTATATGAAAAAATGTATAGTAACTACTCTCTAATAAACTCATACACTCACATCTCAATCTACATATGAGAACAGGAACAACATTAACATTCACTTAAACAAAACTGAATTCGATGTGTTTGACCTTTGAACTCATTTTTTAACGTTTGTTATGTTTATAAATGACCCTTATCCCACATTAAGTTTGCTATCAATTTCAGTGCTAGATTAATTTCAATTATTAAAATATATTATTATCCAAATATTACAATTATTATTATTATCGTTATATAAATTATAACTATTTACACCAAATTATTACTATTGAAATTATTACTTAAACTATGATTATTATTAGCTAAATTATTATTATTATTATTATTAAAATATTATTATTATTAGCTAAATTATTATTAGCTAAATTATTCAAAATATTATTATAATCATAAATGGGGTATTAAATCTTGGGATGAAACCATATCACCATGCCAGCACTACAGAATAGCAGAAATCCAATATTTTGGGATAAAAAAAGGTGTGTTTTGAGTTTATTTTGCACCCCAAGGAGGGACTTGGTTCCCTGGGTTGCTCAGAGGATTTAAAGCGGATATTCCAGGACTTCAGGGCGAGCCGCCGTCAACAACTTGGGAAAGTGTCGGTGACGTGTGATTAATGACTTGGTGAGATTTCACCTTACGAGGCAGCCCCCTCTGCCATTGGTCAATAATATTCACCTCTATTTTTAGATGCAGCAGACACATAGCCTCGTCTGGAAAAGGAATGGCGGAGAGAGACAGAGAGACTGTTGACGGAAGTAAATTAAGTGACCTAGGAGCGAATAACGTCTCTCTGTCTATCTCTCTCTGCCACTCTCTGTCTCTCTCTCTCTCTCTCTCTCTCTCTCTCTCTGTCTCGCTCTGCACGCTTTTTGTTAGCACTGTTATAGTGTGCTATGGTCTACATTAAACTGAAGTTAGAGTGTATAAAAAATGTGACAGTTAAGGAAAGAAAAACAGCTCCTATTTCTGACACCATGTTATTTAGTTTGTTCTTATCAAACAGTTAATTTTGTCCTCTTTCTATACAGAGGCCCCTAGGGACATTTTACCCATGTGTTTTTTTTTCTCTTTCTTTTTCTACTTTCTTTGTTTTTTTCTACTTTCTTTGTTTTTTTCTACTTTCTTTGTTTTTTTCTACTTTTTTTTCTTTTTCTACTTTCTATGTTTTTTCTTTCTTTTTTCCCCTTCTTTTTCCTCAGTTTTGTGTCTAGTTTCTGTACTTAAAAAAAAAAAAAAGAACAGCGGTGTCTATGAGAGATAATTTTTTACTATCTTTTACAACTATTATGCATACAATCTTCTACTTTTATCATGGTTGTCCTCTTGTTATAACTTGTTTGTCCTCTTCTTATAACTTCTTTATCCTCTTGTTATAACTTCTTTATCCTCTTGTTATAACTTGTTTATCCTCTTGTTATAACTTCTTTATCCTCTTGTTATAACTTCTTTATCCTCTTGTTATAACTTCTTTATCCTCTTGTTATAACTTCTTTATCCTCTTGTTATAACTTCTTTATCCTCTTGTTATAACTTCTTTATCTCTTGTTATAACTTCTTTATCCTCTTGTTATAACTTCTTTATCCTCTTGTTATAACTTATGGCTGCCTGGTCGTGCGGTTTGCACGCTGGACTGTCGCTCGGACTTATCGATGGTCCCGGGTTCAAACCCTGCCCGCTCCCATCCCCCGCCGTCCTGCGGGAGGTTTAGACTAGGAAGTAATTATCTTCAACTCTGAAGGAACATCCGAAATAAGTAAAACATTTTACAAAACAAACATTTATCCTCTTGTTATAACTTATTTGTCCTCTTGTTATAATTATTTGTCCTCTTGTTATAACATTGTTGTCCTCTACTTATAACATTGTTGTCCTCTACTTAGACCATGGTTATCCTCAATGTTGTAATAAAATAATAGTGGTAAATAAAAAGGCACTGAAGGGAAGCTATTCATTGAGAAACAACGATGAGGGGCTCCAAGAAATGGGTGCACCTCGTTTCTTGAGCCAGGTAATTACAGAGCAGGATCTAGCACATCTTATGACTTCGCCCAGTCCCCCATTCACTGATGCAGACATTTGAAGTCGCCCACGTAATGAGTATATCTCAATAACAGCAGCACGTTTTAACAGGTGGTCTGGTATCCAAGACTTTCAAGTAACAACGAGGTCATCAAGTTGAAATTTCGCACAATTATTTCTTGTACCTGAGAACCCCAGAAGCAATAAAAAAAAAAAACAAGGTTTCAAAGACAGTTTGTGTGGAAACACAAACTCAAAATTGGTCCCAGAATTTGTCCACCCAGGCAGGTAAAAAGGCAGGTATCAATATTTTCAGAAAGAACATTCTATCAAAGACAAATGACAGAGAAGAATGGAGAAAGAAGGTTGACAGATCTTGTGTGGTGCCCCAGCGGTCCAGCAAACCAAAGGATAGGGGAAAGTGAATGTGAAGTTAAATGTGAACCTGGCTCTTTGTGATAAACTTTAAAAACTGATCTCGTTCTGACTACTCGCTTATGCGACGATTATAGTCGATGAAGCAGGTTTATCACAATGAATAGTGTAATTGATCATGATCTATTTACAATCTTTCGATAACCTTGACTTCTCAACAGTGTTCTAGGGTATGGACGTGGAGATGTTCACTTGTACGTTGAAGCATAATCCGAACGGAAAAAAAAAAGATCGAAATTCAAAAGCCATTGACAATGGAACTTTCAATGTTCAGTACACTTTCATAATAATTATCACGATTGTATTTTGGAGAGATGTGCATTGTATCCACAATCACCTGACATACACGGATTCAGAGCTGCCTACAAATTTATCCAACAAATAAAGCAACTCAGTACTGAATATTTTTCTTGAGTTTAATACAAAGTAAATTATCCGAAGTACAAGTCACATATACAATTACTTGCTCAAGTCGGCAAGGGGTCTGAATCGTTTTTTTTTTTCCGCCCCCCCCCCCAACCCATCCCCGTTATTGGTTGATTATGGGTTGTAGCTCCGATCAGCTAGTACAACTGAACCGATGAAGGCTTTTTATATTTAGTAATAAATAAACTTTAAATAGCTTGAACAAACTTCTTTGTGAACAAAGACTCAATACAACTTTTAGTGTTCACAGATTTCACTTGAGATGAAATATAGATATAATAGTGATAAAGTAAACTGATATTTAAACAAAATCTAGCGCACAACAAAAATAAAGTCTTCACTCTTCCATGTCTTAAGATTTGTACTAGGTACGTTGATTTCATCATCATCACTGCATAACCACCAATCAATCGCTTAACCTCTTTTCACCGTAACAGCCTTTTGTTGCTCCCTCCCCCTTCCATATACCTCCTTCCCCCAAGTGAAAATGTTTTTAAAATTAACTTTTTAATTACCGGTAATAGATCTACGTATTGTAGCTATTCGACTCAAAAATTGTTTACAAACAACCCGCGAAAATTCAAGGCAGTGGCGTAACTAAGGGGGGGGAGGGGGGGGAGAAATTTAAAATCCCCCCGGGCCCCCACCTAGGGGGGGCCCCCAAATGGGTGTCCGAAATTTATTTGTAAATACATAATTAATATATTTGATTGACAAATAGTGTCAACGGGTGTCTTTTTTTTCAACATTTATGGATTAAAAATTTATCACAAAGACTAAACCTAGATCTAGGTCTATCAGTACGTTGACTTTGTTGACATTTTAAAAATATTTTTTCCCACAGAGATCAAAGTTTTTTTTAAAGTTTGTTTTATATTTTAAACTTTGTTGCCACGAATAAAACTGCATGATATACAGCGAATTCCAGGTATCTTGTTACCTTTACTAATAATAAATCTAAATGGCGAGTATTTTATGGCTACACTAATTAACCTTGAAGCAAAATTTACAGAATCGAGTATAACAGATCCAAAAGTTATTCTTAATAATGCAAGAATAGTCCATTATTCGGGTTTGGCGTCTATAATTTCAGAATTAAACTTCACACTCGAGTTATTACCCCTTTATTCATCTTTCATCAATCCAATGGAAACTCTATTTTTATTTCCATCTAATCCTTTTGCTTTCGCACAAAACACAAACAACAAACAATAACGTAATATCATATAATATTGGCACATCAGTCCTTTTGAAGTTATTATCACACCCTTCCTTTTAAAGTTCTTAAGAGTGATATCTACCATTTGGGGGCCCTATGCTAAACTGATCGCGCGGGGCCTAGTCTGGGTAGGGATGAGCATAATGTCAATATTATTTTTTTTTAATTAGAAAATAGGCCTACTTTCGTCTTTGCAATACATTTTTATCAAATGAAAGCTCGAAATGCCACTTTTTATTTATTGGCACCCCAAAATGTCAATTTCGTCTATTCTTCAGGAGATTTGAATAAATTTTAAAAAAAGTTCAGGACTTTATCGTATATTTTGCCTTTTCATGAGATTTCCTGGAGGCCCTGGAAAATCAGGAGGTCACGAAAACCCTGTTATTTTATATACGTTATAATTGTTTAATTTAATAATGTACACTTAGAATTAGCGCGTGTCCTATGAAAGCGCGGGGCCCACTGCGACCGCATAGGCTGCAGTGGCCTAAGGCCGGCCCTGTCTACTAGGAACTTTAACAATTCGTCCACTTCTGGTTGTCTTGACTGGCACAACAAGTTCTCTAGACGTTGGTCTATAACTGTCTGTTTCGTTTGTTCCAACAGTTTGCAGTTCATTGTCTCCATCGGTATCATAGTACCCAGAGATGTCTTCATCGAAACTCTTATTCAAAAAGCGTTGATTTCTTCTGTATGTTTTTCCGTTTGTCTTTATGATGTAAGATCTGGGTGCTAAATGTTTTTTATGACAACTGCTTTCTGCCATGTTTGACCTAGACGAACTCTCCGACAGAATAATCTTTAGGTAGTCTTGCTTTTGCATTGTATTTCACTTTGCTTTTCATCTGTCGTTCGTTGAGTAATGTCTCTGCATTTTCAGCTACCGATGGTTTCAATAGTTTGGGATCAGTTCGAATGATTCCCTGAGTCTTCTACTCGTCACCAGTTGTGATGGTGAATACGACAGTCCACTTATCGGAGTATTTCTATACTCGAGCATAACGAGATATGGATCTTTCCCACTTTTGTATGCTCTGAATCCATTTGCTTGCGCACAAAACATAAACAACCAACAATGACGTAGTACCATATAATATTAGGACAGAATCTTCTTCATGCAGTGGGAAATTAAGAATTTTTTGCTTATCTTGAATTCTGGTCAAAGCTCTTGCTCCCAATTAATATATTTCGGAAGAAACTACAAAAGTCTGGACTGCATATATGGAAAGCTGCTAAAGAAATTAGTACCCTTTCATGCTTTCTGCAAAATGATGAGAAACTGACAAAAACCCAATCCATCAAAAAAGCAAAAGAAGGTAGTGAATACTACGGATTCCCTGTAATCCCTGTGGGAAGCGTGGTCGAGAGGCTAAGTGCGCTTGAACTTGGCTTGTCTTGGCTACCTAGAAGGGGACTCGAGGTTCGACACCCGACTCGGGCAGAGTTGCGTTTACTGAACGCCTAAAGGCAGAACGGAAAACCAACTGCTAAATTGGACCAAAGCGCTCTGAGCATGCTATAAGCATGAAAGTAACGCTATATAAAAGCTATAGAAGAAAGAAAAGACTTGATGGGAAGTTGAGTTCTAATGTAGGACTGTCAATAGAACTGCAATTCAAACGTGTTGCGACAGAAGTGCTGGACAGATTTCATATGGAGATGAAGGGCAGATTCCAAAGGCTGGAAAGAAAATGGATACCTTTGGGTTTCTTCTTGAACCAAGACACCTGTTAGATGAAGACCCACTTATGACAAACTGTGCTACTTTTCCTGTTTGTATGATGTCATTGATGCACGAGCACTTTTCATCAACAAACCAGTAATACAATCACCAATAGACATATTGAGGAAACAGGCTTCATATGGTAATTACGTGTGCTCAAACTTTGCAACCTCCTCCGAATACTGCTAACTCAGGCCACTTCCATTACTTCATGTGAGAGATCATTCTCAAAGCTCAAGTTCATCAAAAGCTATCTCAGGAGCACAATGACACAAGAAAGGCTTATCATGGCTTTAATGTCAGTGAAGTCACACATACTAGAAAGTATCGATGTAGTTGATGTTATAGATGTCTTTGATGCACAGAATGCACGACGTGAAGCGATATCTATTGAGATTTGTCACTTGTGCATTATTTAACTAATAAACAAAGCTTTTATTCATTAAAAGAGTCTTGATTACTTTTTGTTAAGTTTACTGATATACTGAACCAATTTGATTTGGGGCTTATATATTTTTGCGTACATTATTCCATGTCATATGTCGAATGTCAAAATGCAAGGGGCCCCCAAAGAGGTCAATCCCCCCGGGCCCCCAAATCCCTAGTTACGCCCCTGATTCAAGGCTAGAAATGAGCAGGCGTATATGGAAAATCCCGTGGGAATCCCTCGCACAATGCTCTATTTTTATTTGTTCTAGTTTCCAAAATAATTTGTTATGTATGTAAATGTTTCATATTTTCAAAGGATATTTTTATAAAAAGTAACTTTTGAATAATGATTTGGCCACCCACTAAAGTCGGCCGCCTGCGTGCAATGCACACCTTGCACAACAGGCAGCGGCCCCCCTGGGTATGACAGAACTTACTTAATTTAGCAATACAAATGTAAAAAAAAACTATTTTTTTGACAAAAAATCAAAAACCGTTTGCATAAATATGTTTAAAATATGGCTAATAGATATCTCCCCTACAAAAGTGCCTCCAGTGTTTGTTACTATAAATAGTGAATAGTTGTAAAAGTGGTATATTTTTATGAAAATACTGCTTGCATAAGTGATTTAAAAAAATAGATTTTTCGCTTTTAGAAAAGAAAAAGTAGCCTTTACATAAGAACTTTGAATGGACTAAAATAGTATGACACATGTGTGTGTGTGTGTGGTGTGTGTATGTGTACATAATTTATCTTTATTACATTCTTACTCTTCATTTTTTCGGAAGACGTTTATTGTACCCTACATTAGGTTCTTCCTGGAGTTAGTGGAAACATTGTAGACTCCCAGCCATTGCCAGCAAAGGGTTGTGAGGAAGAGCTGTGACCTCCCCTATAGCGCGGCGGAGCCCCGACGCCAAACACTATTTCCGGTATTGAAAGCCAGCAAAATGCATATTCTGAGGTATCTACAGTGCATTATCCTGCTATTCAAAGTTTTATTTCGAATACCTTATTTGCTATTCTTACTGACTTAGATCTTCCAGCGTCGTTCGGGCGGCAATCTGCTTCCACAAAAATCTGTCACTGGCAATGTCTGAAGCCTCTTCCCACCTGCTCTGAGGACCTCCATGAAAGTGTGGCGCCAAGTTGTACTAGGATGTCATCGCAACTCTTATTATCCATAATTCATGTCCTGCAAATCTCATGCTACACTCTGACTTACTAAGGGGTCGGCGACTCCCAGTTCAGCATAAAATTTTCATGATTGAGACCAGATCTCTATAACTGACTTCTAAAATCCGTCTTAGCCATCTTTTTTGAGCCACATTTAGTCTTTTTCAATTTCGGCAGATGACTATTCACTGTACTTTATTAATGGAGCCCAGCCACTGGTAGAAATGTGTAACCTATCTTGACTATGCTCTTGGAATTAGGTAACTGTAGTTTGCATTAGATTTTATATCGAAAAGGGAAGTTTAATCGTCAAAATCATTTGTTGAGGGGTTTTAAAATAATAAATCTCTGGAGTTGTTTTTTTCAAAAATTCAAAACCCCCTTAGCTACGCTCATTGAATTTAGTGACTGTAGTTTGCTTTAGAATAAAATTGAAGAGAGAGGTTTTCAACCTCAAAACTTCCTGTATGGGACTATTTGAACTCAAAAACAACTGGAGGGGTTTTAAACTTTAAAAAAAGCCCTCTGGAGGAGGGGGTTTAAACTCAAAATCCCCCTTGGTTGGCTACGTTCATATCAATTTTAGTGCGTAATTTGCTTTATTTTTTATATTAAAGAGGTGTTTTTAGATTCAAACCCCGCTGAAGAGGGGGGTGGGTTTAAACACAAAACCCTTTTGGCTACGCTCATAGAATCTGGTGACTGATGTATGGATAGTCTTATATTTAAGAGGTTGTTTTATCGTAGATTTGGAGGGGGGGTTTAAAATCAAAATCTTCCTTGGAATTTGGTGATTGTCGTTTGCATTTTTTTTTATTTTGTTTTATAGAAGGAGGGGTTTTGACTGCAAAACCCCCTGGTAGGGGGTTTTAAACTCAAAACCCCCTTAGCTGCGCTGGGGTAAGTGATGGTTTAGTATTAAAATCTGAACTAAAATTAACAAAATCAATGCAAAAAATCAGTCACTAAATTCCGATCCTCCCCTCGTTGCAAACTCTTTTCTCTTTCTATCTCTCGCTCAGTCTTTTATGACCTTATTATCTCTATATCTCTGTAACTCTCTTTCTTTATCTTTACCTTGTTGGTCACTCAATGTATCTATCACTCTTTCTCTTTACCTCTTGGTTTTATCTCTATCTCTCTCTCTCTCTTTCTACCTCTTTAGTCAATTTCTCTCTCTCTCTCTCTCTCTTTATCTCGCTGGTTTCTCGCTCTGTTTCTCTCTTTCTAAATGTATCTTGCTTGCTACTTCTCTCTCTTTCTCTTTCAGTTTCCGCCACTCTCCCTATCAATCTTTTTAGCTCTATTGGTCTCTGTCTCCCTCTATTGTCTCCATTGATCTCTCACTCTTTCTTGCGCTGTCTGTTTTCTCTGACCTCCTTCTTCCAACCTACTCATTTTATTTCTTGTCTTTTTCTTGTCTCTCTTTATGTCTGACTACATTATACACAGTTTTATTTTTACCCCACAAGCTTGAAGAGATCACAACTTGATATCCTCAGCCTCAAACCACCAAGAGCTTTCTTGAGTCCTTCTAGAGTCTAGGCAAAACCTCAAGGACGACCTGGAAGAATGAAATTACCTGTCAATGAATGCGACGCTTAGAATAAGCAAAACCTTGAACATGAAAATTGTACAAACTGTCTGGAAGTTGGCTAAAACGTTAATGTAATAAAACTATAGCTCGGATAGACCTTGACATGCGCATCAATTCGTTAAAGAGTGTATTATTTACATAGACGGGATTTGTCTTACGTTATTTCTTTCAAACTTATAACGATGAATAGAAAAGGTTTCATTTACTTGTATAAAGCCACATCAGCTCATTCTGTCTGTCTGCTGCTCAATCTGTCAGTCTGCTGCTCAATCTGTCAGTCTGCTGGTAGAAACTTTCTAGCCATTATCATTATTTCTGCTACACCCAATTTCGAATCAATCTGAAATTAGGCAATTATTTTATTTTTTACCTTACAACACAAGAATCTTTTTTTTTTTAAATTAACCAACTATTGTTCATTCGGCATACAGGTTTGAACAAAACTAGGTAAAAAAAAAAACTCTTTAGATGACAAACGAATTTTGCTATTAAGAAAGTACCAACTGGCCGGCATGAAAAAAAAACAATAATTCGAGTCGAGGGTCAGCATGAATTCAAGAAAGATATTTTTTTTTTAATTCTTTCAAGACCAAGATAAATATTGTTGGTCAGACAGTTCAGTTCTACTGGCCATTTGTACTACGTCATAGTCAGTGAATTATACTAATTAAACTAATAATCATTTAGTTTTTATAGCATCTATTAATGTGAATTCTTATTTCAAAGTTTAAATGTCTATTGTCTTGGGCGGAATAAATTTAAAAGGATTAAGCGTTACTCATCAAATGAAAGCCGTGGCATTGCATTGTATACTTGGGGAGTTGTAGTGAGAAAACCCATAAAATCTTCACGTGAATCAGCTCTCAATGAAGACACCACCCCCGCTGGTTCACACCATTAGATCATTGACATGTCTGTGTCACTGTGAGATCATTCCTCCATCTACTTATCTATTAACACTAGGTGACAAAAATGTCCGTTGACCAGGTTCCACCCTAACTGACTCCTCCCATGAGGATAGTAATTGTTGCACACGTGAGAACAGGCGAGACTTGAGTGCAGTCCGGTTAGCATCGCGTGGGGCTATTTTTAGTTCACAGATCATATGCAAACTTCGAATAGACAAAAGGTGAAAACAACATTATATGTTCAATGAAACACTTGTGTGGAATTTTAATTTTTTTTTACTATTTATTTTGCAACCAAAACTCTAAGCTTAACTCTAGCCTTAGTTCTAGCTAAAACCTGCTCACGGTAACTCTAACCTCAACTATAGTCTTAGTTCTAACTATAACCTGTTAGCTGTAACTCTAACCTCTAACCTCAACTCTAGCCATGGTTCTAGTCTTGTCAATAACTCTAAACGTCAATTCTAGTCTTAGTAGCTAAAACCTGTTAGCAGTAACTCTAGCCTCTAACCTCAACAAAGATCTTAGTTGTAACTCTAGCCTGTTAGCAGTAACTGTAGTCTTAGCACTAAGTATAACCTGTTAGAAGTAACTGTAGTCTTAGCACTAACTATAACCTGTAGGCAGTAACCTTAGTCTTAACTCTAGTCTAAGTTAAACGTATAACTATAACCTGTTAGCAGTTAATCTAATTACAGCTCTAGTCTTAGTTCTAAATATAACTTATGACCTGTTAGAGACTGTCGAAGTTGACTAAAATGTCAATAATCCCAATTGTTATATCAGCTGAAGGTGTAATGACTATTGACCTTGCAGACATCTTCGTGATCCTGAATGTTCCTCGGAAGACTGTATCTGTGACTGGGCGGTGTCTAGCTGCAGACCTGCCACATCCTCAGAAAACTGCATTAGTTATTAGTAAGAGAACAATGGTGAATTTTTTTTTCTTTTTTTCTTATCGAACCCCGATCTAGACTATATTATATTTACTGTCATTGTTATTAATAACCATAAGATAAGGAAACCATTGTCTGACAACGTCATACCAGCGTCGATTTTTTTTTATTTTTAGCTTCTATGACCTTGATCTAATTTCCACTAGGTGTTGAAATCTACATCATAATACAATCGGGTAGTGGCTGCATGCTTGCTCCCCTTATGAAGCATTTTATTGTATTCTGTAATAGCTTTGCAGATATTTATTACTGTAATCCTGTCTTACTTGATTTAGGCCTGAGCACGAAGGAACAATTTCTGTTGCCAATAAAGTTCAATAAATACTGGTCATGTTTCAAGACGCCCTATTCGTTTCGTGGTGAAATTATGTTCATTTCCTTGCAATTACTTTTAAAATGTATTCTTATATGCATGCCTTCTAAAGATACATTTCATTTAATAAATTTTAGCAAATATTACGAAAGTCAATAACAGACTTTTGAATTTACGCAACTCAATAAAATAAAAAATAAATAATTGAAGTTGCAGGTTTGATGCCACTACGCCACGGTTTACATTATTTTGTATACTGAGAATTTCAAATCAAACGGTTAACGTGCAGGGTGTCATGTGGCCAGCACAACGACCATCCGCCTTTACTTTCCCAAACAAGTCAGGTACCCATTAGAGTTGGGTGGACTCAGGGACGCCCTAAAAATTCGAAATTCAAAGTCCCAGACTTCACCGAGATTCGAACCGAGGACCCCATGTTCGGAAGCGCTTAACCACTCAGCCACCGCGCCCCCTTATCTTCTTTACAAAGAAATTTATTTTCTCTACCACCATGTTTATCTTCTTCACCACGATGTTTATCTTCTTCACCACGAAGTTTTCCTTTACACTAGTCAGTGAGATTAAACTCTAAAATGAGAGTAGCCATTTTCTTTTTACTCCCTGAGTAGTAAATTGACTGGATTTAAGTTTTTCTTTTTAATATTTAAAAACAATGAGTTGGCCCGCGGGTCATAGTTTGTCCATTAATGAGTAGATGTTGAAGTATTTTCATTAAGTGTCGCTGTTTCACTTTCATGCTTTAAGCTCGAGTCCAATCTCTTTTGTGAAGGGGGGGGGGGAGGGGGTATCTGGGAGACGGTTTCCGTGCTGCCTTTAGGAGCTCAGCAAACACAATTTAGCTCAAGTCGAGGTTCGAACTGGAGCCCTCTTGATATGTGGCCAAACGAGCTTTGCCACTCAGCGACACATTCCGGAAGCTGTTGTGACTCAAATTAAAGGTATCTATGACTCTGTGAAGATAAAGTAAAGATTTTGGAATAAATATAGTTGCTTACTACTTTAAATTGTAACGAAATAGAGGTGTGTGGTTTGTCCTTGGAATGAAAGTTCAAAAGACTTGACCTGATTTTGTAGTAACATGCGTTTTGATTACATGACGCTCGCCAATGAAATGTTGTTTATATTTAGCAATCGTACATCGTACGTTAGTGGATTATTAAGACATGAAGTGATTAACGCGAGACAAGGACACTGTGCACAAGGTCACGTGACTAAACAAAGCCTAAATCTACAGGATCTCTACATTATGAGTTATTGCTTATACGTGGCAATAGGGCAAGATAAGGAAACAACGCCCTAGATCAGGGAGTCAATCACTACTTGAAATAGACTAGCGTCTAACAAAGATAGTGTGAGGGTTGTATTGTTGTTACCTTGCACGAAGTCTTCTATAGGCTTTCTAATCTTCCTTGGAAATTAATGTACTTCCGGGTCGTGGACTAAAACTGTGAAGGAATGCATAACAAAACAATGGTAACTTTCTGGCTGAGAAGCAAAATAAGGCGGTGATAGGGCCATTGTGTCAATACATCTGCAAGCTAGAGCCTTAGCTCTTTGACTCATCACTAATTCTTCCACTTGGTTGGGACGAAAAAAATTCGAAACTTTAGCCTGTTATTAGTTACCGTGTTCCTAGAACAATTTAGCTTTTTTTTTTCACAATCACAACAATAGCAGTTCATTCTCCCCAAATGATTTTCTTTCTACCATTCCTTTTCCTATTGACTACATTCTAATGTTTTATTGCAAATAATTGAACTACATCCTTAGGTATTCATTAACACTGATGTGGTTATATAGGTAGATAGAAAAACAAGACAAGATTTTGCTACTACGCTCTTGCGCATGCTCCATTGGCTTCCCCTGAAAGCGAGAATCGATTACAAGGTCGCCACACTTTGCCATCAGTGTATATATAACAATGAGATGCCCCTGTACCTTAGAGAACTGATTACTCCATATGTCCCCCAGAGAGCCCTGCGCTCAATGGACTCAACGCTTTTAGTGGTGCCACGTTTCTCCCTCAAAAGCTACGATCTGCGGGCCTTTCCAAGGTTTGGAACTCACTCCCCATTGATCTCAAACAGACAACATGCTATACCACTTTTAAGAAGAACGTTAAGACCTACTCGTTTAAAACTTTTTTAGATTAGTTTTTGATCTCTATTGTCGTGTTTGTGTTGTAATGTTATCCCAGCGCCTTGAGCCTACATTTTGTTTGTTAACAGCGCTTTATAAATAAATTTATTATTATTATTATTATCCCTTTCGATGTAAATGTAAATGTTTAATTTGACACATTTCCTTTTCCTTCTCTTTATTACCTTAAAAACACGGTAAACGTAAAACACTAATATTTCCTATTATTTAACAAAAAAAAAAAAAAAAAATGAAAGGAACATCTCTAGATATGCGCGGCTGCGTGTTTGTGAAGACAATGACAAGAGTATGAAAGGTCAAGTCTGTAACTAAAGGTCATCTACGGCATCATTTAAAAAAAAAGTTTTGCGTATACGATACATCTCAATGAAAGATTAGATGTCAAGTATAGAGCTCTAACGAAATGAAAGACTAGATGTCAAGTATAGAGCTCTAACGAAATGAAAGACTAGATGTCAAGTATAGAGCTCTAACGAAATGAAAGACTAGATGTCAAGTATAGAGCTCTAACGAAATGAAAGACTAGATGTAAAGTATAGAGCTCTAACGAAATGAAAGACTAGATGTCAAGTATAGAGCTCTTACGAAATGAAAGACTAGATGTAAAGTATAGAGCTCTAACGAAATGAAAGACTAGATGTAAAGTATAGAGCTCTAACGAAATGAAAGACTAGATGTAAAGTATAGAGCTCTAACGAAATGAAAGACTAGATGTCAAGTATAGAGCTCTAACGAAATGAAAGACTAGATGTCAAGTATAGAGCTCTAACGAAATGAAAGACTAGATGTAAAGTATAGAGCTCTAACGAAATGAAAGACTAGATGTCAAGTATAGAGCTCTTACGAAATGAAAGACTAGATGTAAAGTATAGAGCTCTAACGAAATGAAAGACTAGATGTAAAGTATAGAGCTCTAACGAAATGAAAGACTAGATGTAAAGTATAGAGCTCTAACGAAATGAAAGACTAGATGTCAAGTATAGAGCTCTAACGAAATGAAAGACTAGATGTAAAGTATAGAGCTCTAACGAAATGAAAGACTAGATGTCAAGTATAGAGCTCTTACGAAATGAAAGACTAGATGTAAAGTATAGAGCTCTAACGAAATAAAAGACTAGATGTAAAGTATAGAGCTC
This sequence comes from Biomphalaria glabrata, assembly GCF_947242115.1. NCBI lineage: Eukaryota > Metazoa > Mollusca > Gastropoda > Planorbidae > Biomphalaria > Biomphalaria glabrata. Next base: position 23,811,454 of record NC_074722.1, read on the forward strand.
TAACGAAATGAAAGACTAGATGTCAAGTATAGAGCTCTTACGAAATGAAAGACTAGATGTCAAGTATAGAGCTCTAGCGAAATGAAAAACTAGATGTCAAGTATAGAGCTCTAACGAAATGAAAGACTAGATGTCAAGTATAGAGCTCTAACGAAATGAAAGATTAGATGTAAAGTATAGAGCTCTAACGAAATGAAAGACTAGATGTAAAGTATAGAGCTCTAACGAAATGAAAGACTAGATGTAAAGTATAGAGCTCTAACGAAATGAAAGACTAGATGTAAAGTATAGAGCTCTAACGAAATGAAAGACTAGATGTCAAGTATAGAGCTCTAACGAAATGAAAGACTAGATGTAAAGTATAGAGCTCTAACGAAATGAAAGACTAGATGTCAAGTATAGAGCTCTTACGAAATGAAAGACTAGATGTAAAGTATAGAGCTCTAACGAAATGAAAGACTAGATGTAAAGTATAGAGCTCTAACGAAATGAAAGACTAGATGTAAAGTATAGAGCTCTAACGAAATGAAAGACTAGATGTCAAGTATAGAGCTCTAACGAAATGAAAGACTAGATGTAAAGTATAGAGCTCTAACGAAATGAAAGACTAGATGTCAAGTATAGAGCTCTTACGAAATGAAAGACTAGATGTAAAGTATAGAGCTCTAACGAAATGAAAGACTAGATGTAAAGTATAGAGCTCTAACGAAATGAAAGACTAGATGTCAAGTATAGAGCTCTTACGAAATGAAAGACTAGATGTCAAGTATAGAGCTCTAGCGAAATGAAAAACTAGATGTCAAGTATAGAGCTCTAACGAAATGAAAGACTAGATGTCAAGTATAGAGCTCTAACGAAATGAAAGATTAGATGTAAAGTATAGAGCTCTAACGAAATGAAAGACTAGATGTAAAGTATAGAGCTCTAACGAAATGAAAGATTAGATGTAAAGTATAGAGCTCTAACGAAATGAAAGATTAGATGTAAAGTATAGAGCTCTAGCGAAATGAAAAACTAGATGTCAAGTATAGAGCTCTAACGAAATGAAAGACTAGATGTCAAGTATAGAGCTCTAACGAAATGAAAGACTAGATGTCAAGTATAGAGCTCTAACGAAATGAAAGACTAGATGTAAAGTATAGAGCTCTAACGAAATGAAAGACTAGATGTCAAGTATAGAGCTCTAGCGAAATGAAAGACTAGATGTAAAGTATAGAGCTCTAACGAAATGAAAGACTAGATGTAAAGTATAGAGCTCTAACGAAATGAAAGACTAGATGTCAAGTATAGAGCTCTTACGAAATGAAAGACTAGATGTCAAGTATAGAGCTCTAGCGAAATGAAAAACTAGATGTCAAGTATAGAGCTCTAACGAAATGAAAGACTAGATGTCAAGTATAGAGCTCTAACGAAATGAAAGATTAGATGTAAAGTATAGAGCTCTAACGAAATGAAAGACTAGATGTAAAGTATAGAGCTCTAACGAAATGAAAGATTAGATGTAAAGTATAGAGCTCTAACGAAATGAAAGATTAGATGTAAAGTATAGAGCTCTAGCGAAATGAAAAACTAGATGTCAAGTATAGAGCTCTAACGAAATGAAAGACTAGATGTCAAGTATAGAGCTCTAACGAAATGAAAGACTAGATGTCAAGTATAGAGCTCTAACGAAATGAAAGACTAGATGTCAAGTATAGAGCTCTAACGAAATGAAAGACTAGATGTCAAGTATAGAGCTCTAACGAAATGAAAGACTAGATGTCAAGTATAGAGCTCTAACGAAATGAAAGACTAGATGTCAAGTATAGAGCTCTAACGAAATGAAAGACTAGATGTCAAGTATAGAGCTCTAACGAAATGAAAGACTAGATGTCAAGTATAGAGCTCTAACGAAATAAAAGACTAGATGTCAAGTATAGAGCTCTAACGAAATGAAAGACTAGATGTAAAGTATAGAGCTCTAACGAAATGAAAGACTAGATGTAAAGTATAGAGCTCTAACGAAATGAAAGACTAGATGTAAAGTATAGAGCTCTAACGAAATGAAAGACTAGATGTAAAGTATAGAGCTCTAACGAAATGAAAGACTAGATGTAAAGTAAAGAGCTCTAACGAAATGAAAGACTAGATGTAAAGTATAGAGCTCTAACGAAATAAAAGACTAGATGTAAAGTATAGAGCTCTAACGAAATGAAAGACTAGATGTAAAGTATAGAGCTCTAACGAAATGAAAGACTAGATGTAATTATAGAGCTCTGAGGAAATGAAAGACTAGATGTAAAGTATAGAGCTCTGACGAAATGAAAGACTAGATGTAAAGTATAGAGCTCTGACGAAATGAAAGACTAGATGTAAAGTATAGAGCTCTAACGAAATGAAAGACTAGATGTAAAGTATAGAGCTCTAACGAAATGAAAGACTAGATGTAAAGTATAGAGCTCTAACGAAATGAAAGACTAGATGTAAAGTATAGAGCTCTAACGAAATGAAAGATTAGATGTCAAGTATAGAGCTCTAACGAAATGAAAGACTAGATGTAAAGTATAGAGCTCTAACGAAATGAAAGACTAGATGTAAAGTATAGAGCTCTAACGAAATGAAAGACTAGATGAAAGTATAGAGCTCTAACGAAATGAAAGACTAGATGTAAAGTATAGAGCTCTAACGAAATGAAAGACTAGATGTAAAGTATAGAGCTCTAACGAAATGAAAGACTAGATGTAAAGTATAGAGCTCTAACGAAATGAAAGACTAGATGTAAAGTATAGAGCTCTAACGAAATGAAAGACTAGATGTAAAGTATAGAGCTCTGACGAAATGAAAGACTAGATGTAAAGTATAGAGCTCTGACGAAATGAAAGACTAGATGTAAAGTATAGAGCTCTAACGAAATGAAACACTAGATGTAAAGTATAGAGCTCTAACAAAATGAAAGACTAGATGTAAAGTATAGAGCTCTAACGAAATGAAAGACTAGATGTAAAGTATAGAGCTCTAACGAAATGAAAGATTAGATGTCAGGTATAGAGCTCTAACGAAATGAAAGACTAGATGTAAAGTATAGAGCTCTAACGAAATGAAAGACTAGATGTAAAGTATAGAGCTCTAACGAAATGAAAGACTAGATGTAAAGTATAGAGCTCTAACGAAATGAAAGACTAGATGTAAAGTATAGAGCTCTAACGAAATGAAAGACTAGATGTAAAGTATAGAGCTCTAACGAAATGAAAGACTAGATGTAAAGTATAGAGCTCTAACGAAATGAAAGACTAGATGTAAAGTATAGAGCTCTAACGAAATGAAAGACTAGATGTAAAGTATAGAGCTCTAACGAAATGAAAGACTAGATGTAAAGTATAGAGCTCTAACGAAATGAAAGACTAGATGTAAAGTATAGAGCTCTAACGAAATGAAAGACTAGATGTAAAGTATAGAGCTCTAACGAAATGAAAGACTAGATGTAAAGTATAGAGCTCTAACGAAATGAAAGACTAGATGTAAAGTATAGAGCTCTAACGAAATGAAAGACTAGATGTAAAGTATAGAGCTCTAACGAAATGAAAGACTAGATGTAAAGTATAGAGCTCTAACGAAATGAAAGACTAGATGTAAAGTATAGAGCTCTAACGAAATGAAAGACTAGATGTAAAGTATAGAGCTCTAACGAAATGAAAGACTAGATGTAAAGTATAGAGCTCTAACGAAATGAAAGACTAGATGTAAAGTATAGAGCTCTAACGAAATGAAAAATTAGATGTAAAGTATAGAGCTCTAACGAAATGAAAAACTAGATGTAAAGTATAGAGCTCTAACGAAATGAAAGATTAGATGTCAAGTATAGAGCTCTAACGAAATGAAAGACTAGATGTAAAGTATAGAGCTCTAACGAAATGAAAGATTAGATGTCAAGTATAGAGCTCTAACGAAATGAAAGACTAGATGTAAAGTATAGAGCTCTAACGAAATGAAAGATTAGATGTCAAGTATAGAGCTCTAACGAAATGAAAGACTAGATGTAAAGTATAGAGCTCTAACGAAATGAAAGACTAGATGTAAAGTATAGAGCTCTAACGAAATGAAAGACTAGATGTAAAGTATAGAGCTCTAACGAAATGAAAGACTAGATGTAAAGTATAGAGCTCTAACGAAATGAAAGACTAGATGTAAAGTATAGCGCTCTAACGAAATGAAAGACTAGATGTAAAGTATAGAGCTCTAACGAAATGAAAGATTAGATGTAAAGTATAGAGCTCTAACGAAATGAAAGACTAGATGTAAAGTATAGAGCTCTAACGAAATGAAAGACTAGATGTAAAGTATAGAGCTCTAACGAAATGAAAGACTAGATGTAAAGTATAGAGCTCTAACGAAATGAAAGACTTGATGTCAAGTATAGAGCTCTAACGAAATGAAAGACTAGATGTAAAGTATAGAGCTCTAACGAAATGAAAGACTAGATGTAAAGTATAGAGCTCTAACGAAATGAAAGATTAGATGTAAAGTATAGAGCTCTAACGAAATGAAAGACTAGATGTCAAGTATAGAGCTCTAACGAAATGAAAGACTAGATGTAAAGTATAGAGCTCTAACGAAATGAAAGACTAGATGTAAAGTATAGAGCTCTAACGAAATGAAAGACTTGATGTCAAGTATAGAGCTCTAACGAAATGAAAGACTAGATGTAAAGTATAGAGCTCTAACGAAATGAAAGACTAGATGTAAAGTATAGAGCTCTAACGAAATGAAAGACTTGATGTCAAGTATAGAGCTCTAACGAAATGAAAGACTAGATGTCAAGTATAGAGCTCTAACGAAATGAAAGACTAGATGTAAAGTATAGAGCTCTAACGAAATGAAAGACTAGATGTAAAGTATAGAGCTCTAACGAAATGAAAGACTTGATGTCAAGTATAGAGCTCTAACGAAATGAAAGACTAGATGTAAAGTATAGAGCTCTAACGAAATGAAAGACTAGATGTAAAGTAAAGAGCTCTAACGAAATGAAAGACTAGATGTAAAGTATAGAGCTCTAACGAAATGAAAGACTAGATGTAAAGTATAGAGCTCTAACGAAATGAAAGACTAGATGTAAAGTATAGAGCTCTAACGAAATGAAAAAAAAAGTCTTGTGTAAAGAGTGTGTGTGTGTCGGGTACTGATAAAAATAACCAAAAACTGAGTCTTTCTTAAGTATTACATTTCAAAGCCCGAACGTGAATGTGTTAGGGCAGGAAGGCTGTTCACTGAAAGAGGCCACAAATACGTTGTGATGTCATTGTAATGCCGTCTCTACCAATAAACAAAACTACAAACTAACAAGAAGAGCGTATATCTTTAATTCAAGGGCTAAAGAAGTGTGTGGTTTTGTGTGTTTGTATGTGTAGAGAGGTAGCTTTTTATTGGTACATGCAAGCGCCGAAAGTGTGTGGCTGTGGGAGGCGCGCTTCATTGGAGGAATATACGATATTATATTGTTTTTATTGTTTTTGTTTGAGGGGGGGGGAGTGTTATAATGCAGACCGTCTGATAATGCATTGTTTTCTTTAGAACTGCAAATGATGCTCCAAGGAAGTATGCATTGTATAAATGAGCTGCGAGTCGTTTGAATTATGGAAGAAATATAAAAGGAGATTTGAGGGCCGGAATATTGTGTTTGTTTGGGTTCAGGGGCGATGTAATTCAGGCTTTACTATTGAAGGATGAATAAGTGTAGCGGGCTAACTAAACAACTAACAACTATTTCAACCGTAGCATTTATAACAAGCATTGATTGCCTTGTTGTTGGATGGCTTATGTACGTCTTAGTAGCCTTAATCTCTCCTTTGCCTATTCGGAGGGATCGAATTTGAATCCAGTTGAAAAATCTTTGCTAATCACACCAAAGCAGCATGGACATTTCTCCCATTCACCCCCCCTCCCTTTCCTATCACAGGTCCATATGAGAGATTGGGCGATAGCTAAGTAAGGCAGTAAGCCTTACAACAAGTGTTTCCTTCCTACGCAAATACGACTCCGAAGCAACCAACCTGAACCTACACAATGCCGATGTTAATGTTCGCTTGGATGACGTAGGGAATGAGATGAAGTAAAGAAAGTACAGGCGGTTGGTCGTTGTGCTGGCCATATGATACTCTGCTTGTTAACCGTGGGCCAATGAAACATAACTTTAACAACATTTGCCCTATAGATCGCAAGGTCTGAATGGGGAACTTTACTTTTTTTAAAAATGATAATGATATTTATCATAGTAAATTGAGTCCAGTTAGTCCAAAAGAGAGGAAAGATTGTCATTTTTAAACATTTTGTTGTTCCAAACAAGAGATGAGCACTGAACTATCAATGGACTTGAGCAGAGAGAGTCCAATTTGTTTGCAACTTCAAGCAAGAAGATTGCAATCTAAAGTAATGACACTAGATCTCAATACGGGTTTTAGACTGCTACTAATACAAGATGTCAACCAACTAGTCGATGACTGTATTGAATCATTCGATCCTTTCATTTAATCCATCTCATTGTTTCCCAAGGAAGTATAATGTTCCTGATTATTAAAGCTTGAACGTTTTCCACCGGGTAGTTTGAAAGCGACGGGGAAAATCCATTTAAAAAAAAAACACCTCGTCAACATTGTTTTGTGTTTTTTACATTTATTTTTTGTTTAATTGCTGGTGTAGAGTTAAAACTTTCCGGGAAGTCTCGGAAAATGTCTTGTCTCGTGACCTCCAGCTCCGACCTATTTTAAAATCATCACTCGTGCATTCCTTTACAACTAGCAGAAGACCTGCTGTTTTAATGAAGCAATGACATTTACTGTTGTGTTGTCAACTGAACTATACATCATCATGTTTGTTCCTCTTTGGAGAATGTTATGCTTATGTTTTAAAATTAGACTTTAGAAAATTTAATACTTTTTTTTTTTTCATGTTCCACATGAGCTGTTATACCTCATATTAGTATGTTTAAAACTAGTGTTCATTCTTTCATCCTCTCTCTCTCTCTCTCTCTCTCTCCTTTCTCGCAGCCACCCCTCTCTCTCTCATTCCCATATCATTCTTCCTTTCTAGCCCGCTATTTCCCTATCTCTCTCTGGTTCTCCCAATGTCTGCCTCTCTCTCTCTCTCTCTTCCTCCTTTTCTTTCTTTCCCTCTGACTCTCAATCTTTCTCATTCTACGCACTCCCTCTTCTTCTTTTTGCTCTCGATCTTAAACTGAGAAAAAAAAATGTAACTCGTGTGTTTGTGTTAACAAAGTCTCTCCCAATATTGTACTTAGTGTAACCATTTGTTTTCTGTTCTGTGTCAATAAAATGAAGTTATACATTTAAAAAAAAAAGTAACAATTTGTTTAACATTAGATTTTTTTGACTATGGAGTATGATATTTATAATAAATTCTTTTTACAAAGCTTGTATAACTCACTTCGTCTGTCTGTTTGTCTGTCAGTATGGTATGAATTAGGTACACTTTTTTCTCCCACTGTTTCTGTGGCCTACAGTCAACGAGGGTGTCAGAAACAGATGACCTTGACATCATCTGCCCTACAGACCACAAGGTCTAAAAGTTGAACTTGACTTTTTACTTGCTTACTTTTTCTCCCACTTACCAATGTTGGGATCAAGTTCACATTTTGCACAATTATTTATAGTCGATGACAATACATGAATACCTAAAAAAAATTAACTAATTGGTGAATTAATTGGTGGTAAATAATTAATCTTGTTTTATATAGAAATAATGAGACACATTGCAGTGATTTTGATGTTGTTTTTCTTAGATAAGCTTTGGGTTGTTGTTTTTTTTTTAATATTTTTTTATGTGACTATACACTCTATGTAAACAATTGAATAATGTCCTACAATCTACGAAGTTTTGACCTACAAATTATGCTTCCAATGACACATGTAGCCGTTGTTTGCTTAGGGTTGATTTACATTTTCACTTTACATCACCTGCGGCCCTTTCTTTAGTTCTACGTCACCTTTTCATTTGCTGGAGTCTTCAAGGTGGTTAGCAATTGTCTTTGTAAAGTAAACGAGGCCATTACTTTTCAAAAGTCACTTCCTGCTAAGTGTTCTCGGGTAATAATAGCTCAAACTAGGAGCGCTTAATATCTAGATAATAATAATAATAAAGCTTGTCTTCGACTCCAAAGATGAATGAGGAATGCAGTATTTCCCGTGGTTACGCAGCTGTGACCTACATATTTTGCCACATCCAGTGCAAGAATAACCATTGTCCACGGGTGGTCGATTAAGATTTTCTTTTCGCCGTCTACGTCTGTTCTCGGCATCGGATTTTCTTTTGGTCTCAAATGTGTATCCCCTTGGCCTTTGTAAGTGACCTCCAGCTGTCTCGTTCTGAGGCAGCATGCAACCAGGTGCTCTCTTCTTGTGATGTTAGGAAAAAAGATGGCTTCTTGTGATGTTAGGAGAAAAGATGACTTCTTGTGATGTTAGGAGAAATGATGACATTTAGTGTTGTTAGGGAAAGCTTTCTTTCTGTTAGAAAAAATTAGGAAAAACCTTTTATCGATAATAGCAATTTTGTTTTTGCAACAAAATGAAATGTTATGAAGAGGGATTGTAAACATACATTTAGCGAGAATATGTTGTTGTTTTTTTAAATCAGGAATATTTTGTTGTCAGCAATGAGATTTATCTTCACTTAAAAGCAAATGCGGCATTTACACTTACGAGGCCGCCCAAAAAAATATTTAAGACTTTATGCTTATGGGGATTAATATAGTACGCAGAGGCGGCAGACGCCACCCCACTGTGTGAACGTCGCTGCATGTAAAGTTGAGTTGATAGTGGCGCGCAATATAAAAATAGCACTATTATGACTTTATGAACAAAAATTAATGTTTTATTATCACTTTTATATTTATATATATATAAATATATTTATAGCTTTTATAAAGCGCTACTTTCATGCTTATAGCTTTGGTCCAATCTTATTTTTGGACCAGTGGGAAGGGGAGGGGGGTATCTAGCAGTTGGTTTTCCGTGCTACCTTTAGGCGCTCAGTAAACACTGTGTCGAACCTCGAGCCCGCTTCTAGGTAGCCAAGTTCAAGCGCACTTAGCCTCTCGACCACGCTTCCCACTTTTAGTAGTTTGTTTATCAGAAAACACACAATTAATAATATTCATATTTATATTTAACATTTTCTTCCACATTTTACGTATATATTTGAAAAAATGTTTCTAAATAGTCTCTAGACAAATACAATTACTCTAAAACTATATCTCCTTAGTATTATTTACTGTTTTAGAAGTGGTGTAATTTTATGAAAAGAATTGTTTGCATAATACATTTTTAAAACAAATCAGTTCACTTTAGAGAACAAAAAGTAGCCTTTGGCAAGTTGCAAAGTATTGTGAGAACGGATTTTCAGACATTTTTTGTTAGTATTTGAGAACTGAGTGTGACGGACGGACGGACGGACTGACGGAGCCCAGACGTAATTGCGCCTTTCCCTCTTCGGAAATTTAAAAAAATGCAAATCTTTAAAATAAAATAAAGATAATTTGAAAAAAAAAAAGCCAAGATTGACACTACACGATGGAAGAGAACGATATAAATATGGATATATATATATATATATATAATATTTGTTAACATTATTAAGACTAATCAAGTAAAGATTGTGCTGGCTTAAGAAACTGACGTACACTAGTGCTGTCTATTGACGTCGACATTTCCGATACACATTAAGAAAATAAAACGATGGAATGACTCCTACACTACGTGACAACCTGATGCAAGCCCTATACATTATTTCTGACGTGGCAACTTGAACGTCTCTGACGACAATTGAAAATGGAAAGGTTCAGATCGTAAGAGATCCTCTTGTAACTAGAGCGTGTCCTTCAGTCATTGATCGACATCTAGGTACAACAAAAGACGAAATCGTGGGTGCTTACAGTTGGCCCGTTACATTGCCCTAAAGCCACAAGTCAACCAAGTCCCTCTGCTCGGTAGCGTTCATCTGTGTCCTCTCTACCATAGTGTGGGCCGATGTTGGGCTGGGCACAGCTGTGGTCGTAGTCAAGTCATAGTATACGGGTTCACATTTAAGCTCCTCAAAAGCAATCAAAGCGTTAACTGGCTAAAAATAAGAACGCGTCTCATTACAGATATCGTTTATCTTTCGTTACTCTCTACACAAAATAGGATAGTTCATGGTTCTGTGGACATTTTTTTTTCTTCAAAGTTTTATTTGAACGGGGGAAAAAAATCAGCTACCGATGATTTAAAAACATTTCCGGTTAATTCCCGATTATGATACAGTCTCCTTTGCTTCTTTGGCTATTACGATTAGCATTATCAGTTTCAGAAAGTGTAATCTAAGAAATAAGCTTCTCCAATGACATTGATCTAGTTCACTCTGCTATTCAACCTGTTCAAAATGATCTTAAACTTGTTCACAATGGGATTAGTTCAAAATTATCTTCATTTAGTTCACAATTACCTTCTCCTAGTTCGTAATGACCTTCTTCTTTTCCACAATGACCTTCGCCTAGTTCGTAATGACCTCCACCAAGTTCACAATGACCTTCATCTAGTTCACAGCAACTATATTCACCTAGTTCACAATGACCTTCACCTAGTTAACAATCACCTTCATCAGGTTCATAATGACCGTGGCCTAGTTTATAATGTGCTTCACCTAGTTCACAATGGCTTCAATCTAGTTTACACTTATCGGCTGTCACAATCGAATTCAAATAGTTTACTATCTACTTTGTTTACCTCTTTAAATCATCGAGTTTTGTGTGCAGTCAAAGACTGCATCAGAAGAGTGGATGGGAGGGAATATAAGGTCGAAATAAAAATTGAGCTTCATTTCCAATTGGTCTAAAAAAATACAAACAACATCTTTAGGTGAGTCACAAGATACGTTCTACAAACCGAGAGCACAGTACAATTCAATCAAAGGCGATCTCACTTCAAATACATCCTGATGCTAAATTTGGGAACAGTAAAAGATCTATGGAGTCAGTTCTTACCTAGAAGGTATACCAAACAGAAGGTACGTCTCAGGGAGAGATTACCAAAAAGAAACAAACAAATCCATAATTAACTAAATAAAACTAAATATTTGAAGCTAAATTAAAAAAGCGATCAGAAAGTTTTAAAACAATTAATGCACAATAGAATAGGATTAAAAATACATGTTCTATTATAAGGTAGATCTTTTTTTCTTTGGTTACAGCCGTTACTCCATTCCAAAGTCCTCAGAGAAATACTGAATGTTAAATAGCAAGACCTGACAATGAAGTCCTCAGAAGAGCGGGCCTGCGTATTTCATTTCGGGTTGAACCCCGAAAACTTTCCTCTGGCTACGCCCACCATGATATAGATTTCTTTAGCCGTTTGTTAATTTAATTACTACAGACATTGAATTTTAAATATATAATCACATAATTCAAAGAAAACTAAAGTCGTCAAGAGAAATACTTTTTTTTTCATGATTTTTTAAAAGTATTCATTCATATTCAATTGAAAAAAAATAGCCTCCAATGTTTATATATACCTAACGTAAAAACGTAATTTTATAGAATACAATAATTGGTCGATTGAATTTTTAAAATTTTAAAATCATATCTCTGTTTATTTAACAAATTTTAGCTGCATTGGATAAAAAAAAGTTGTCAATATAAATAGTTCAATATTTTTTTTTACTTTTGACTCTTTTTGTTCATATGACACGAAAATGTGAGCTAACGGAAGTAATTATTGGGTCAAAGGTAAATGCTAATGATGATGATCTGACGAGGTTTATGTTAAGGTTATTGGTGTCTCCGTTTCAGTCGTTCCATCAGATAAGACGTCTAGATTGTCAGCTTCTAGTTCCAACCTATTGCAAAACGCCAAGAGATACATTGGGGTGTGCTGTCAAGATTGTCAGCTTCTAGTTCCAACCTATTGCAAGACGCCAAGAGATACAGTGGGGTGTGATGTCAAGATTGTCAGCTTCTAGTTACCTTTTGCAAGACGCCAAGAGATACAGTGGGATGTGATGTCAAGACTGTCAGCTTCTAGTTACCTTTTGCAAGACGCCAAGAGATACAGTGGGTGCACCATACGATCAGCAGCCATACTTGAAAACTAAGGCTTTATACAAAGCTCATGTCATCTCATTCTGTCTGCCTGGTAAAAAAAGTGTGTACATGTTATTTCTCCAACACCCATTCTCAGATCAAGCTGAAACTTCGCACAACTATTCATTGACATAGACAAACCATGAATCAATAAAAAAAATAATTAAAAATAAAACAACTAATTACTGGTTATTCATTATTTTATTTAAACTAATACTTCAGTATTCACAGAAATGGCTGAATTTGTTGGGTTCAATTCACTTGATTAATTGTTAACGCTATTTGTCCCTCAGACAATTAATTAATTTTTTTTAATTATATACTTTGTTTGATATTAAATAAGGGAAATAACTATTTGGTAGATACAGATTAAAGGATGGAGTTCTTCCTTTTAGATAAGTTTTGTGTATTTAAAAAAGGATTTTTTTTTTATTTTGCTTGTTGATGAATTAAACATGACAGTGGGAGAATAGAAATAATTATAAAACCAATTTAGATATTGAAAACTGTTAACGCAACAAGGAAAAAGACAGACAGAGAAAGCGATGTAAAGATAACACAAAAGAATTGACGGACTTACCATTCTATCCAAGGGAAAGACAGAAAGAAATAGAGAAAGACGGTCGACAGATCATATGTGGCACCCCCACGGTTCAACAGATTAAGGGATAGGTGAGGAATCGGACCAATCAGAGTGCAGTAAAGCTTCACACCTATTCAATCATTTAGTGAACTAAGGGTAGACGGCAATGAAATGAGGGAGGCACACTTATTGATTTGTATACTAACAGGTACCTTTTACATGTATTCCTTTTCTTTTTATAGGTGAAGATCAGGGATTTGACTTTGATCCTCCGGCGCCGTTCAACGCATTGGAAGGCCAAGATGTCTCCATATAAATCGTTCTCCAACGGTGTATGCAGCCTCTTCCAAATTGGTGTCTACTCTTTTGTTGCGTTGGAGAAGAATAGAGAATAGAGAAGAATAGAGAAGAATAGAGAAGAAGAAAGAAGAAGAAAGAAGAGTGAAGAAGAGAGATGACGAGAAGAAGAGAGAAGAAGAGAGAAGCAGAAAGAGAGAAGAGAGAAGAAGAGAGAAGAAGAGAGAAGAGAGAAGAAGAGAGAAGAAGAGAGAAGAAGAAAGAAAGATGAGAGAAGAAGAGAGAAGAAGAGAGAAGAAGAAAGAGAGAAGAGAGAAGAAGAAAGAGAGAAGAGAGAAGAAGAGAGGTGACGAGAAGAAGAGAGAAGAAGAGAGAAGCAGAAAGAGAGAAGAGAGAAGAAGAGAGAAAAAAAGAGAAGAGGAGAGAAGCAGAAAGAGAGAAGAGAGAAGAAGAGAGAAGAAGAAAGAGAGAAGGGAGAAGAAGAGAGAAAAGGAGAGAAGAGGAGAGGAGAAGAGAGGAGAAGAGAGAAGAAGAGAGAAAAAGAAGAAGAGAGCAATAAGGAACTCGATTGTGTTTAGAATCTATAACGATTGGTCTCGGTAGTATAGCACTCCACACTGTGGCCACACTGGTCATGGCTTCAAACAGTCCCCTGCTCCTGGCCGTCTTTCAAGACGTCTGTCTAGGTCATTAAAATCTTTTATGAATGCACGTGCAAAACAAATCAAACCAACAATAAAACACATAAAAAGTACTTTTTAAAAAAGCTTTATGTAAGTGTAATTGTATCAATTAGTTTAGATCATTCATACTTTGTAATAGATCCAGACTAACAATAAAAAAGCATGTATACGAATAAAACGAACGACCTGAACTCGAATTCAAGTCTATGTACATGGAAGATTGTCAAGGTATCTACTGTCTCTATAGTCTCATCCTAGTTTTCATGATGTATATAGAAGATTGTTAAGGTATCTACTGTCTCTATAGTCTCGTCCTAGTTTTCATGATGTATATAGAAGATTGTCAAGGTATCTACTGTCTCTATAGTCTCATCCTAGTTTTCATGATGTATATAGAAGATTGTTAAGGTATCTACTGTCTCTATAGTCTCATCCTAGTTTTCATGATGTATATAGAAGATTGTTAAGGTATCTACTGTCTCTATAGTCTCATCCTAGTTTTCATGATGTATATAGAAGATTGTCAAGGTATCTACTGTCTCTATAGTCTCATCCTAGTTTTCATGATGTATATAGAAGATTGTTAAGGTATCTACTGTCTCTATAGTCTCATCCTAGTTTTCATGATGTATATAGAAGATTGTTAAGGTATCTACTGTCTCTATAGTCTCATCCTAGTTTTCATGATGTATATAGAAGATTGTTAAGGTATCTACTGTCTCTATAGTCTCATCCCAGTTTTCATGATGTATATAGAAGATTGTTAAGGTATCTACTGTCTCTATAGTCTCATCCTAGTTTTCATGATGTATATAGAAGATTGTTAAGGTATCTACTGTCTCTATAGTCTCATCCTAGTTTTCATGATGTATATAGAAGATTGTTAAGGTATCTACTGTTTCTATAGTCTCATCCTAGTTTTCATGATGTATATAGAAGATTGTCAAGGTATCTACTGTTTCTATAGTCTCACATGGAAGATTGTCAAGGTATCTACTGTTTCTATAGTCTCATCCTAGTTTTCATGATGTATATAGAAGATTGTCAAGGTATCTACTGTTTCTATAGTCTCATCCTAGTTTTCATGATGTATATAGAAGATTGTTAAGGTATCTACTGTTTCTATAGTCTCGTCCTAGTTTTCATGATGTATATAGAAGATTGTTAAGGTATCTACTGTCTCTATAGTCTCATCCTAGTTTTCATGATGTATATAGAAGATTGTTAAGGTATCTACTGTTTCTATAGTCTCGTCCTAGTTTTCATGATGTATATAGAAGATTGTTAAGGTATCTACTGTTTCTATAGTCTCGTCCTAGTTTTCATGATGTATATAGAAGATTGTTAAGGTATCTACTGTTTCTATAGTCTCATCCTAGTTTTCATGATGTATATAGAAGATTGTCAAGGTATCTACTGTTTCTATAGTCTCACATGGAAGATTGTCAAGGTATCTACTGTTTCTATAGTCTCATCCTAGTTTTCATGATGTATATAGAAGATTGTCAAGGTATCTACTGTTTCTATAGTCTCATCCTAGTTTTCATGATGTATATAGAAGATTGTTAAGGTATCTACTGTTTCTATAGTCTCGTCCTAGTTTTCATGATGTATATAGAAGATTGTTAAGGTATCTACTGTTTCTATAGTCTCATCCTAGTTTTCATGATGTATATAGAAGATTGTTAAGGTATCTACTGTTTCTATAGTCTCGTCCTAGTTTTCATGATGTATATAGAAGATTGTTAAGGTATCTACTGTTTCTATAGTCTCGTCCTAGTTTTCATGATGTATATAGAAGATTGTTAAGGTATCTACTGTTTCTATAGTCTCGTCCTAGTTTTCATGATGTATATAGAAGATTGTTAAGGTATCTACTGTTTCTATAGTCTCGTCCCAGTTTTCATGATGTATATAGAAGATTGTTAAGTTATCTACTGTTTCTATAGTCTCATCCTAGTTTTCATGATGTATAAAGAAGATTGTTAAGGTATCTACTGTTTCTATAGTCTCGTCCTAGTTTTCATGATGTATATAGAAGATTGTTAAGGTATCTACTGTTTCTATAGTCTCGTCCTAGTTTTCATGATGTATATAGAAGATTGTTAAGGTATCTACTGTTTCTATAGTCTTATCCTAGTTCTCATGATGTATATAGAAGATTGTTAAGGTATCTACTGTTTCTATAGTCTCATCCTAGTTCTCATGATGTATATGGAAGATTGTTTAGTTATCTACTGTTTCTATAGTCTCATCCTAGTTTTCATGATGTATATAGAAGATTGTTAAGGTATCTACTGTTTCTATAGTCTCGTCCTAGTTTTCATGATGTATATAGAAGATTGTTAAGGTATCTACTGTTTCTATAGTCTCATCCTAGTTCTCATGATGTATATAGAAGATTGTTAAGGTATCTACTGTTTCTATAGTCTCATCCTAGTTCTCATGATGTATATGGAAGATTGTTTAGTTATCTACTGTTTCTATAGTCTCATCCTAGTTTTCATGATGTATATAGAAGATTGTTAAGGTATCTACTGTTTCTATAGTCTCATCCTAGTTTTCATGATGTATATAGAAGATTGTTAAGGTATCTACTGTTTCTATAGTCTCGTCCTAGTTTTCATGATGTATATAGAAGATTGTTAAGGTATCTACTGTTTCTATAGTCTCGTCCTAGTTTTCATGATGTATATAGAAGATTGTTAAGGTATCTACTGTTTCTATAGTCTCATCCTAGTTTTCATGATGTATATAGAAGATTGTTAAGGTATCTACTGTTTCTATAGTCTCGTCCAGTTTTCATGATGTATATAGAAGATTGTTAAGGTATCTACTGTTTCTATAGTCTCGTCCTAGTTTTCATGATGTATATAGAAGATTGTCAAGGTATCGACTGTTTCTATAGTCTCATCCTAGTTTTCATGATGTATATAGAAGATTGTCAAGGTATCGACTGTTTCTATAGTCTCATCCTAGTTTTCATGATGTATATAGAAGATTGTCAAGGTATCTACTGTCTCTATAGTCTCGTCCTAGTTTTCATGATGTATATAGAAGATTGTTAAGGTATCTACTGTCTCTATAGTCTCATCCTAGTTTTCATGATGTATATAGAAGATTGTCAAGGTATCGACTGTTTCTATAGTCTCATCCTAGTTTTCATGATGTATATAGAAGATTGTCAAGGTATCGACTGTTTCTATAGTCTCATCCTAGTTTTCATGATGTATATAGAAGATTGTCAAGGTATCGACTGTTTCTATAGTCTCATCCTAGTTTTCATGATGTATATAGAAGATTGTCAAGGTATCGACTGTTTCTATAGTCTCATCCTAGTTTTCATGTGTTCACTAAGAACTCAGACGACGATGTATAAAGGGGTCTAGTTCAGCTTATACCACGATTTCTGTAAAGTACAAATTCTTTCCCTTGTTTGAGATACCAAACACAATAATTAATTATCAATAACTATTTAACGAAATGGTTAATATTTTTCTTATGTTGTGAAGTGAGAGAGTTGGAAATAACGTGTACAGATTTGTGACCAGACAGACAGACAGAGTTGTTATATATGTAATAACAAACGTCTATGTTGGCTCTGTCTATACGGAATACGTCCCTGAGATTGAGTTAGCCTTTTTGGAAAAGTTAAGATAGTAACCTACAGTTAAGAAAATCCGCAATAAAAATTAACATTGTAGTATCTATTGCATTGATTGCAATATATATCATTTAAGGTTTGTATATTTATTTCTATCCTATTTTGTTCTTTAAAATCAATATTTATTCTTTTTTATTTGGATCTATTTCATTTTCTGATTCCCGGAACCCCTCAAACATTTTCGTATTCTTAATTCCTCGTGTACTTGATGTCAATGTGTCACGTGTTTTTCTTCATTTTTCCACTCTGCTGATTTCTACAAAGATATATTCATCTTTTCTATTGTGTATGTTGTAATTTTGTCATGATCTTAATCCTTATATATTTGTTTCATTAAAATCTTTTACAATTTTTAAACTTTTCAACTTTTTAAATTTCAAGTATGTGTTGATTGCAGGGTTTCACTCCGTTTTTTTTTAAATGAATGTGTGTGTGTGTGGGGGGAGGGGATTTTACGGAACAATTACCCCCCTCCCCCCCAATTTCTGCATTACCAAAGAAATAAAAATGCATTAAAATTTATGGATCAACTTTCCCCGTTTCGAGGAATGAATGTAATTACATTTTAAAGGGAGCCAATGCTGTTAGCCCCTTCGCCTTTCATTCTGGGGAAACGATAGTAGTTTTCACTGTGAATTGGTCATGTGACTCCACTCATTTAGTGTCGTTTGACTGTGTGGCTAACTACCTGAGATAAGTGAAATAACTTCCTGGAACACTGACAACTCCTTGGTTAATGCAGACCTGATGAAAGATATTGACATTAGTAATCCTAGGTAGATTGAAAATAAGCCAATACGTTTTCAACGTGTGAAGCAAGGATTGGACTGACCTAAGTTGTTCCAACTCTTCCCGGATTAAAAAAAAAAAGGAAAGAATGTTTGTTAAACGTTTGTGTAGATCTCTAACAGCTGAGCGACGTTCACTTGAATGCATTCACAAACAGACGATTGGTCTGAATGAATGAATTTACGCTGAATTCATTGAATACCCACACCCCACCCCAACGATGCTGAATTTTCTGTTCAGTATTACAATTTCAATCAAATAACAAAATAACTTTTGAATTATGACATTTCAACTTTGAGATCGTGCGGATTGTCAGTCAAAGGAAGTTAATCGGTTTTATACATTATTAGTTCTATTCTTTTTTCATTTTAATTTTTTTTTTTTTGGAAAGACCGCAAAGAAAAAAAAGTTAAAGAATGACGAATATTATGGGATTCAAATCAATTATTAAAAGACAGTTGTCTATTAAACGAAAAATTTTATACAATTAGTATTTTTTTAAAAAGCATAAACAATTAAAATGTCAAAAATAATATGGTTAAGATTTATTAGCTTGTAGGTAGTCCAACAGACAACTACTACAGCTGTGTTCAATAGACAACTACTACAGCTTTGTCCAATAGACAACTGTTACAGCTGTGTCCAATAGACTACTGTTACAGCTGTGTCCAATAGACAACTGTTACAGCTGTGTCCAATAGACAACTGTTACAGCTGTGTCCAATAGACAACTGTTACAGCTGTGTCCAATAGACAACTGCTACAACTGTGTCCAATAGATAACTGTACAGTTGTAACAAATGTGGCGGAAAAATGTAAGTGGCTGATTGGTCTTAAGATAGACACAAAATACTTTTCTTTAAACTTGATACCTAAATACCGAATCCACTCATTCACGAGATTTCATTCAAGCTTTTTGTACAAATATTTCAAGGAGGAAAACACTCAGCATCTCAAGATTTGTAAACAAAAATGAAAAGAAAATATTCTTAAAGGTCTTACTTTAAATAATTCAGGCACAATTGTTGACAAAAATTTTCTTCCTTTAAATGTGCCTATCTTATATTGTACACATTTACTCTTACCTGGACATGCTGAATGTGTCCTCATCTGCGACTCATTGATCTGAGATGTGTCGCCTCTACGAGTTAACAAGTCTTGAGTATTGTATTTATTGACATTAGAAATGTTTAGTATTTTTTTAAAACTAATTGTATTCAATTGTATTAAGTGAGTGGCAGTATCTGTGAGAAAACCCTAAGTATCTTAGCAATTTACAGACTGGTTCAGTACGCAAGACAATTGAGTTCGAATCCAGAATGCATACATGCTGGCGGCCTCTCTACCCTGCCTCATCGTGGCGCCCAGGTGGAAACGGTCGTGAGAGGGGACGACTAGGCCAAATGGGTGGCGAAACAAGGCTCCCGCGGGAGTGCCTAAGAGGGTGCGAGAGTATTCTCATTGCACTGTCCGGGGATGGAAAAAAGCGCCCGCAGCGATCTGGCAACGTCCAGGCGCGGTCCCTCAAGGAGCCGTTACATAAATGGCGTGTCCCGCATGGTTAGCCAGGTATATTAAATGAAGATGCCGGGGTTCCCAGTGGTGCCGCGTCTCTAGTCCGCGAGTCCGGAGTGTCCGTGTCCACTTGAAGTGAACGTAAAATCAAACTTTAAGTTTAACCCCGAGTCTCTCATCCTCAGTTGGACAGGGTGGCAGGAAGGAGGAACTCGCCGCCCACTTCAGGCCGGTGAAAGGGAGCTTTTGTTCGCTTTTGCTGAACTTAGAGTTCCAAGTGCGACGCACAACTCTAGTGGACAATTTCAGATGCTGGCGACATCAAACTCATCGACATACGTATGAATGAAGTATTCACAACCTTGCTGACGTAGGATCAGGGAGCAAGATTTCAAGGGTATTCCATACAGAAAGTTGGAAACTGAACAATCTAAAAAGCGAGTAAACTCTTCGGATACCAATCCCTTTATTAGTTTGTCATGTGTCATTCTTAAAAGGCAAAAGTATCGAAGAATCATTCTAACTAATTTCTAACAGACTATTGGATTCTGCTTCGGGTTGTGTAAGAAACATATTTTATTTTTTACTCCTCCCATATCTTTGTTCATTACAAATAGTTTTTGTATGCATCGATTCAAAGAACAAATTCGTTTAGACTCTATTCTCAAGTAAAAACAGCGACATACATTTGAAAAAAAAAAAAGTCGTGATGTAGATGAGATAAATATGAAACAAAAATTTACATTGACACATTGTTCATTAATAAAACTAATCAATGTTTTAAAAGAAATCAAACCTAATAAAACTAAATTCAGTTCATTGTTTACGAAGCTTCTATCCCCTCCTTCTGTCCGTCTGTCTGTCTGTCTGTCTGTTATTTTGAATGTTTCTACACGTTGTGTCAACCATACCCAAGTGAAATTGTGCACAAGTGTACCTGACAAAACAAGAATCGATAAAAAAAACAACAACTAACCCAAACTAATTAGCTTTTTAACTATTGGTTATTAATGATTTTATTGGATATCGAGCAAAGGAAAGAAATTGTAATTCAATGAAGTGATGAATTTGAATTAGTTCCCTTTATACTTTGTGTAGAGAATTAGGTGGCATGAAAATAACAATAAATAAAACCTATTTCCACAAGCACTTCGCTAGCCCAGTGGTTAGTCTATTGGCTTGAGGAGGCACGAGCCCTCTAATTCGAGCTCAAATCACATTTTTAAAAAATAAAATGCACAGATACCCCTTTCTCCCCCCCCCCTCCCTTTTTTCTCAACTGGCCCAGTCAAATGATAGCGTATTAAGAAAGCTAAAAGCATCAAATGGCGCTAAACAAATCAATTGGTAAAAATATTTCTAATAGCTCTGAACTATTATTGTTAGTCTAGATCTATTAGAAATTTGGTATCATGACTGATCTAAAGAAATCGATACAACGACACCTAATATAAGCTTTTTCAAAGTATTTTCTGTGAATGTTTTTTTTCTCATTTAATTTTAGGATAGCTATATGTCTGTAATTTTATTATTCTATTACGTTTTTGTTCTAACTAGTGAAACTGAAGAATTATTTGACTTCTCTGTACTATCCACCTACAGTCCATTAATGACCTAAGTTTCTCCATGAAACATGTACACAAGGAAGACTACGACCGATACATCCTGACACCGTTTGGAGAACTGACGTCGTGGCGTCCCTCTTGACCTTAATTACGTTCATTTAGCAATAATCAGATAAAACAATGCGACACACACACTCTTTTGAGTGACCGCCCATTGAGCGCTGACGTGAACAATCACATAGATTGTCTGGTCAGGCTGTTACGCTGGACAACAAAAGTGGTGGATGTGGCAATGCGTCATAAGACAGTCGTGAGAAGTTGGCGGGGGTGTAGATGATATCGCTATGCATCCGCCAGAGAGATGACATGACACTCCAAACTGGCTGTATTGACATCAATCTTTTACTCATTATGAATCAAGGTTTTTAATATAACAATAAATAAACAAATGAAGAAATGAAGAATATTTAAAAAAAAAGAAAAAAAAAAGCTTATACGAAGTAAAATTGTATCAATTAGTTTGGATCAGTTGTGTAATTAAATTTGTAATAGATCTAGACCAACAACAATATTTTTACCCATTGTTTTAGTTTAGCGCTATTTCATGCTTTTAGCTTTCTCAAGACGCTATGATCCTATCATTTGTCTGGACCAGTTGTTTTTTTCTTTTTTTTTTGTTTGCATTTGTTTTAAAAAAAAGTTGAAGGGTGTGAGTTCGAAATTGAGGGCTAAAGCCTCCCCAAGACTCCTCAGAATAATACACGAAACACTTTACCAGGGAAGTGCTTAGGAAAATAGGTTTTATAGTTATCTCTATACAAAGGGGACTAATTCAACTTGTACCATCACATCAGTCAATTACTATTTCTTTCTCTTGTTCAAGATAAGAATCAACATATTGATTACCAATATTTAATTAACTAACTACTTCCTTGTCTATTAATTCTTGTTTTGTCAAGTAAAAGAAATAATTGTGCAAAATTTCAGTGTCGGAGAAATAACGTGTACACAATGTTTAACAGACAGAGAGACAGACAAAGTGAGTTTAGATAAGCTTTGTTATAAAGACAAAAAAAAAGTTGTAATTGAAATGTAATACAATACTATAACAGAATCATCAGGGTGTTAGATGCGTGGGGGTTAGGTTATCCCCTATTCCTGTTGCAATCAAAACCTTTTCTTCAACAGATTCTACTACCATTAGCAAAGAATATTAAAGAAGAGTAAACAGCAATGATATTTATGTTTCCTTCATCCCACTTCAACGCCTTTGTGGAGCGTGCTGACCTACTTCTTCCCTTTTCTTCACCAAGTATTACCAGCACTGCATATTGCCGTAGTTACGCCCACCCAACATTGACAGCACTGAACAAAAGCAACAATATTGTATTTTATGAACTCTCTGAGTAACGTAAGTTTTTAGTTTGATCATTTGTAGAGCCTAAATAAGTGGGCAAGGCGAGCTCCATTGCTAGAGAAAAGGTAAACTGATTGGATCGACTCTCCCATGCGGGGGGAATCCTCGACTATATTTAGATCGCTTCCGTGAGATCGTCAGTCTAAAAATAGGTAAGAAAAAAAAAAGGAAGTTCAGGGGCTGTTCCAACAGTTGTAGGCTTGAAGAAGGACTAGGAAAGCCTATATAAAGTCCGCTTATTTACTCT
Organism: Biomphalaria glabrata; assembly: GCF_947242115.1. NCBI lineage: Eukaryota > Metazoa > Mollusca > Gastropoda > Planorbidae > Biomphalaria > Biomphalaria glabrata. Next base: position 23,834,317 of record NC_074722.1, read on the forward strand.
CGAGACATTAACTGTTGCAAACTAAGTGATAAACACTTAAGCAGCTACAGAGTAGACTTACAAGTGAACGAAGTGAAGAACACTTTTAGTTTTAAAAAAATTTACTCTAATAGTCATAGATTTAATATTCAATCTGTGCACAATTTTAAGTGAAATCTCTTCTTCCAAGACAACCACCATGAATTCATTAGTGCAATTTGTTCTCCTGGCCACTTTGGTATTCAGCGATACAGTCTTGACTTCACCAGTTATGAATATCGGCAAAGAGAGTAATGCATTAGAATCGTCTCTAGAGCTACCAAACCAGAAAAATGACATGGGTGTTAATGTAACTGCAGAAGATAGCAACCCCTTTCTTAGAGCTAAAAGGCAAGTTAACAGCACCTGTGCAGTTCCTCCAAACTGGCCAAAGCTCATCACAGATTTGAACAGTTTCATCAACTCTACAACATCCATGGCGTTATTTCCTCAGCAACCAAACTACGTTGCCCCGCCCACTGACCAGCCGACCACTTGCCCTACTCAGACCGGAAGCTGGTGGCCAGGGAAGACGGAAAACCTGAGGTCCACTTGTCCCTGGATCTACAAAACCACTGACCTTGGTGAATTATACTACCCCAGATACGTTTCAGAAGCCAGCTGCCTCTGCACCACAGCATGCGTAAACTCCAACGTAATGGGATGCCTGAGCTTAAGACAGGAAATCACTGTCTTAAAAAAGGGCGCCTGCAAGGACGGACTGGCAGCTATGACTCAAGTTAAATGGAGCGTGGTGGTTGGATGCTACTGCGCATCCCCTGCTGCGCAGGCCGCCCCAGTTGCTGGACCACCTTCTTCAGATTAACTCTGGACACATTACTTCAAGAAGCAGCACTGTCTAAATGACTAAATGAACTCAAATAGTGATTCGTTACATAAGAGCATTATTTGAATACCTTAGGAACTGCCTGCTTCCAGTGAGACTTCAAAAACCACAGCATGTAATGCTGTTTATCAAAGTAGATCATATTGATCAAACTGTAAATATAACTTTTTTTTAAAATTATTTATTTATAATTATATTTAATTGAATGTATGCATTTTAAAATATTTTTATTTTACCCAAACATTCCAATATATTTATTTTAACTTTCATTATTAACTATTTTATATTTATTAAATTATTGTATTTTAAAATAACATAATATGTAATTATGTTAAATGGTGCTATACAATATTGCATTTTATTCAGATTTTCAGTTCATTGTATGGAGTGTCGTTGTTTTTTTTTTTTTTCAGTACTGTAGAATTACTTACAGATTTAAAAATGTTAAAGTCAGAAAAGAATATTTTATTAAATACTACATTGTACTATTGTCTTAGTCAAACTTCTATCATTTACGGCCTCAAACTCAGGAGGAATTAGGCTGAAGTTCTTTGGACTAGATTTTGTTCATGTTAGTTATAGGTTAAGATCGTGGTTATGTAGGTCAACCATGTTCACATTGTCACTTGGTCAGACTTATTCACTGCCTGTGATAGAGAACCGCAAAGTGCAATGGCCCTCCCCCTCCCCCCTATCATGGATTGTAAGATTGCAATATTTATATGTGAATTTGTTTATTATTTTTTGTATTAGCGATTGTATGTGATACTCAGTACACTTGTATATCCATAAACATAGACATGACACTAAAGACATAGCTTTCCCACACACACATATACTCCAGAACTGATTGCCCTGTTCATGTTTTCCCGCCACGCTTTAAATCTCTCCCCCCCCCCAACTGACGTCAGCAGTCTTCATCCCCACCCCCTAATAAACGAGACAGAGCCAGTAGTATTGATCAAACAAATATATGTCTAGGTATTTTCTTGGCGTGTTAGTCAGTGACTAAAATATGGAAGGAAGGAAAGAAAAAAACCCAACAAGAAATAGTCAGTCGTGACTGCCGTCATAGTTGAAGGGAAATCCTTGAGTCAGGGACTTTTGAAGTGGTTTAAAAACAACATAGAGTTGCATCAAATGAAAGAATGTGTTTGATAACAAACCTTCAGGCTAAGACAAGAAACCCCCCCAATCTACTTTGTATCTTTGTACATAGTACAGAATGTAGACAGAGAAATATATTATTTATATTTTTAATATTGCAAAATGTAAATCTTTATTAACTCTTGTTACAGTAACATTGAAACATCTATTGTAAACCTAAACACAAACCCGCTACTTAAACACATAGTTCATTGTCACATGCTTGAGGTCAAGTAAAATGCAAAGGTCTATGACTGAATATATAGGTATACTTAGTTCATTATCATGTCTCATGTTTCTTCATTGCTGTACATATATAACGATGTGGTAGCATTCACTAATTTAATTCTTGGCATTTGAAACAGTATTTATATTGCAAATGTAACGCACTTTTTTTTTACATGTTATTATATATATATATATAGTGCATGGGCTTGCAGCTATCAATAATATTACGAAATCCAATCAATCCATACACAATATAATATGTTATTAATTTTCCTAAGATTTATTTAACTAAGAACATTGTCGACTGAAGGTTGACTTCGAGCTTTTGATGAAATCCGTTGGTTCCAGTTGATTGAATCTCTATATTATATTATTTTTAAGCTAACATCATGTACAGACTTTGTTTTACTATCTGCTTCATTGTTTTGTTTAGATTTTCCATTACTTTATGTATCTTCTTTCAAGATTTAGCATCTATCCATTATATGTATTATTTATTTATATATAAACTCAATGCTCATCTATATTTATTTATTTATTTATATATTTATGTATTTTTTATAACAATTTAACTGCGTTGTGAACGTGAGCATCCATTTAGTATTTATCTTAATTTATGCAAATTAGTCTTAATACATTTGTGGTTGAGCTATTGCTTACCAAAGTCAAGACATACCATGCCAATAAATTGAAAAGATTTTTTTATAAATACTTTGTTGGTCTTTCTGGTGACTATGTGTGTTATTAGTTGTGTGATGTTATGTGTGTTAGTAGTTGTGTTTGGTTATGTGAATTATTTAAGTGTGTTTATATATATATATGGCTTGACTATTGCTGATACATCAATTCAATCAATTATCACTACATGACCTCACGTCATTAAACGCAACTCTGTTCTGTTGGGAGGTGCTGGAAACGAGCAGAGGTCAAATTGTCTAAAACACGTTTTATAGTTGTGCCTCTATTTGTAATAGAAGACTTTAAGGGGAGGCAAGATGAAACAGAATGTGTATTGAAGAACAACAAAAATGACTTACATCTCCCAGATACCCCCTCCCCCCACTGGTCCACAAATGGGATTGGACCATAACGCTCTGAGCATGCTATAAGCTTGAAAGTAGTGTTATATAAAAGCTATAATTTGATTCTTTAAATTTTTAACTCTAACAAGTCCAAGTAAAAGATATAAATGAAACTCTCAGTCGTAATAAAATGACATTTACAGCACTCTTGCGTTTGGGCTTTCGACAAAACTTGAGATGGGTTTTTCTGTTTGGTATAGTGCTGCGAGTAGTTAAAGACTACAATAATACAGTGTAACTGTCACAACACTAGATGTCACGATGTGTTGTGATGCCGGGGATTTTACTTGAATTGAAAAGTTGAATAAATGACGATCTAGAATCACAATAAAAGATTCTCTGTTAAAACAAAACTCTGGAACTTTATTTAAATATAAAACGTAAGTACAGCTTATGTACAAGTTACAGATCAATCAACACAAAATATCACAAAGGCTTTTAAAACAGAGCTCTTAGAAGACCGACTGACTACTATGAAAATATTTTATCGACTGGCGTTCTCTCTACTCTCGCCAATTCTCTGGCGCTAACTCTTTAAAAAAATGTCTTTGTTTAATTTCAAATCAACCAATAGATTTGCAACATCATAATCACGTCTTGGGTAAAACCTGAGGTGCTGTCAAGGGTCTAGATTTGTGGGGTAATTCCTGAGGCTCAGTCAAGGGTTTATATTTCTTTTAAATGTGAAATGTACAAATAATTCTATAATGGCATCTGTGACAGTAACCATCTAACCCAGTGATTCTCAAAGTGGTCTATGTAGATCCCCATGGGTCTACGAAGACTTTCAAGGGGTCTACGAAAGTGAAAAAACTAATTGAGGGTCCATGAGATGTCCAAGGGGGTCTATGATAATAGATTTCATATAAGCAGGTCGTGACTTTAATTTGTACATCCCATTAATGTAATTCTTCACACTATATATAATTTGTAACTTAGTTAATCATTTAAATATTTATCCTGATATTCAAACGAAAAATTGTTGTTTTTAATTTCAATACTTATTAAAATAACTTAACTTTTGTCTTCATGTAAATAATGTTTAACAAAAAGAAATGTAGACTGTCTAGCTTGGGTTATATAAAATTGTTCATTCTTTCCTTGTCAACCAAGCGGTTACCGATTGCCTTTTTTTATGACGATATGAAACTAATTACGCTTGAGGATCATCTGCGACAATATCACCCAGATAAAAAGATAAATATTTGAAAACGTTTGAACATTCAAAGATAAAGTTCAGATAAAGTTCAGAATAGACCCACAAAATCTCCATTCAACATCATGTAGAGAAGATGGTGGTTTATGAGTCTTACCATATCTGTTCACTTATAGCAAAATAAGGGTATGGTGGTAGTGGTTAAGCGCTTGGCTTCCGTAATTGGGGTCCTGGGTTTGAATCTCTGTGAATTTTGAATTTCAGGATTTTCAGGGCTCCCCTGAGTCCATCCATCTCTAATGGGTACCTGAATTATGTAAAAGTAAAGGCGGTTGGTCGTTGTTCTGCCCACATGACACCCTGCTCGTTAACCGTTGACCAAAGAAACAGATGACCATAACATCATCACAATGTCTGAAAGGGGAAATTTACTTATTTATGGCAAAATGCGGAAAACACCATAGGTAAAACATTGATTTTTTACCAGCCGTTGTAGTTTTAAAACCTGTTTTACACAAACCCACATCTGATATTATTAAAAGAATTTCTTTAAGCAACAATACAGTTCAAGGTTGCTTCGGTGGCATGAGTTATAAAATTAAAAGCTTCATATGTAATTCTTTGCAAACGACATATATAAGTTTGGGCTCAGCAGCGTCACAGGTTCTGACAGGATGTAGTGGTGTGTGCTGCAAACTGCATTATGGTCGCCGGCTCCTTATTTTTCCTCAGGTTAACCCACAAAACCTTTCCCATGTTTGAGTTGCAAGACAGGAGAGTTTTGAATTCAGTTTTACTTCTGCTAGGTGGGTAGCCAGCCAAGACTAATGAGCCCTTCATGCTCGAAGCTTACTGGTTTAGGCGACAGTCACTCGCCTTCGCTCTTTCTCCCGATAGTGATAACATCTTCGCGCGAACACAATATTTGAGCAACTCGTGAAACGTCAACAAATACACGAGAAACTGCTCTTTGCGAAAACTCTTACAATTATTGTGTTTCCAAACACAATCTGTTAACTTACAGACATCACCTCATCTGTAAACTTGCAAACATTACCTCATCTATAAACTTACAGACATCACCTCATCTGTAAACTTACAAACATTACCTCATCTGTAAACTTACAGACATCACCTCATCTATAAACCTGCAAACATCCCCTTATCTGTAAAATTACAAACATCACCTCATCTATAAACTTACAGACATCCCCTCATCTGTAAACTTACAAACATCTCCTCATCTGTTAACTTACAGACATCACCTCATCTGTAAACTTGCAAACATCACCTCATCTATAAACTTACAGACATCACCTCATCTGTAAACTTACAAACATCACCTCATCTGTAAACTTACAGACATCACCTCATCTATAAACTTACAAACATCTCCTCATCTGTTAACTTACAGACATCACCTCATTTGTAAAATTACAAACATCACCTCATCTGTAAACTTACAGACATCACCTCATCTGTAAACTTACAAACATCACCTCATCTGTTAACTTACAGACATCACCTCATTTGTAAAATTACAAACATCACCTCATCTGTAAACTTACAGACATGACCCCATGTATGAAAAAAACCATTTCATTGTTTATCATTATCTATACTATAAAGTAGAAAATAAGGCGTATGTATGTATGTATGTATGTTTGTACCGCTTAGAAATCAAAACCGTTTGACCAATCTTGATAAATCTTGGCAGAAATGTTCCATGGGTGCTAACTGGAACCGTAACGTATGTATAGTAGCCCTAAAATAAACCTAAGACCCTTAAAAAAATAGTTGCCCAACTCTATGAAAGTATTAGTATCTTATCAATCTAGGACATGTTTGCCATGTTTACATGAGAAAAGATTGAAATGATCTAGATCTAGATCTAATTTTAAGAACTACACTTTGCACAGATAGTTTTTTACTTTGACACATGAAAATTACAAAATATAGTCTATTGATTTCATTATTTAATAAAACTAAGCTTCAAATTTGTCTTTCAAAAGCATTTTTACATAAATTCGTTCCTTATATCTGCGAATTTAGAAGTCCTGACATAAATATAATCCCATTCATCTATCGAAGCCGACATCTAAGTCTAGACTCTAGACAGTCTAGATCTAACTCTAATTCTATATCTAATTTAAAGAGAAAAGATCTACTTTATACTTTAACACATTAACAAACAAAATAAAGTCCATTCATTTCATATTTTAATCAAATTAACCCACAAATTTTGTGTTTCTAAAGCATTTTTCATGCATTTGTTCGCTGTAGCATCCATGTTGACATACATTTTAATAGTCCCATTCATGTGTCGTGCACACCGCTATGTAAACATACTACAGGCTACATGAGGCTCTATATGGGGGATATTAAATATACTAACATACAGTACTTAATAAGCTTCTTGAGCCATTGAATTCACTCTTATAATAGTAGATCTACATATACTATAATAGTATATAGACTCTAGATCTTGATCTAAATATATGTAGACCTACAAACAAATGTTTTATTTATTAAAAAAATGGATTTAGATCAATTACGTATTTTGATAGCTCCATTAAAACTATTTTTTAAATTCACACATTCGCTTTCTTAACGCATTATTATTTCGTTCAATTGTTTCCAAAACACTCACAGTGACTATATCAACAATGATAAGCAAATTAAGACCCGCGGGCCGCTGGTAATATATGTCTAATTGCTTATATTTTTAAAAAATGTAATTATCAATTTTGAGGTTTCTTTTATATGTAATTAATATTTTTTTCTTCCAAGAAAATGTCGATATTTAGTTTATTAGTAATTTATAAAGCAATCGGCGCATCTTATTACACAAAACTCTAGCAAGATTGAGACCCGATCTCGAGAACTGACTCCTGAATTCCGTCCTGGCCTTCTTTGTTTAGTAATATTTAGTCTTTTATCAATTTCGGCAGATGACTTCCATGCTATTTATTGCAGTTTATTAAAGAAGCCCAGCCACTGGTAGAAATGTGTAATCTCTCTTGGCTACTACTCTTTAGGAATTGGGTGACTGTAATTTGCTTTAGTGTTATATTCAGTTTTTTTTTATATTATATATGTGTGGCGGGGAGGGGGAGAAAAAAATTCCACCCTCCAAAACCCCCACTGGAAAAAAAAATCCTGGCTACGCCCATGTGGCAGACGGACATTTTACACAAACCTACTAGCGGCTTTTTTTTCGTATAAGGGCCGCTAAAAAACAAAGGAAACAAGGTTACAAAAGACAGTTTGTGTGGAAACACAAACTCAAAATCGGCCCCCGAAGTGGTCCACCAAGGCAGGCTTCAATATTTTCAGAAAGAACATCCGAATGAAATTATATCAAAGACAAATGAGAGATAAGAATGGAGAAAGAAGGTTAACAGATCTTGTGTAGTGCCCCAACGGTCCAGCAGATCAAAGGACAGGTGCAAGTGAATGTAAAGTTAGATCTGAACCTGGCCTAACTAGTTCCCCTTATAGACCTTGTGGTCTATAGGGCAGATGATGTAAAGTTCATCTGTTTTTGTGGCCTACGGTTAAAGAGGGTGTCATGTAGCCAGCACAACGACCAACCGCCTTTACTTTTCCCCAACTAATGTCAGGTACCCATTAGAGCTGGGTGGACTCAGAGGCGTCCAAAGATTCCAAAGTTGAAAATCCCAGTCTTCACCAGGATTCGAACCCCCCCCCCCCCAGTTCGGAAGCCAAGCGCTTTACCGCTCAGCCACCGCGCTTCCCCTAACTGATGTCTTATAACTGATCTAATTGTTTTGAAAAGGATCAATCACTTTTTCGAATCTACGTACGGTGTGGAAAGCATGTACAGGAAAATAAAGTTTACAAAATTACTATTCGTTTTTAATTAGGTCTAACTTATAATGCATACTAATTAGCTTTTTTCTCTTTAAAAAACTGCTTGCATAACTGATTTTAAATATTAGAGATTTCGCTTTCGGAAAAAAAAAGTAGCCGTTGCATCAGAACTTTGAATGGTCTAAAATATTGTGATGTCGGATTTTCAATATATTTTCTAGTTTACGAGATCTAAACGGGACGGACGGACAGACATTTCACACAAAACTAATAGCATCTTTTCCCCTATCGGGGGCCGCTAATAAAAGGGAACTAGTTTTCTAGGGAAATAATTGTTGACCTTTAAATGCTGATATTTAGTAAACAAGCTAAAAAATGTAGACGAAGGGAACAAACCCATAAAAATAATAGAACAGTAAACAGACAGGAAGAGTAGCGGCCTTTGAATGTGACAATTAGGCGGTCGCCCAAGATTTCTTTGTTATAAGGCTACTACTCTTCAGCATAACAATGAAATACTTATGGAAGTGATTAGTTAATAGATAATTAGATAATGCTTTAAAGAATTTGTTCATCTTTAACATTGTTTATATATATATATATTATATTCTATGCTGCATATAACTCATTTCTTTCTTAGTGCACTCCTCTCCTTACCCAATCTAACAATTCAACAGGTGAGGGACTGTAGGAAACGTTTTCACATAAACTGGGTATGGGCAGGGGCGCAGCTAGGAATTTGGGGGGGGGGGGACTGACCTCTTTGGGGGCCCCTTGCATTTTGACATTCGACATCATGACATTCGACATCATGACATTCGACATCATGACATGAGATAATGTACTTAATAAGTACATAAGCCTACATTTAAATTGGTATAGTATATCAGTAAAATTAACAAGAAATAATCATTAAGACTCTTTAAATGAATAATGCACAAATGATAAATCTAAAATCATATCGCTTCACGTCGTGCTTTCTGTGCAGCAAAGGAATCTATAACATCATCTACATCGATACTGTCTAGTATTTGTGACTTCACTGACATTAAAGCCATGCTAAGCCTTTCTTGTGTCATTGTGCTCCTGAGTTAGTTTTTGATGAGCTTGAGCTTTGAGAATATTCTCTCACATGACGCAATTGAAGTGGCCTGAGTTAGCAGTATCCCGATGGAGATTGCAAGGTTTGAGCACACATCATTACCATATAAAGCCAACTCCTCACTATGTCAATTGGTGATTGTGGCACTGCCTTGTTGATGAAAGGTGCTCGTGCATCAATGACATCATTGAACAAGCAATTTGCCTGTATTTCATTAAACTGGAAAAAGTAACACAGTTTTTCATCGGCATGTTATCGTCCATAGACTCCAAGAGGTGTCTTGGTTCAAGAAGAAACCCAAAGATGTCCACATGGTATTCCAGCCTTTGGAATGTGTCCGTCATCTCCATATGAAGTCTGTCCAGAACTTCTGCCGCAACACGTTTGAATTGCAGCTATATTGTCAGTCCTACATCAGAACTCAACTCCCCATAAAGTCTTTTTTTCTTCTGGTTATTTTGATTACAGGATCTCCATAGCATTCGCTACCTTCTTTTGCTTATATTACTCTCCTTTTTTAAACTCTAGGCTCCAGCTTCTTTCAGTTTGGCCCATCTCTGGGGTGAATGGGAAAAAAGTTGAACAACTCATTTATAGTTCCAAAAAAAAAAGTGACAATTGCTGAATCTATCTCAGCAGAATGATTATCACAGTGAGTGATTATTACAGTTCAGAAATTTTGCCTTTGGTTTTATGTCTAAGAGACGTTTCTGCAGGCCAGACAGACGGCCACTCATTGTGGCTGCGTTACCATAGATTTGACCTCTGCACAGATCGAAGTCCAGTCAAGAGTTTTCAGAACAAGTTCTTCATAATGGTGTCCATCAGGTTTCAAAATTTTAAAGTAACCAATGAATGACTCTTTTATTTCGAAATTATCAACATCCAATTAACGAACTATTAGGGATACCTGTTCTTGATGAGAAACCTCTGGTGTGGAATAAAGCATCAGAGAAAAGTAACGAACTTGCTTGACTTTCCCAGCAATTGATTCCCTAACTTTATTGCCCATCAAGTTAATAAACTCATTTTGAATTTTTGGTGACAAATAATCCAATACAATCCAATACTGCTTTGGCCTCAGTCTAGTAATTTTAAGATTAAACGTGTAAAGTCATATGAATTGTAGTCTAGATCTAGATTCTATATCAATTTTCTAGATCTAGATAAGTCTACATTCTAAATCTAGTTGCCTATCACTAGTTGCATGGCATTTGTATTCATAAGTGTGAAAGTTTTAGGAGAAATTACGGAGACATAGAGAGAGAGAAAAAAAATGACGTGAACATAAAATAAAACGAACATACAATTTAAATCAATTCAACTCACCATTTCATGGGCGTAGCCAGGATTTTTTTCGGGGGGGGGGGGGGGGGGGTTTCGGGGGGGATTTTTTTCTCCCCCCCCCCCCCCCGCGAAAAAAATATTTGTATATATGTATGTGTGTGTGTGTTCATAATCTTTATTACATTCTGACCCTTCATTCTTTTGGAACACGTTTATTGTGCCCTAGAATAGGTTCTTCCTGGAGTTAGTGGAAAAATTGTTGACTCCCCTCCATTGCCAGCAAGGGGCTCTGGGGGAGCTCTAGGAGCTCACCCTAGAGCGGGGCGGAGCCCCGCCGCCAAGCACTATTTCTGGCATAGAATGTCAACAAAATGCATATTCTGAGGTATCTACAGTGCATTTTCCTGCTATTAAAAAGTCGTATCTCAAAAATGTATGTGCTATTTTTACTGACTAAGACCCTGCCGCGCCGTTCGGCGCATTTGCCGTCAAGCTGTTTCCACAAAAATCTGTCACTGGTAATTTCTGAAGCCTCTTCCCACCTGCTCCGAGGACCTCCATGAATGTGTGGCGCCAAGTTGTACTAGGATGTCATCGCAACTCTTATTATGCGTAATTTATTTTGTCGGAGAACATGTCCCGCAAACCTCATGCGACGCTCTGTCACAATTTTACTAAGGGGTCGACTCCCAGTTCAGCATAGGATTTCCTTGATTTAGACCCGATCTCAATAACTAACTCCTAAAATCTGTCTTAGCCATCTTTGTTGAGCCACATTTAGTGTTTTTCAATTTCGGCAGATGACTATTCACTGCACTTTATTAATGGAGCCCCGCAACTGGTAGAAATGTAACCTCTCTTGGATACGCTCTTGGAATTGGGTGACTGTAGTTTGCATTAGATTTTATATCGAAAAGTGAAGTTTTATCGTCAAAATCATCTGTTAGAGGTTTTAAACTAAAAATCTCAGGACTTTGTTGTAGTTTTTTAAATTCAAAACCCCAATTTAGCTACGATCATAGAATTTGGTAACTGTAGTTTGCTTTAGAGTAATATTGAAGATAGAGGTTTTCCACCTCAAAACGCTCTGTAGGGGGATTTTAAACTCAAAACCATCTGGAGGAAAGGAGTTTAAACTCAAAACCCCCAATTCGCTTGGCTACGCTCAAATAATTTTAGTGTGTTATTTGCTTTTTTTTATATTGAAGAGGTATTTTTTAGCATCAAACCGTTGTGAAGGGGAATATGAACTCAAAACCCCTTTTGGCAACGCTCATAGCATTTTGAGTGCGTAATTTGCTTTTTTTTTTTACATTGATTATGTATTTTTTAACTTCAAACCCCGCTGGCGGGGGGTTTAAACTCAAAACCCATATGGCTACGCTCTTAGATTTTAGAGTGTGTAATTTGCTTTTTTTTTTTATTGAAGATGTATTTTTTAGCTTCAAACTCCACTGGAGGGGAGTTTAAACTTAAAACTGAGTCAAAACCCATTTAGCTACGCTCATAACATTTTGAGTGCATAATTTGCATTTTTTCCATATTGAAGAGGGGGTCTATCGTAAATTTTGGAGGGGTTTTAAAATCAAAATCTTCCTTAACTATGCACTTGGAATTTGGGGATTATCGTTTGCATTTTTTGTGTGTTTTGTTTTATAAAAGAGGGGGATTTAACTGCAAAAACCCCTGGTAGGGGGGTTTCAAACTCAAAACCCCCTGTTAGGGGTTTTAAACTCTAAACCCCCTGGTAGTGGTTTTAAACTCAAAACCCCTTTAGCTGTGCTGGGGCAAGTGATGGTTTAGTATTAAAATCTCACCTAAAATTAACAAAATCAAAGCAAAAAAACATGTCACTTAAGTCCGTCTACCCCCCTCCCCCAACGAGTTCGTACTATTTTGTATGGAGCGATGTATGACTGTGTGGTTGCAGATAGTCTGTGTAGGACTGTGTGGTTGCAGATAGTCTGTGTAGGACTGTGTGGTTGCAGATAGTCTGTAATTCTAAGCTTCTTTTCTTCGTGCTAAAATATTGAAATCTGCCTTTTACCTGCATGGATTCTCAACAAGTCTGGGAACCTACAAATTCTCGACCTATAAGGTGATACAGAGCGGTACGTGATGTTTTGGCGCAGCCGTTTTGGTGCAGAGGACGTTTTGGCGCGAGATATTTTGATTAAAATTTTTAAAACACGTAGCTTTGATAAAGTTTATTTCACTCTAATATATTATTGTATGTATAGTATACGTTCTACTCCCCTACACCGAATTTAGTTGTATAAACATTTCGATTTAGAAGCCAAATTCCTACCTGAGACCATGGTAACAACATGCTTGTATCTCCCCCACCCCTAACTTATATGTGAGTTTTGTTGAGTACACTACACCCGTTGATTTCTATATCCAAAAAATATTTTTTAAAGTATTGTGGTTAGTTTTAGGTCCTTAAAAGCGAAGAAGTTTTGAAAAGATAATTTTATTTGAAACAAAAAAAAATTTGGATAATGGTGATTTGGGTGACACATTTTCTCTTGACGCAGATTAAGATGAAAAAATGAAGATAAGACCTTCACAGTGTGCATTTTAAAGACATACATTTTAATACAATTAAAGAAACCATTTGTGTGTGCAATCGATAAATTGTAACGAGTTTTATTTCGTTATTCGTGTACTTTCTTTTTGCTGGTAAAATAACGTGAAACAAATATTTGTTTGAAAAAGAAAACCTTTCACTTAATAAACAGACAAACACAAGTCAAAGAAATGGATGTGAAACACAAACACGCTGTAAATGGTATACCACACTGGTTATTGTTATAGTCCACACACAATTATGTTGTTAGGAGACATAAAAATATTAACTCATATAATTTATTTACAAATGTAATCAAAAAAATATTTGTTGACATAAAAATGTATAACTAAACATTGTTGGTGGTGTTGTCCTTACTATATAACCTTATTTTCGACTATACATGATGTATAATATACATTCTCTACCGCTCAACCACATCACGAGTTATAATATACATTCTCTACCGCTCAACCACATCACGAGTTATAATATACATTCTCTACCGCTCAACCACATCACGAGTTATAATATACATTCTCTACCGCTCAACCACATCACGAGTTATAATATACATTCTCTACCGCTCAACCACATCACGAGTTATAATATACATTCTCTACCGCTCAACTACATCACGAGTTATAATATACATTCTCTACCGCTCAACCACATCACGAGAAATAAGTCTTAATAACTTTCACTATTTCATGCACTCTTAAAGGGAACTATAAATGTCTACCTAGTAGTGGGGTATTATCTCGGGATATGTGGTCTCGAAAGTCCCTGGTTCAAACCCCTGCCACCACAATCCACGTGCATTCTTGTGATAGTTTTGTGTGAGGATGTTGTAATCCATAATTCTTAGGGAACATTCGTAACAGATAAACATACAAAGTATGTTCTTTACATGAAAAATACGTTAGACACAAAAGCACATCACAAAACATAGATATTTATCATTCTTGATAAAAGAAATAATACAAAGAACTTAAACAATGTGATAAAAACATTTCGCTCCAAAACGTCCCCTGCGCCAAAACGACCATCGCGGCAAAACGGCTTCGCCAAAACGTCCTGCTTCGGATATAGATGCACTACCTCAGGGTTTCTGCCATCGGTGTGGCTTTTACTTGCCTCCAGAACATCGCCGCCACTGACAGTGCCACCACAATACATATACCTACTTCTGTAAAGGTTTTGTTATTAAAAGCATTTTCATTACATAAGTCATCATCTATGATGTTGTTAGATCTGCTTAGTGACTTTGTCTTGTCTTGTTAATTTTCATTCTTAAAATTCAGAAATGTCAATTAAAAAAAAACAAACGATAACAAACGAATACATACAAGTCAATTGAACAAGAAGAACTGTACGCATTTCGTCATTGATTTTCATAGAACAGTTTTGACTTTATCTGCAATCTAACTTTTCAAGCAAATAATTTATTGAATAATTTAGGCAGCAAACCAATTTAGTATTATTAATAAATACGCAAAATTGTAGGCAAGTCGCTAAGCCACTTGCATACAAGGTTCTGCGAAAAAACTCACATTTGAATCCCACTTTATGTGTGACAGTGTATAGGTGAGAACAACAGTGAAGGAGGGAGAGACAGGGACAGAGAGAGACAGAAAAAGAATGTGAGAGAGGCAGAGAGAGGGAGAGACAGAAAGAGAATGTGAGAGAGGGAGAGACAGGGACAGAGAGAGACAGAAAGAGAATGTGAGAGAGTGAGAGAGAGGGGGGGGACGGAGAGTTGAAAAGATATTCTCCATTTCGTTAGTTAGTTTTTCCTTTACCCCAAATCCCTGCCACTATATAGTTTCCATCTATTTCAAATACATTCAATTTTCCATCTAGTAATATTGTTAATGTTATGCCTTGCTGGTTTTGTTTCATCTGATCTGTTTGATGCTTTTGTTTACAGTGGGTTAGGATTGGCTGAGTAGATGATGACGTAGTCACGAGTAAGACTAAGTTGATATAAGTTGATATATGGAGGTTGACGTGGATGAAAATATGTGATACTTGATATTATCAAATTGAGTTTGAGAGAGACAGAAAAAGCGTGTGATTATTGTCATTTTGAAGTCAATGGTGTTTGTTTTTAAATTATTTAGTATCTTTCGATTACATTTGTATTTTAAAAGTACCTACAATCTACATTGGAATTTAAAGTTCAGTTCATTTTTTTTTTAAGTTAAAGTTCTACATTAGTAAAAGACTAAACCTACAACAATTGAGTTCAACTGTCTGTCTGATGCTACAAGCGAACCGTTTTATAAGCATATCAACTGAAGTTATGTAAACATTTTTAGAACTGTATGTAGTCATTAATGAAGTGAAAGATTCAATAACAAAATGATATTAAAGCATATGCAGACGCAATAGCTAATTGTATTTGACCTATATTTTTTTTGTAATAACAAACCTATCATGTAATAAACCATCCAGCCCAAGGCCAGTCATAATAGTCTCAATGTTCAAAGCACTCAATTTAAGATATTTTTAAAATATATATATAGATCTATGTTAGCACTCTGATTTTTGTGACGGTACGCACCGGGAGCACTGTTAGTACTAAATAATCTCATTGTATTTTACAGAAGAGAACATCAAAAATAATGTTTAAAATGTATCGATGTTACTAAGGAAGTAGGAACAAACATGTTTCAAATGTATCGATGTTACTAAGGAAGTAGGAACAAACATGTTTCAAATGTATCGATGTTACTAAGGAAGTAGGAACAAACATGTTTCAAATGTATCGATGTTACTAAGGAAGTAGGAACAAACATGTTTCAAATGTATCGATGTTACTAAGGAAGTAGGAACAAACATGTTTCAAATGTATCGATGTTACTAAGGAAGTAGGAACAAACATGTTTCAAATGTATCGATGTTACTAAGGAAGTAGGAACAAACATGTTTCAAATGTATCGATGTTACTAAGGAAGTAGGAACAAACATGTTTCAAATGTATCGATGTTACTAAGGAAGTAGGAACAAACATGTTTCAAATGTTTTTCTTTTGAGTTTCTTTAGTTTATCTTCATGCCACTTACATTGATTAATTAGATATTGACTATATCATAAATGTTTGTAGTGTCAAATAGGCAAACGCCACATCATCAAGTGTTTTCTTTGTCCATTTTAATAGTAAATTTTGCTTAATTATAATAGGCATTACTTGTGTTAATTAATATGATAAACTTTATAATAAATTGCAAGTCATCTCGCTTTGTCTTTTTTTTTTGTGTAATATTATCTTAGTGAAAATTTTTTTTCTGCATTTGCGATACTAAATTACAATAACATAAGACAAGAGACAATAATATTATTTTATTGGTAAAAATAACATGGGAAAAAACTTTCTCAGAAACATGTACAAATAAATACATCAAATTGGTTTAGTTAGATGTATACAACAACTTTATGATGAGTTAAGGATTGGTAATTGTACGTAGTAAGAAGAGGCAGAGAATAATCATAGTAACAACAATGAATTGTGTTTGTTTCTGATGCATCTCGATTCTGACAGATCCAAATGACTTACAAATCTTATACAATAGAAATAATTAAAAAAAAGAAAAAAAAATTAAAGCTAAACATAATCCATATCCATATTTAAAACAGAAAACAATAAGAGAAAAGTGTACGTTTAAATTAACAAAATATATTAGCTTTGTAAGATAATTCTCTTATAATATTGTTTGTCATAAAAAAACATTAGAAATATTGTTGAAAAAGCTTTTTGCATATATGTAAATCATTGTTACTAGATAGACATAGGACTATATTATTTTATAGATAGTAGTCCTGATATTAATCTGTAAATCAAATGTTAGTATCATAGGATTTTTGAATATCTAGAGACTTAAAAATACAAATCAAGAAATATAACATAAAGTGAAATATTACATTTTAAATCTAAAATAGTTTTTATCTATAGCAAACTTTCGGAATGTGTCTTTGGGGCTTCCAAGCAATATTGGGTTTTAAGTAATAGCTTGTAGAACCTAAACATAAATTCTGGAATCACTCAAGCATTCGATACAATACTTTTAAATACAGAGAGAGAGAAAGAGAGAGAGATGAGAATTTTGCTCCATATGTGTATAATATCGACAATATTTATGTTGTATAAACATAAATGCTCAGGTTACAATAATATTTCAACATTTTTTAACAACATCTTTACATACAAATTAAATGAAAAATTGTGAGAACTAACATAAGTCAAGAAAATGTTAATAACACAATGTTACCGTGTTTGTGTCTTGCTATTTGATGAGTACGTCCTAAGCGTGTCCCTACAACATGTGGTGGAGAAAGTGGACCACACAGTGCAATTAACATCATCGCCCACTACTCCAATGTCTTCCTCCTAAATGCTAGAGTTATCTAACGTCATGATGTTTGAATAAACACAGTTTTAAACAAACAAATTTGCTGTGATTGCTGTGTTTTAACAGATGTCTTCAAACATCTTGAGTATTTAGGACAAGGGTGGGAAGAACTACTCAGCGCTATGCTATCTTTACTCTCTGTCTTCTGTCTACACAACTATCAAAGTCTGTAAACGTCTTCTCAAAAGTGTAAAGTCTATAAAAGCGGCATATAAATAAAGGTAAGTCAATACTCCATACGAATACGTCCTGATAGATACATCTGTTGAGAGTTGTCTATCTCTTTCAGTTGGGATCTGACAACTAAAGAACTGCAAAGTTATTTAAATAGTAAACCTCTATTTTAGTCCTGAAGTGGAATGGTCCTGTCATCAAGGCTGGACTTCTTTTTTTCTGACTAGCCTAATCAACAAATGTTTGGGAACTGTTAAATTCAGAGAAAGTCTTAGAATCTGAAACCGAAATCCCAGTGCGAATTAATTTTAAAACTCTTGACTCTTTAACAATTGAACAATGAATAACTACACTATTGAAATATAGTTCTGTGAAAATAAAGTGCAACTTTATTAATTATTACTAGCTAAACTTCGCCTGTATAAAGAACTTTGAAGATAAACAAAGAAAGCAAAGCAAGTTTTCCAAACAAACTCGTACAAAGTCAATCTTGGCTCGTTGTTTGGTAAGCACTGCACATAAACTAGTTGTCACTTTTGATCAGGATCTTCAACTTGCTGTCAATGAAGCTGCTGCCTCTTTGATAAACCAGAAAAGTTGATAGAGTCAATCAATAGACAGAACACTAAAGCCGGCTTCATGCGCCTATGATTACTTTTAAATAACATGAAAGTAACTATTAAATCTTGTACAAAGCTGTTGCCTACCATGTGCATAGTTAGTGTGTTGAGTAGAACGTAAATGTTGTTGATAAATAGAAAACATAAACACAAATATTGACTTTCAATATCATTCTGCAAACACTATATACTTTTTTTTTTTCGCCGTTTTTAAATAGGGTCAGATGAGTGGTTACTATACTCAATATATACGGAGCAATAATTTTATATATTGTTTTCAATAAACTTTATCTGTATGAAAAATAAATGTTTGCCTATTAAATTTTCAAAAACAAAATCCTACACTTTAGAAAGACCACAATTTTCAATCGTAATTAGTTTTAGTGAGCCACAGAATATGGTGAAATTAAGCTCTATAGCGTTTTTTCAGATCTAAACTTGTCAGACGGACAGATAAACTGACAAGCAGGCTGATCAAAAACAATATCGGTTTATCCCTTCCAGGGCCAATTACAATATGGAACTTGTGAATTATTTTAAAAAGGCAGAAAATGTGACAGTTTACAAGAGTATCTGCCCTTTGACAACCCTAGCCTGTTTCTGTTTTGTCTTTATCACATGAAACACAAAATGTTCACCTCACTCTCTTCCTAGTCTGTTTGGTCTCTATCACATGGAACACAAAATGTTCACCTCACTCTCTTCCTAGTCTGTTTTTACTAAAAGAAACATGACATGAAGCTCTTCCAAATCGACACCAGCAGCTGGGAAGAGGTGGCACTGGATAGATTCACATGGAGAGAGAGCATAAATGAAGGGTCACAGATTGCAGATGTCATACACAACAGAAGCAGAAAGAAGGGTGAAAATGCAACGGCGCCTGGTGATTATATATGCCCAACCTGCGATCGCAGCTGTGTATCAAGGATTGGCCTCTTTAGTCACACAAGAAGTTGCAAAGGGAAAAGATCGTCTCTCGAGACGTAAAATGCCACAGACAATAGAAACATTCAAACTCATGAACTGAACAACAGGTTTAATCTGAACTATTGCACGTTGATAATTAAAATATTAGTGGAAATATCAGAACAATATATATATAATTGGTTTAAAAAATTGATATATCAAGCAACATATACAACAGTGGTTGAAAATTTAAATTAAAGAAAATAATTTTAAACTAGCACCAATAAATAACAAATGTTGAGAAGTTAATACATAATATAAAGATGATTCACTCCTAGCTGTCTCTTGTTAATCCTTAAACTTCCAAGATTTTATTTATAACTCACAAGCTTGTTCTGCCATGTCATCCTATATTTTCCTTGCCATTGCATTGAATAAAACAGTTTCTTAAATAAGCTGGAGTATCCTAGAAATACTGATTTCTTAAAAAGTTGACTTTTCACTGAGTTGATGTTGGACCGCTGCCAAGTGAAGTCTGGACTACACTGCTGGTGCAGTAACACCCAACTGTTATGGAATATTTCACCTGCGCCATTACTGCTAGTCCATCCTTGCACGCGCCCCTCCGGAAGACAGTGACGTCCTGCCTTAGTTTCTGGCAGCCCATGACGTTGGCGTTGACGCAGGAGTTGCACAAGCAATCTGCATCCAAGACGTACCTCGGATAGAAGGACTCACCTAAGTCCACTTGTTTGTAGATCCATGGACATGTTGACCTCAGATTGTTTGAACTCCCTGGCCACCAAGAGCCAGTCTGAGAGGGACATGTCGTCGGCTGATCAGTTGGCGCTGCGGTGTAGATCCATGGCTGAGGAAGTAGAGCCAAGGATGTTGTTGCGTTAAGAACAGAGTTTAACTCAGAGATCAGTGTCGGCCAGTTAGAAGGTACAGGACAATTGACAACGTCTCTCTTGTCACGTGCTAAAAAGTTCTGTTTCTCTTTAATGACATTGGCAGATGGTACGTTTGTTTTAGATGCCAATGTCACCACACTGTTGGCGTAGGTCTCTGCACCTTTCCAATTCCATTGAACATCGAAACTCAGAATGGGCGTCGCACTATTACATTGCAGACTAGCTAATACTATAGTACAGATAACTATTAGAGAATCCATTTCAAATATGTTGAAACTTTCTAATTTTTTTCTTTTATTTCAACTTTCTGAATTCGAAAAATATTGAAATTCACAATTGAATTTTGCACTGCGTCAAAGAAATTTGAAACAAATATTCAATCAAACTCTAGGTAGGAATATGGTGTGAAACTTTGGTCCGAGGATTTTATACCATTTGTTATAGCATAAAAATCCCCCTAGGGGTGAGCGTGTACTAAATCAAATAACAAGACATAAAAATAGAATTTTCGGGCTACCCCATTAGAACGTAGCTCATACTAACCAGTTTCCATGATTGTAAACAATTCAATCCGTATTGAGCGATTGGTCTATATTGAAATAAAGCCGTTAGAGAAATACTGAGCAAGGGGAAGAAACTTCATGATTTCAAATAGTTCTTCCTTAAGTTGTCTTTCCTTGTGTGTATTTTTTTTTAAACCTCACCTTTCCGATTGGCATGTTTAATGATATTGTGTCAGACGGATGAAATCTCAACCAGAAAGAAATGTTACCTTTACACTTGACGTCACTTCCCGAACACGTCCTAGGAAAGGTAATATATGCAGTTTAATCCCCTGAAAGTAAATAGTGAACTTGGCAAACCCTGGGCTCTAAGATCCTTTTTCTTGACTGTGATAGGTGTTTGTTGTTGACAGATTCGACCCAATGGAGTGTAGTGATACACTTTATCTGATGTTAAACTAGAAAAGCAAAGAAAAGAATAATGTGTGCCTATGAAGACAAGACAGAGAACCTCGTGGAACTATTGATTGAGAACATTGTGTGCCTATGAAGACAAGACAGAGAACCTCGTGGAACTATTGATTGAGAACATTGTGTGCCTATGAAGACAAGACAGAGAACCTCGTGGAACTATTGATTGAGAACATTTCTGTTGAAGCTGAAATCTTGGGACTAAATGTTTCAAACAAGCAAAATAGTTTTTAAATCCTTAAAAAAACAAAGCTTATATAAGTGAAATAACTCCGCACTTACAACTAATTCTCTAGGTAGTGTAGAAGTTTCCCTTATTCACTATCAAACAAAGTAATTTACTATCAATAGTGAAACGACAAATAGGTTATTATTTTTTTTAACTGATTAATGTTTTTTTTTGTGTTATAATAAATAATGTTTAAAAGTTTGAACTTGATCTGAGAATGGGAGTGCCATAACCTGTTCTATTCTTCTAAGGGGACAAAGCCCTACATTTTTGCCATATCTGTTAATAATGAAGGATTAATTTTCCTTGTTGGTATCAAACAGAATAATTAATTACCAGTAATTAATTGACTAGTTGGTTAATTTTTTATTATATTTGTGTCTTGTCTATGCCAATGAATATTTAGCAAAGTTTCAACTCGATCCGGGATGGGTCTGGAAAAAAATAACGTGTACAAACTTTTTACTAGACAGACAAAGTGAGTTGATATAGACTTTGTAAAGAAAGGCAGACTTTATAAAACTTGACACTCCCTAAAATTACCCCTCCCTCCCCCGCCTCCTCCATTTTTACGAACATCCTTGACCGTTGTGATGTCACGACTTCCTGGACTGGAGACGAAATCTTGAAATAGTTGCAATTAAAATAAAAGAAAGTGAAAGTGTACAACAGTCGAAATCTTTCCGATGAACAGATAAACACACATACACAACACGAAACAAACACACATACACAACACGAAACATCACTGCACACGATCGCGCATGCGTACAACTTAGCCGAAAGGAATTTAAAATGAGATTGACTTCGTGCAAAGACGGAACTTAGGGGAAACTCCCAAAAACAATGGCATTCAAGCGTGACTACATTTCCAAGAAATTGTTATTAGTATTAGTTTATACAATGTTTTATTTTGAGCACTACTAAAATAATAATACACACATTTTTAAAAGCTGCAAAGTATTTTCCCTCAATTCAGTATTTAATCTGTAAAAGATTAACCATTTCGTCAAAAGATAAAAAATTTTCAGTCCTACTTGGCAGTTGATCTGTCTCTTTGTCTTACGATCATATAGGGCAGAGGTTATCAAACTTTTTTGACCCGGGTCAACCCTTTCATATAGTCAAAACTTGCCCACGAACCCCTAAATGAAAAAGCATAAACATAAATGCACATTATATAATTAAAAACTCAAACAAAAAAATTGTTGATGCAGTGGTTATTAAGATTTATGATTTCTGTTTAAAAAAATTTATAAAAAATAATTACTTTGATGAGATTCCTGAGATTTTATGAGTGTATTTATTTTCTTTCTGATAAGGTTCTTCACGACAATGAATCCCTGTTGTACTAAATAGGGAGACGGGAAATTCTTTTGAATGACTCGTAATGCAGAATTAGTGGACTAGCGCAAAAGGTTTCAACACACAGTCGGATAGAGTCAAGAATGTCTTGAAGTCTTAGATTTAGGTCGTCCTAGAATAGTTCGTAATAGACAGATCAAACAGTTCAAGTTATCTGATCGGATTAACTGTAGTTTAATTTTAATTGTTTACGATTTTCATCTTTCTGAGGCGCCGTTTCAATCGATTCCTATCGGTCCAACTGACTTTAATTTCCCCAACTAATGTCAGGTACCTATAAGAGCAGTGTGCTCTAGGAGTCTCTCAGGAATACCGAAAATAAAAATCCCAGTGTATACCAGGATTCGAATCCGGGACCCCGGTTCGGAAGCTAAGCGCTTTTACTGCTCAGCCACCCTCTGTAGCAAATATTAATGCGTAAATATTGTACAACTAGTCCAGTATATCATGTAAGTTAGCCTGGAAAAAAAAGCCTCATTTTTCTGTCGTGCAAGTCCTCCCAGTGAAAGAATGCCCCAGCGTAGATAGGACTAAAAATAGGACATATAAGATGACGTAGTTAATGACATATTTGTTGATGACGCTTTCTTTCGTGCCAGTCAAGTATTTATGTTTTTGCTCGTAGTATGACAAATGCATTGTATACGAGGATTTCTTTCGGGTATTTTATTTGACGTATCAAAATTATTTAGTACTAACAGTGTTTGACGTTTAAAAATTGATTCTAGACATCTGCAATGTCTACGTTCTGTCTAAGTTATTTGTTGTTCTTTTGTCGCTAGTTCTATTGATACACACCCACGTGATTTCATCTACCTATACATCTCCGATAATGAGCTTTAGTCAAACCGAAAAAAAAACAAATAAAAAGAATACATAATTACTGAATACAAAACGGAAAATGTTTAAAGGAAAAAAAAAAGAAAAGAAAAAGCTAAAAAAACAAATTAGGTTAAGTTAAAACTATTGTATTAATTCCTAATACTTTAGCAATGCCTAAGTAACAGTGATACTGATCAACTGAATGATATTACTGTTTGATCAAACGGTACAGGCTTAAAAATTAATTTTAAAGTACAACCTAAGAGTAGATTATACTTATAAAGATAAAGATAAAAATTAGAGTATTACCAAAAATAAATATATAGCTGTCTTTAATGATTTCATTTGAAGTCTAAATATAAACCGAAACACTTCACTGTCTAATCTCAGCACTTCTAGTCTAATTATATGTCAGATACTAGACTCTCTTCAGCTTGAGATAATTAAAACGTATCGGAGAGAGAACAGACAACAAGACTCTGATAGCTATCAACGGCATGGAAACACTTCAAATAGTGTCAACTACATGACTAATAACGTTAAAATTAACTTATGCAAAGACTAAATTAAGATTGACATTTTTTTCATTGCTCTGATGCTATTTTTTGGTTTGTCATTTTCCCAGAGTCCTGGTTGAAAACAAAATCTTACACCTAAAACAATATTGTTGTGTTTTGTCCCCTTATTCAATTGTACACGTAATTTCTCCCACATACTTTTTCGGATCAAATTCAAAACTTTCCACAATTATTTATTGTATCTAAAAAAAAAACATGAATTAAAAACAAATTACCAATTATAATTATAGCTCATTATTTTGTTTATTTGTTATAAAAAAGGAATATACTTTCTCCATTATTAACATATATAGTTTTAAATATAGAGTTCTTCTCCTTATATTAGTTTTTGTTGTTTTTTTTAAATGTATTTATATATATATCTAATTTTTTCACAGAATATCTTAATGAAGTCATGAATTTTTTATTTTTTTTTGGGGGGGGGGGGGGGAGGGAGGGGTGAAGAAGGAGAAAATGACTACAATACAAAATGTAAATTATGAAGAATTAGATAATAAGAACAATACAAGAATACTAATCTAGAATCGAGAAGAAAAATATAAGAAATATTTTTCAAAAAAAAAAAAAAGCTTATACGAAGTGTAATTGTATCAATTAATTTCGAAAAATAACATTAATAATATTTTTTACCATTTTTTACCATGTTATTACATGCTTTTCGCTTTCTCAGTGCGCTATTTGGACCAGTTTGGGTAAAATGGGGGGGAGGGGAGACGAAAACAAGGGTTATCTGGGTGAATTTTTTTTACCGTATTCGCTTTTTCATAGCAAAAACGACCTGAATTGGAACTCATGGCTCAAGACTCCTCCAGCCGACATACTGACCGCTATGCTAGTGAGGTGCCTATGAAAATAGAAGATTGTATTGTTATCTATTGTTTGTTACAGACTTACTTTAAAGCGGCGACCTATAAAGGGGACTAATTCAGCTTGTATCACCACTTCAGACGATTTCTATCCGTTGTTCGAGATGCCAAACAAAATAATTATTTTCCAATAGTTAATTGGGTCATTTAGTTTTCTTGATTCTTGTTTTGTCAGTTAAAAGAAATAAATGTGAAATTGTCATTTTGATCCAAGATTGGTTGTTGCGGAAATAAAGTTTACAAACTTTTTACCAGACAGCCAGAAGCTTTTGTAAAAAAGAAACAGAAGAAATGCTAAAATAGACATTAACTTTTTTTTCTGTTAAAACAAACAAAAAAAAATTATTAATTTTTGTTTAGTATTTCAGACTAAAATTCATGTTTAAAATCATTTTGTAAATATCCAATTATATTCTCGAGTTCAAAGAATCCATTTTTGTTATTCAGATTTCATCCTATTAACAATGTCTACAAGAATCTCTAGTGAATTAAGAAGCAGAGAGAAAGTTACATTATTGTAACGAAAAACAAACTCGAAGTAAACTTCTAGTAAAAAAAATATGATGAACTTTTCATATATAGTATTCGTATCTGTTCTCTGATGTAAATGTTGGCAAGAATGGAGAACTCAACATGCATGCATCTATTACTTCAATTGTTGTATTAGATGGCCAGTGTGGAATACCGATGTGTGCTGGACCAACTTTGGTAAACACAAATTATAATATTAGGATTGAACTATATTCACACTAAAAGATAATCTGTAATACGTGACGAAGTACTATGCCTTGTGTTGTCATGTAAGACGTGACGAAGTATTATGCCCTTGTGTTGTCATGTAAGACGTGACGAAGTACTATGCCTTGTGTTGTCGTGTAAGACGTGACGATGTAATATGCCTTGTGTTGTCGTGTAAGACGTGACGAAGTATTATGCCCTTGTGTTGTCATGTAAGACGTGACGAAGTACTATGCCTTGTGTTGTCACGTAAGACGTGACGAAGTACTATGCCTTGTGTTGTCATGTAAGACGTGACCATGTACTATGCCATGTGTTGTCATGTAAGACGTGACGAAGTACTATGCCTTGTGTTGTCGTGTAAGACGTGACCATGTACTATGCCTTGTGTTGTCGTGTAAGACGTGACGAAGTACTATGCCTTGTGTTGTCATGTAAGACGTGACGAAGTACTATGCCTTGTGTTGTCATGTAAGACGTGACGAAGTACTATGCCCCTTGTGTTGTCATGTAAGACGTGACGAAGTACTATGCCTTATGTTGTCATGTAAGACGTGACGAAGTACTATGCCCCTTGTGTTGTCATGTAAGACGTGACAAAGTACTATGCCTTGTGTTGTCATGTAAGACGTGACGAAGTACTATACCTTGTGTTGTCATGTAAGACGTGACGAAGTACTATACCTTGTGTTGACATGTAAGACTTGACGAAGTACTATGCCTTGTGTTGTCATGTAAGACGTGACGAAGTAATATACCTTGTGTTGTCATGTAAGACGTGACGAAGTACTATACCTTGTGTTGTCATGTAAGACGTGACGAAGTACTATGCCTTGTGTTGTCATGTAAGACGTGACGAAGTACTATGCCTTGTGTTGTCATGTATGACGTGACGAAGTAATATACCTTGTGTTGTCATGTAAGACGTGACGAAGTAATATACCTTGTGTTGTCATGTAAGACGTGACGAAGTACTATGCCTTGTGTTGTCATGTAAGACGTGACAAAGTACTATGCCCTTGTGTTGTCATGTAAGACGTGACGAAGTACTATGCCCTTGTGTTGTCATGTAAAACGTGACGAAGTACTATGCCCTTGTGTTGTCATGTAAGACGTGACGAAGTACTATGCCCTTGTGTTGTCATGTAAGACGTGACGAAGTACTATGCCCTTGTGTTGTCATGTAAGACGTGACGAAGTACTATGCCCTTGTGTTGTCATGTAAGACGTGACGAAGTACTATGCCCTTGTGTTGTCATGTAAGACGTGACGAAGTACTATACCTTGTGTTGTCATGTAAGACGTGACGAAGTACTATACCTTGTGTTGTCATGTAAGACTTGACGAAGTACTATGCCTTGTGTTGTCATGTAAGACGTGACGAAGTAATATACCTTGTGTTGTCATGTAAGACGTGACGAAGTACTATATCTTGTGTTGTCATGTAAGACGTGACGAAGTACTATGCCTTGTGTTGTCATGTAAGACGTGACAAAGTACTATGCCCTTGTGTTGTCATGTAAGACGTGACGAAGTACTATGCCCTTGTGTTGTCATGTAAGACGTGACGAAGTACTATGCCCTTGTGTTGTCATGTAAGACGTGACGAAGTACTATGCCCTTGTGTATTCATGTAAGACGTGACGAAGTACTATGCCCCTTGTGTTGTCATGTAAGACGTGACAACGTACTATGCCCTTGTGTTGCTAGAGGACTCTACGTAAGAAGGATTAAGGACCACCACGAGCAGGCTTTAAATCTTGACGGGTCTAACTTGAATTTCCTGAGACCCTTTCGACGTCGACTCACCCAAATATAGTCCGCTTCCGAATATATATACTATATATATATACTATTTTATAGATACATAACTTTATTGGTCTAGGAAAATTCTAGGAATATATTATTAAATTAAACCATTTTACCCTTTATTAAAAGATTCCCGCAATTGTACCGAATTTGCAAAATATAGGAAAAGTCATGAAAATGTCATGAAATTATTTAAATCTTCTGAAAACTTATGCAAATCTCCTTAAAAACAATCATTTCGGGGTGTCATTCAATATGGAATACGCCAATCCTACTTGGGATAATAGAAAAAAAACCGGCATCGTCAGCTTTCATTTAATAAAAATGTAATAATATGGCGAATTTTTACCAAAACAATAAGTTCAAATACTTAATTTACTTTAATTGTCATTGGCATACAAAAATAGATCTAAATCTATCACGACCACTTCAAAAAAATAAGCGATATTTTGCTAGTCGATAGTAAATCTTAAAGGCAGATCTGAATGTTTATCGGCGTTTTGTTGCAAAACTACTATCTACTGTATTCTATATAGTTAATTATACACGTAAATATATTGATCTAGAATTAGATCTAGTCTAGGTCGTCTAGGTCCATATTTTGAATTTAATAAACCATTTCATTTGATTTAATTGTCATTGTAAATTAGCTTTCAATTTAGATTTAGACATAAATTAGGCATTGTAAACCTTAAACTAGATTTAGACTAGACCCCTTTAAAAACTAAAATCAACAACAGTCATCATGAAATTGCTCTGGCTATTTATCCTAATAATTACTAAATACACACTAGCTGAACACAGAACCAGATCTACCTTAGTCAACACTAAACTTAAAAAGGAAACAACAGTCATAATCAATCATCACACTTTAGATCAAAGCAACTTCAAAAATAACCTAACATACACATCCATAACACTAAAGAAGATTACCCATCACAAATGGAAGTTCTCAATCAGACACAGCAGAAATAAATACCTATCACTGTAAATATTAATAGCAGGAGATGTAGAGTCAAATCCAGGGCCTAGATCTAAAGATAGATGCAACATCTGCAAAAAAGTATGCACCATGAAACAGAAAGCCATTCAATGTGACACCTGCGATGAATGGTACCATGCATCATGTCTCCATATGAATACACCTGTGTATTATGCCTTAGGCAACAAAGATGCATCATGGCACTGTGTACCGTGTGGGTTACATCAGTTTACATCAGGACTGTTTGATTCCTTTGATGCAGACACTTCTAACCCATACAACATCCTAAACACCATCCCAAACCAAACTCACCAACCACTAGCCAGATCCACTCCTGTTAAACCTAAATCTACTAAAATTAATGCAACAGCCTCACTAAACAAACCTACTAAAGAAGTAACACCAAAATACCTTAAAACCTTAGTAATAAATTTTCAAAGCATTAGGAACAAAACAGCAGACTTAGAAATTTTATTAGAATGTGAGAAACCAGACATAATTGCAGGCACAGGAACTTGGCTACATCCTGAAATTTATAATACAGAAATTTTCAATAGTAATTATGAAATTTTTAGAAAAGATAGGGCTGATAATCATGGAGGAGTTCTTTTAGCAATAAAAAACACTCTTATAGCAGAAGAAATTACCTTACCTAACTCAAAAAATATAGAATCAACATTTTGTAAAATTAATAGGGCCTACCACCTCAACATCCCTAATAATAGGCAGCATTTACAGACCACCAAATTCTAGTTTAGAATACATGCAGGAACTATGTAATCAGATTACTACACTTAAAGAGACAAATAAAAATGCAGTTTTTTGGATTATGGGTGATTTCAACCTACCTGATATAAATTGGAAAACACTAACCATAGATAAACACCAAAATCTTTAAGACATAAATGAGCTTTTCATAGAAACTTTACACAACCTAAGTTTAGATCAAATCATTAAAAAGCCAACTAGATTAAACAACACATTAGATCTCTTCTTAACCAACAGACCTGGATTAGTAGTTGATTATGATATTATCCCTGGTCTATCAGACCATGAGATCATAAAAATACACAGTCAGATAAAAGCAGTAGCCAATACAAAACCCAAAAGAAAAATCTTACTCTGGAATAAATGTAACCTAACACAACTACACCAAGCTGCATTAAACTTTCAACGAACATTCTTATTAGAAAAAGACATTAACCAACCAGTCGATGACCTCTGGAATTTCATTAAAAACCATCTTAAAAGCATTATAAAAAATCAAATACCAACTAAATACATATCAAACAAAATAAATAAATGCTGGTTTAATAATAGATTAAAGAAGCTTTGTAAACAGAAGGAAAACATATATAGAAAATTTAAAGAAACTAATGCAGAAAAAGTTTACAAAAAGTATATAAAAATTAAACACTTAACCCAAAAAGTAAGCAGACAGCTGCAGAGTGAATACATAAACAATGTAATATCTAAAGATAACAACAAAAACCTATGGTCATACATAAAGTCTAAGAAAATGGAAACAACAGGCATAGCGCCATTAAAAGATGAACATAACATAATACATAATGATAATGAAACTAAAGCAAACATCCTAAACAAATACTTTGCATCAGCATTCTCAGCCCCAGGAGACAAAGACATATTACTGAATTTGAACCAAGTAGACAACATAGAAGATATAGTAGTACAAGAAAATGGAATTCAAAAACTATTAGCCAACACCAAACCAAATAAAGCTTCTGGACCTGATGGTATTCCAGCTAGATTACTCAAAGAACTAAGCAATGAGCTAGCCCCAGTGTTCAAAATACTCTTTCAGGCTTCACTTAACCAGGGCAGAGTACCAAAGGACTGGAAAGAAGCTAATGTCACCCCCCTATTTAAAAAAGGAGAAAAATCTGACCCAGGAAACTACAGACCAGTATCACTTACCAGCATCACATGTAAAATCCTAGAACACATAATATGTAGCAACATCATAAACCACTTAGACAAACATAATGTCCTCACACCATACCAACATGGCTTTAGGAAATATAGATCATGTGAAACACAACTAATAATAGTGAACAAATAGATGCTATCTTACTAGATTTTTCTAAGGCTTTTGACAAAGTTCACCACCATAGTTTGCTTAAAAGATTAAAATATTTCGGCATTAATGGTCCACTGCATCAGTGGATTAAAGATTTTCTGATAGGGAGATAACAAACTGTAATAATAAATGGCTCTAAATCAACACCGATAACAGTAAACTCAGGTGTACCTCAAGGAACAGTCTTGGGTCCACTACTATTTTTAATTTACATAAATGATTTACCAAATTGCATTACTTCAGGAACAAAAGTCAGATTATTTGCAGACGATTGCATAATATATAGAACAATAAAAACAACACAAGACACAGATATTTTACAAAGAGAATTATATGAATTACAGAAATAGGAATCAAATTGGAGCATGTCTTTCCACCCAGAAAAATGTCAGTTGTTAAGAGTAACAAAAAAACTAAAACAAATTAATTCCACTTATCTTATTCATGGCAAACCAGTAACACAGGCTAAAAACGCAAAATACCTAGGTGTTATAATAAATGAAAAACTGTCATGGAATCCACATATTGATGAAACTACAAAAAAATCAAACAAAGCATTAGGATTTATTAAAAGAAATTTCTATAAATCAAATAAGAACATAAAACTAAAATGTTATTTAACCTTGGTTAGGCCAATAATAGAATATGCATCCTCCGTTTGGGACCCCTCAACTCAAGAAAACATTAAGAAACTAGAACAGACACAAAATAGAGCAGGTGCGATTCATAACAAACGAATATTCACATTTGACTAGAGTAACACCTTTAGTAAAATCACTCAATTTAGAAAGCCTTCAGAACAGAATGCTCAAAAGTAAAGTAGCAATCATACATAAAACACTGAACCATAATCTTCAAATACAAAAACAAATTTTAATAAAATACTCTGAAAGACACAAAGATAAAGGCACATTCCTCGTCCCATATGCTATGACAAAGTTGTACAAATACTCCTTCTTCCCTAGTGCTATTAGAGCATGGAATGGGTTGCCTGAGCTAGCCAGGAAAACCAGTGACTTGGCAGAATTTAAGTCATTGGTTAATATGCATGACTAAATGAATGACGCGTAGGACGTAATCATCTTCTGTTTTGAAGTAACGTCTGTATTACATAAGATAAGATGGCTCGTAAAGTTAAGGTGACAGTGATTTTGAACGTAATAAAGTATGAATAAAATGCAAAGACAATTTTCATTCAAATACAAAATTTTAATTTTTACTTTTCATTCTTATCCCTAACCAGACTGGGCCCCGCTCAATCCGTTTCACATAGGGCCCCGCAATCTGTAGGACCGGCCCTGCCAACAAGAGGCTCCCATGGTTTCCATTCAAGCATTTTACGGGCTAAGGTTAGTTCCCTTTCAGCCTGCTTAATAACTTCCTCTATTTGACTACGGTTGATTTTTTCTTTCAATTTCTGAACATCAGTCTCAGAATGAACTAAATGTAAACGCTGATTAGTAATCTGTTCAGTGTGTTTACGATAACCAGCATCAAAGGGCATCTTATAGGTGTACTCTA
The DNA here is from genome assembly GCF_947242115.1 of Biomphalaria glabrata. NCBI lineage: Eukaryota > Metazoa > Mollusca > Gastropoda > Planorbidae > Biomphalaria > Biomphalaria glabrata. Next base: position 23,866,597 of record NC_074722.1, read on the forward strand.
GGATTCTAGAATATAAGACTTTAAGGGGATGTCTTGCTACTGGTAGTCCTGTTAGACCTGTTGTCAATTTGTGCAATTCAAAAATGTTGACCATTACTTTGGGAGTCAAACCAGGTTCCTTCGGCTCAAAAAATCCAATGAGTAACCACTTAGCCACGAGACTTATATGCATACTCTATGTTGTGGTGCGTTTGGATACAGAAATTTTGCAAAGAGAATTTGATGAATTACAGAAATGGGAATCAAATTGGAACAAGTCTTTCCACTTAGAAATGTCGGTTGTTAAGAGTAACAAAAAAAAAAACTAAAACAAATTAATTCCTTTTATCTTATTCATGGTAAACCAGTAACACAGACTAAAAACGCAAAATACCTAGGTGTTATAATAAATGAAAAACTGTCATGGAATCCACATATTGATGAAACTACAAAAAAATCAAACAAAGCATTAGGATTTATTAAAAGAAATTTCTATAAATCAAATAAGAACATAAAACTAAAATGTTATTTAAACTTGGTTAGGCCAGTAATAGAATATGCATCCTCCATTTGAGACCCCTCAACTGAAGAAAACATTAAGAAACTGGAACAGACACAAAAGCAGTGAGATTCATAACAAACGAATACTCACATTTGACTAGATTAACACCCTTAGTAAAATCACTAAATTTAGAAAGCCGTTAGGATAGAAAACTTAAAAATGAAGTAGCAATTATACATAAGACATAAACATAAAATCTGTAAGTACAAAAACAAAATTTAATAAAATACTCAGAAAGACACAAAGATAAAGGCACATTCCTCATCCCATATGCTAGGACAAATTTGTACAAATGCTCCTTCTTCCCTAGTGCTATTAGAGCATGGAATGGGTTGCCTAAGCTAGTCAGGGAAACCAGTTTCTTGGCAAAATTTAAATCATTGGTTAACATGCATGACTGAATGCATGATGCGTAGGACGTAATCATCTTCTTTTTTGAAGTAACGTCTGTATTATATAAGATAAGATAAGATAAGATAAGATAAGATAAGATAAGATAAGATAAGGCTTGTAATTTAAAGTCCAAGGACCGGATCAGGCTCTGGCTTCAACGGCTTAATACTGATAGTATCTGTATGTTAATGGTTGGTTGTAGGTCAATATTTATTGTTTTAGATTAATTCACTTGCAATAAACGATATTTTATTAACAGCGGGAACATCAATTATACCTTTTTATAGCTTGAACCTTAGATGGTGCCAAAGCATAGATTTGATTGTAGTCTGTAGGCCAATTATTGATATCTATGTTTAGATCTACAGTTGTATAGAACTAAGGGAAACCAACTACAGAAGAAAAAAAAACTCATCCACACCCTCCCTACCAGAAAAAAAACTCATCCACACCCTCCCTACCAGAAAAAAAACTCATCCACACCCTCCCTACCAGAAAAAAAACTCATCCACACCCTCCCTACCAGAAAAAAAACTCATCCACACCCTCCCTACCAGAAAAAAAACTCATCCACATCCTCCCTACCAGAAAAAAAACTCATCCACACCCTCCCTACCAGAAAAAAAACTCATCCACACCCTCCCTACCAGAAAAAAAACTCATCCACACCCTCCCTACCAGAAAAAAAACTCATCCACACCCTCCCTACCAGAAAAAAAACTCATCCACATCCTCCCTACCAGAAAAAAAACTCATCCACACCCTCCCTACCAGAAAAAAAAAACATAAATAGACTGTGTGTTCGACTGATTTTAACTACCTGGTCAGATAGACCATCACGCGTTGTTTTTTTTCCTTGAGCATACGCAATAGTGTTGAGTGGTCAAGCGAAAAAGATAACAGATTGGCATGGTCAGTCAAGCATGTAGATAAATTATATTCGTACACTAGTTACAGAGGTCAAGTGTTTCTTAACATTCCAGCATATTTTTTCTTTGTTTGCTAGATCTAATTGTGGGGTTTCAAATCAATTTATTTTCTGAGATTGTAAACTTTACTGTAAGGTTTTCCTTTATATAGAATTAAACAATGAAATTAGCTTTCTTTTTAAAGGTTTTAATTCAAGACAAAAAAATACACACATGCGCATCTTTGTTTTAGTTTATTGTGTGTAAGAAACATTAAATGCACAGAACATATGTAAGAAACATCTTTCTTCATTGTTACTGATTTTATTCATGGTTTCAGTAACTGTTACAAAAGGGCACGATAGTAGGCCAATTGGTGTCAAGTGTGTATAAGTGTGTGTGATCTTTAGTCCAGCTTACTTATTGAGATTTATATCCAAGTAAGCAAACTAGGCATTCGTGAAGAGGTGTGGCCTGCAGTCCAGCCACGTGATTGGGATTAAGCAAACTCATTGTCCTGTTACCCCTGTAGAGGTGTGGCTTGAAGTCCAGCCCCTAATAAAGATTCGCTACTAAGTAAACAAATTCAGTTCCCTCGCGTGAACTCTAGAGAGTTCCTCCATCCAACGTATTTGACTTGTGGTCACATGTTTATCAATTAACTCAATGTGATGGACTAAACAAATAAAAGGGGTGGGAGTAGTTCGTCTCTACCCTTGTTATCTGTGTAGAGATGTGGCTTGAAGTCCAGCCCCCTAATAAAGATTCTTCTCCAAGTAAACAAACTCAGTTCCTTCATAAGGTATAACATGTAGACTGTGTCAACATGTTGACATATGGCTTAATATGGTCATCTGTCTATCTATGAACTCAATGTTATGGACTAAACAAACAAAAGGAGGTGGGGGCTGTTCATCTTTACCTCTGGAGATATACCTGCACATCTAGACAGACGTCTGGTCAGCGTGACGGAGTTAAAGAATATTACATGTTAACTAGCCCACTCAAAGGTCAAGAAAATTTTTTTAAAATGTGTCAGCCATCGCTACTATGTATGTAATGTGAATTTATAATGTAATGTTTTATTTCTATTTAGATGAACACACCTTGTCTTTATACTAAAAGATGTTTGGTGCATAGTCATAGTTTTAAAAGCACTTTCTTTTATTTGAAACATAAACGTTAATGTATTTCAGAACTGACGTTATTGAATCATGTCCACTTTGTGAACATTGGCGGGTTTTTATTGAGATTTAGTTTGACCGCATTCGACGGTTCCCTTCATAAAGTATTAAACTTCTTGATCGACATCGTTTATCAGCGTCGACTACCCTTATATTGCCTGCGTTGTTTCGGTATTTAAGTGTTACCTCCGTTTGACTTATCTGGACAAGCGGAGGAGCCTAACACTATTAATAGAAATATAGGTACTACGGTGTAGTTTTTACTATCCGGCTAACTATTCTAACTATTCTAACTTTTAATGACTTTGTGATGCATTTTCAGAATTGAGCTATTCAGAAAAGAAGGAATGGTTAACTCTATAACTCTATAACTATTGGTTGTAAAAATGTCAGTTTTGTTGTTGTTTTTATGTGCATTGCCCTAATAACATACTTTTTTCGGGATTCCCCAATGGCAAAGCAAAAACAAAAATGTCCACTGGTCGATTATTTTCTCAAATACGATTGGCGGATTCACGTACTCTTCTCAAATATGATTGGTGGGTCAATAATACGATCTGATTAATTAAACAGAAAAAAAAAAAAGGTTCGCTAAAGATTGAACTCTTCTCTAGCATACACCTTAATGATACGGCAGTACTGAGAGATGGCTCTTACAATTTAGTTTGCATTTCAATACTGCTGATTTCTTGATCATTTTAAAAAAGTTACTTCCATAACACATTCAACAACAATTTTCGATAGGATTTATAAGTAAGAGATGTTCCTTTTAATGAGGCTGACTTATATTGTAATACGCTCCTCGAGTTTTAATGAGGCTGACTAATATTGTAATACGCTCCTCGAGTTTTCTATGTGATGGTCTGATGGTCAGACATGGACATCCTATTACTTATTCCTAGCTGATGTATATCTGTCAGTCAATTGACATTGAGAGACCCTCCCCCCCCCCTTTTTTTTTCTTTTCCCAAACGGATAAACAAAAAGTCGTGTCTGATTTAGAGAACTGATAAAATGTGTTTGTGTTTATGTGTGTGTGTTGTGGTGGGGGACGGGGTCACTTAAAGTAAAGTTACTCTTTCAGACCCTACTGTCTGAGTCCAGCTAAAAGTAAAGTTACACTTTCAGACCTTACTGTCTGAGTCCAGCTAAAAGTTCAAGGTAGTGGCCAAGTGGTAAAGCGCCTGACATCCAAGCCAAAGGGTTTCAAGTTGGAAGAACTTAACTTTAAACTTCTTGATTATTTTAGTCCAATGACTGGCTTACTATAGCCGTTTGATCGTTGTTCTTTCTTAACTGTAGGCTAAAAAGTAGAAATGGTAACGTTTGTTTCGAAGCATTGAAACCACTAGTTGAAAGTGTTTTTAGAGCATGACCGATCCAAACTTATTGATCCATCCATCCATCCCAGTGGCGCTACAGCCCATGGAGGGCTCTGGCCTGCTTCAACACATCCTTCCATTCAGATCTCTCCTGGGCCTTTCGTCTCCACACCCTAACCCCAAGCTGTTGCAGATCTGTTGCACATCATCAATTCGGGGTCTGCTTTTGGGTCGACTGCCGTTTGGTTTTTGACTGTATACGATTTTCGCTCCACTGTTATCTGACATTCTTTCAAGTTGACCTGACCAACGTATTCTGTTCTTTTTTATTTCGTTCACTATTGGTGGGTCTTCATACAAATTGATATATCTCATGGTTAGTTCCCTCCACCCTGTTTCATCCTGTATGGCACCATAGATTTTCCTAAGGATTTTCCGTTCCCAAGTATTAAGTAAATTTTCAGATGTCTTCAGATCAATGACTTATTGATACAACTACCCTTAATATAAGCTTGTTTTTTGTTTTTTTTTTTGTTTGGAAGTTACAATTTAACATGACAGGGAACTAATCTCTTTTAAAAAAAAATAGTAGGCACCATGTGTCTTAAAAGAATATATCATTTTTAAAATGTTTGAAATATTTTGTATTATTTTGTTTTTACGTAACCTTTACTATGATATGGTCACAACGTCATATTGGCTGTTTTGCGAATGTGTGAGGTACTTTTTTAGCGGCCCCCGTTAGGGGAAAAAGCCGCTATTAGGTTTGTGCAAAATGTCCGTCTGTCCGTCTGTCTGTCACACTCAGATCTCGAAAACTAGAAGAGATATGAAAAATATTATTTCATCATTAAATGCGGCTTGAAAAGTTTAGGTGCAACGGCTACTTTTGGTTTTCTAAAAGCAAACCGTTTAATTTATAAAATTAATTATGCAAGCGATTTTTTCATAAAAATACACCAATTCTAAAACAATTACGTAAATGTAAGGGAGGAAATGTTACAATATGCTAACAAAGCTTGACAATTATTGTGTATTTTCAGTATCACTAAGTCAAATATATTTTTAAAATGTACAGGAAATGTTTACAACAAATATAAATAATAGTTAAAGATGTTTTTTCTGGTCAACTAGCTGCTAAAATTAAAAGAAAACATTTCTGTTTGTTTATAAAGGCTAATAATGCATTTTGTATGTAAATATCACGCACATTTTTTTTAATGGACTTTTTATGCAGCGATTTTCGTGCAGTAGCGTAACGTCGCTACATGATCAGGTGCTAAACCAATTCCTTAAACGATTAGATTAAAAAAACTAGAACTCTAAAAGCTCATCTCAATAGTTTTAAGTATCTAAAAATTGATTGTTCCGGATTTTTTTGTGCAAAACTAATCAACCCCAAACAAATGTTTGTTTGCTCTTCTAATTTATAATACATTCAATTTCCATGCTTAAACGTTGCCAAAACACATTATCAATAATATGTTGTTCCGTTTTTTATGTAAATAGCATATTAATGCTAAATCAAAATCTCTATACTGACTTATATTTCATTAAGTGTAAAAATGTTCCGGATATTGTTTTATAAAACATGAATTATGCCTAATGATTGAAATCGCATAATTTACTAATATTACACTTATATTATTTGACAATGCGTCACTATAATTTGGTTATCAATATCAAATTGTTCCGTATTTTCATCTTTAAACAAATTTTAAAAAATATCGACAATAGGTTGTTCAGGGCTTTAAAAAAAAGTAATTTACTAGAATTGATTACTGAAAATTACTTTTTAGACATTTAATTTTCTTGCTAAAACATAACATAGAAGTTTTGTAATCGATAAAGAAAGTTCCGAATTTTGTTTCTTACAAATCGTCGCCAGAAATTTCCGAATTTATTTAAAAATCTACTAACGCTAAATAATTGTTTGAGCTCCTCTCTTCTAATTAATTAACAAATAATCTTCTCATTTACGAAATAATGTTTTTACGGATTTTTATGAAAAATATTTTAACTCACTACTCTCTTACAGTACATTTAACTTTCTACCTAAAACATTAAAAATCTAATTATCGTTAATATTATGTTCCGATTTTTAAGGAAAACAGAATCCAAACACCAAAGTAAGGTATGAAACTCTCTCCACATGGATGTAGTACATCTAATTTTTATACGAGACCATCCAAAAAATTTAATTAACGGTATTACATTTATCTGAAATTCTCTTTTTCTTTTACTATTTATACAAAAATCCGGAACAATCTATTATATAAACTTTATAATTGTGTTCATACCTAAAAATTATTGCGATGTTTTGAAACGTAAAATAAAGGTTAATCAATTTTTAATTTTTAGTTGTTGTTTTTTTATATCAAGATGACGGACAGACCGACTGACAGACAAAACGCAAAAAACAATGCGGCTTAGATCCTTTTTAAATAAATTCTATTAGAACTCAGTGCACCAATGTCTATGAACCCTCGTTAAATATCTCGTGTAAATAAAGACATTTTTTTTTATGGTACCGGTACTAGCCTATTGTGAGGTAATGGAATTTTTTTTCTTTGACGTCATATGGAATGAATTCTTTAAAAGAAATGCTAAAAGAAAGCACTCGGTGCACCAATGTCTATGAACACTCGATAAATGGCTCGTATTGATGAAGGTGATTTTTAGTTTAGCTAGGCCGTGTGACGTAGTGTTTTTTTTTTCCTTTGACGTCATATGGAATGAATTCTTTAAAAGAAATGTTAAAAGAAGGCACTCGGTACATCAATATCTATGAACACTCGATAAATGGCTCGTAATGATGAAGGCGATTTTTATTCTAGCTAGGCCGTGTGACGTAGTGTTTTTTTTTTCCCCTCTGACGTTATATGGAATTAATTCTTCAAATGAAATGAAAAAAGAACTCGGTATAGTAATGTTTATTAAGCCTCGTTATGTGACTCGCGTTTAAAAAAGGAATGATATCTTGATTTAGATCTAATCTAGATTTTTTAAACTAGATCTAGATTTTTATTACAGTATATCTAGATCTGGATTTATATCCTAATTAAAATTATTTTAGAGTCTAGATCTAGTTTAGACTAAAATAGACTAGATTAAGATGTAGAATTTCTATTTCTTAACTTAAAGTGTAAAAAAAAAGTGTAGATTTTCATTTCCAAACGTTTTGATCAACATTGTAATGTTTTAATATACTAAAACTAATCTACTATTTTTTATTTAATTTAAATTTACGGCAAATGAATCTTTGAAACATTATTACTTTTGACCATCAAAATTAAATCATCTCTTGAATATTATTTGCGAATATGCAGATATGACAGGGATGCGACTTCGACGGGGGCCGCCTCTGAGTTTGTGTAACACAAACTCTCTTTGTAATCTTGTTTTTTTTTTGTATTTTAGCAAATTTTATGTTTAATGTTAGTCCAAATTTTGATAGTAGAAATGAAAATGATAAAGTATTTAGTTTTAGATAGTAGTCTGTGTTTACTATGGCATGATTTCTTGTCTACTTAACTGTCTACTGTTGGTGGAAAGATTAGTCATGCATTGGGCGTAAAAGTACGGACTCTGTTACAATAGTGGTTTGACTTATTACATTCATTATTTATAAGACTGTCACATCTGGTGGTGAATCTGGAGGTGAGATGGGGGTGTATCTGGTTGTTTATCTAGAGTTGAATCTGGTGGTGTATCTGGTGATAATTCTGTGGTGTATCTGGTGGTGAGTCTGGTGGTGCATTTGGTGGTGTATCTGGTGGGGAATATTGTAGTATAACTTGGTGGATTATGCTTTCCATGTTGGCATTTTCACTCAGTGGTCAACCACCAAACCAATTATTTGACATCAAAAATCAATAGATTAACTGAGCGTTAATTGGATTAAAATACACATATCAATGAATGAACACAGTTACAGATAACAATATTTATGAGTATTATGTTGCAATTAAAAACAATATGAAAGCTGACTACACACACACACACCACCCCCATCTGTGCCACCACCAGGTTTATAACAATATTTTAGATCATTCTGATGCAACGGCTACTTTTTTCTTTTCTGAAATCGAAAAATCTAATTTTTAAAATAAATTATACAAGCAGTTTTTTCATAAAAATAGACCAATTTTATAACTGTTCACTATTCATAGTAATAAACACGGGAGGCATTTTAGTAAGGGAGATAACTATATACCATTTTTATTAACGCATTTATGCAAATGGTTTTAGATTTTCTGATTAAAAAAATATTTTTTTTTACAATTGTATTGCTAAGTTATGTAAGTGTCATTTGCCTTTGATAGAATTTCATTATGATATTCTTTCTGAAAATATTGAAACCTGCCTTTTACCTGCCTGGGTGGACCCCTTCAGATAGAATTTAATACCGATATTCTTTCTGAAAATATTGAAACCTGCCTTTTTTTCCAGCCTGGGTGGACCACCTCGGGGGCCGATTTAGAGTTTGTGTTTCCACACAAACTGTCTTTGTAACGTTGTTTATTTTATTTTTGCCACATTACGCGCCGTGAAATTTGTGTATCCAGACTATCTTCTCCCACCTCTCCCCCTTATTTTAGCACAAATGTCAAACCACATTTGCTAGTCACCAGTTTGCCCATCGGACAAGCCTCCATTTTTTTTTTATATTTTAGTGTCGTGTCTATCAATTTGTTGACTTTACTACTAGCGCTAGACGATTTGAGCTCCTTTCATCTTGCGAGGCGTCCACACTGTCCCCTCCCCTTGTCTAGACCCTGAGCGCGCGTCACGCTTGACCTCTAGCCAGGTGTTCTTAATACCTCATGGAAAAATAAATGGGAGGAGCTAATCTTTACCGAATGTCACATTGTCTATCTTGACCTGTCACATGATCTATCACATGATCTATCATAGGTTTTCCTGCCCAATCCCTATTTCCGTCGATCCATCTTATTTAGAATGTTGAGTGGCGATCATTTACAGACTTTTTACACTATTAATTAAGAACAATTGGTTAATTTTTTTATTTATTTATTCTTGTGTTATCAGGTAAAAGAAATAATTGTGCAAAGTTACAGCTTAATCCGGAATTGTAAAATGTTTTACATGTTTCGGATGTTCCTTCAGAGTTGTAGATAATTACTTCCTAGTCCAAACCTCCCGCAGGACGACGGGGGATGGGAGCGGGCAGGGTTTGAACCCGGGACCATCGATAAATCTGAACGACAGTCCAGCGTGCAAACCGCACGACCAGGCAGCCATCCAATAGGGTGTGTGTCAAAGCCTCATTAGACATTGAGTGTTACTTATTTACCTTGGGTCAAGAAGGTGAAAACACGAGAAAACCACTGCATATAAAGAGGAAGAGTGAATTGCTAAACTGAATTTCAGTCAGTAGTTTTCTGTACTCGGAGCAGTACGCAAGTATTAGAGTTGCCTTTGTTACCCACTGTGATGCGGACGTGATTTGATATTGTAATTGGACGTACACCTGTTCTGGAGGACTTATTAGTTTATACCCACTGTGATGCGGACGTAACTGTATTTCAACACGTTGGGTTATGTTTCTATATTTACGATGAAGATTATCGTGAAATTTCTTATTTAACTAGTGATTCGAAACTGGACGCTTGAAGTAGATGCAGTCTTTTAACATGTATTATTGTCATTACATTTTTAACGTTGAATTTGTTTGCTGATATCGGACTCACGTCTGTGTGTTCTAGTTATATTTGTTAAGTACTAACTGTAGCGCAACTCAATAGTCGTAGCTCAGACACATCAACTCAGAAGTAGCCGGAACACAGCACACAGACCTTTCAGAGCATTCGACATTTAGCTGACCAGCATTCTATATCTTGATGGCCAGAGAGAACGTTACAGTGTGGGAGAAATGACGTGTGCAACCTTTTTACCAGACAGACAGAGTGAGTTTTGTAAAATGTGTAAGAGTCATCAAAAGCAAGAATATTCTTGCATGAACAGGCTATTGCACGAATATACTTAGACTTCTATATGATACACACAAACACGCACACACACACACACACAAAGCTGAGTTCTGGTAATTTCTCTGCGTATTTATCACAGTGTTGAATTTTTATTAAACAACAGTGCCACAGTCACGTGATGTGGAGGTCCCTATCTTACAACACTCGCTTCGTTAGTGTTATTTTTTAAAATTATCATTTGTCTAGTAACAAGTAGTAGGCTATTGTTCCTACTGTTTAGCCAGGGTAACTGTTGGACATTGTGATGTAATCAATTAAAGACAAATGTGTTATAGTCTATTAAAGATTTTTAAGAAAGCTGTTTGTGTTACGTTATGAGTTGGGTGGAGTCCCCATTAGATCACCAGTGGTCACACATTAGTACACTACACAGACACATGGTAACACTTTGGAATAGCTACCGTTCATAGAAACTACCATTGAAATTTTGTTTTCTAAATGTGACGACCTGTGTGCATATTAGAGGGCCAATATATGTGCAAAGTGTTTAATACCTATTTTCTTTCTTTTGGAAGATCATAGGATTACTGTTGGCCTAGTTGAACATATATGTCCCATTACATCTATTTAACTAATACTTTAAAAATTATACATTGCTTATATGTCACAGAAGGTTTTCACTCCTTTATTTTAATCATATCAAAAGTAGCCATTATACATATCTCGAATGCGATGACGTTTAAGGTGATATACCATGAAAACCATGTCAATAGATTATATATATATATATATATATATATTTATATATATTTATATTTATATTTATTCATTTATGTAGATAGATAGATAGATAGATAGATAGATAGATAGATAGATAGATAGATAGATAGATAGATAGATAGATAGATAGATAGATAGATAGATAGATAGATAGATAGGATAGATAGATAGATAGATACATAGATAGATAGATAGATAGATAGATAGATAGATAGATAGATAGATAGATAGATAGATAGATAGATAGATAGATAGATAGATAGATGTATCTGATTGTGACTAACGGAAGAACAGACAGACGGACTGCACAAGACCAGAATCTTTTCTTCCCAGCAACTACAAAGAAACAACTAATAACTAGTTGACACAATTTTATAAGATAAGATAAGATAAGAATTGTTATAGAAACTGAAAGCAAACAATCAAACAAACCAATTTCACGTGACGCTTTAATTGACATAACGTGGTTGTTTTTTTACTTTTCAATAGAAATACAATGGTGTATAATTTGTATTTTTACTATAAACAAGTTTTCTCAATCATGTTGGTCTCTTGAAACAAGCCTCGCTCAATTTAAATGTAAGTTTAGCTTATGGTTAAGCTAAAAATATAACAGATATGTTTTTGTAATGGATTATCACTCAATATGGAATCACGTTTAAAAAAAAAGCGATTTATAAAATAAAATGATATAATACCATAAATCCAAAGGAGTCCAGTTGTCAACCTATGGCCACAAGTCCGTGAACTAATAGTACATGCTCACTTCTTCTTCGAGGTATTGGGAGTTGTTACAAATCTGATCTAATTGTTTGATCTTCAAAGATTCGATTCCTGCTGGCATGTTTGCAGTAGGCTGTTGGAATCGTCTGTCACTCTGTGATACGATGTATGCTTCATCCTGATGTACATTTTCTTGGCATTCGCAGCTAGTGGCGATCTCAATGGAACGCAGACTCAGCTTGCATTCGCCTTCGACACGTTGAAATACGGTGATGTTTTCGTAGACTCTCTGACAGCTCCTGGTGTTAGCTCCCCTGCAGTTTTGACAGAAGCATTTAGCAACGTACACGTATCTTGGGAAGATTTCATTTTCTTCGAGATTATACTTTGACAAGAAAAAAGGGCATCTGGTGTCGAGGTTTCTCAAAGTGGCTGCATTTGCATTAGCTCTGTGTGGAGAAGTAGATCTATGTTGTGGCCCGTGAAAGTGGACAGCAGGCACATGCGCGTTTAGCTGGACCATCAGGTCTTTCAGATTTTTAGGCCAAAAGCAGCTGACACAATTTTTGTTCGTGGACATCGGGGAGTCAGTGGTCAGATCAAGGTTGACCTCTACAGAGTTCGTGCTATCTACGACTTCCATTTCGCTTTTTGAAAAAGTTGGAGACGATTTTAAAATGTCCATACCGCCAGAGAGGATGAAGAGCGTGATTAGAGTAACACTGGACATTTCTTGATGGTTTCTTGAGCTCAAAAATAAAGCCCTAATAATATCAATATCAGGGTTGAGAAAATCAACAAATAAAATCTGATGTCAGTAAATATTATATTATTTTATGTATCTGTGAAATGAACAGAAAGCTGAATGCAGTCCAATTAAAATCCCCTAATATTTATACTCTGCTGGTGGAGAATCTCCCTACGCAAGGACACGAAATTTAGGACGAGGCTAGTGGAGAATCTCCCTACGCAAGGACACTAAATTTAGGACGAGGATGTCCACTTGACATACACACAGAAGTCTCACCGCATAGTTAGCGAAACGTAATTAAACTTCTAGTTAGATTTAATTCATGCATCTTATATCGGGCTCCCACCAAAATGCCCACAGTCCGGTCACGCATGCTTTTCAATCTTCAAAGTTGATCTATAACATTTTGTTTCTTCCTAAATGCAAAACTTGCACAATAGAGGAAGGCAATTTCCCCAGCCGTTCACAATACTAGCTTCTTGTGGCTTACGTGATTTGAACAACTATTATGTTTCTTTGTGTCTAGATCCGTTGAGAGGGTCACGCAGGTGTGACTTCTGCAAGCCCGAGTAGTTAATTCTTGTTAATGGCTTAACCTCTTTTTCTTTTGCGTCTGCCGCCCATTTCCTAGTCCCATGGATTTCAAGCCTAATAGTTGACGTGACTGAAGTAGTGCTCAATTTGAGGTCAATGTTTGTTTTGACCAAGTCTCGATTTGTCTAGTATGTAACCTGACTATTTAATCAATGTTTATACATAACTCTTTCATAAATAACGTTTTGGAAAGATATCAAACATCTTATTATTCAGCATAGGATCTAGATTTATGTGATAGTGAGCAAAAAAATTGTTTCTGAAAATACACACAAACACATATATTGAATTGGTGCTGCATTTCTTGCATTTTTTATCTAATTTTATTTCTTTCACTTTAGGAAGCCTCGAAGTTGAAACATGCTATTGTTTAAAAAGTTTGTTTCAACTAACTGTTTGTCTGGTAAAAAAGTGTGAACACGTTATTTCTCCCACACCCATTCTCGGATCAAGTCGCACAATTATTCATTGGCGTAAAAAACAACAACAATTAGTCAATTAATTACCGGTAACTAATTATTTTGTTTGATGTCAACAAGGGAAACTAATCCTTCAGCATTCGCATACATGGCTTAATGTATAGGGTTTCGTCTGCTTATATAATTGTACATGTTATTTCTTCCACACCCATTCTCGGATCAAGGTGAAACCTTAAACAATTATTTATTGTTTCTAACATGAATCAATTAAAAATTTACCAATTAGTTAATTAATTATTGGTAATTAATTATTTTGATATTGAATAAGGGAAATAACCTCTACATAGTTGAAAGATATAGTTGTAAGTGCTGAGTTCTTTCCGTCAGATAAGCGGTTTATTTTTAAGATATTTTATTTTTTGCTTTTTTTTCCCTCGGTAATATTAAGAGCTTCAATTCTATAAGAGTTACTGAAATTTTGTTTTCATAATTACTTTCCATCATTACAATTATGTACTTTTAACATTTTAAAGAGAAATGAATTATTCTTTTTTTTTACATTTTAAAATTCAGTTTGAAAAATGTGTACATATAAATGAAAAAAAAAACTTTAAAAAGATATATATACATTTTTATAAGGACTATTTCAATCAGATTAGAAGTTAATTATTATTATTATTATTATTTAAATTGGTAGTATTAAATATTTGTACGATTAGCTCAAACCTCCAGCTGAATGGATGCGGCAGAATAGATGCGCACGGAATTCGAGCTCGTGACCGTGGTGACAGTCCGAAGCGAATACCACACGACTAGCCAGCATCAATGATAGTGGAAAGACTATTAGTGGACTTGAACTATTTTTAAGATTAACTTTATCAGGAAGCTGGTGTAGTTCACTATTGTTTTAATTAATGTTAATAAGTTGCGTGTTTGTAAGTAACAAAATTCGCAATGTGTGCTTGTACTTAGTGTAAATCTTCTTCATATGTTATGTAGAATTCGAATAGTCTTCCTTAAAATTTTTAATAATTCTTTTATTTTTGGTCTCACTCATAACAAAGTTTATACCAGATTGTTCTTATTTAATAATTTGATTGCCAGGGGAACAATAGAGTGTTTGTGTCTGTTTGTCTTTGTTTGTCTTTGCTATCGGTGTATTGTATCTCACAAAGGGAGATTCTTTATTTCGAGGATCTTGTTAGCTTTTTTATAGATGCTTGTCTCAAACAACTGCCCAAATGGGGTTTGTTTTTTGCCAATGATCTTACCAGCAGCATTTAGGATTCTATAAAGTTTATTTTAATTTTTATGCTCAGATTGCCATACCAGGCAATGATATTGAAACTTAAAATATTGCAGATATGAGCGTGATAAAACATAGCCAAGGCCTTTTCGCTAACATTAAACGAGGACAGTTTTCTTAGTAGTTGTAATCTTTGCTTCCCTTTTTTGCTGATATAATCAGTATTTGCAGCTATAACTAGAAGTAATATGTACACTAGTTTGGTCTAAAGTTATTCATTTCACCCTGAGTCTACTGTAAAGACCAGAAGATCCTTTAAGGGCATTGGCAACATTATGTTCACAGATATCAAGTGAGCCACCCAGCTTGTATCTTCCTCAAATTGATCTACAACCTTAAAGGAAATACACTTTCCTATGAATAACAAATAATACTCGTTTTATTGAAAGACAGGAAGTGAATTACGTGATCTTATCACATGACAGACAAAATGGAGCGCCTATTTTTCAACCTCTCATGGAACCAACAAAAATAAGAAATGTTGTTTGTGTAGCCACTAAGTGCTAATCAACATCTCTCCGAAGTATGCAAAAAGGCTCGAGATAAATCCGTTTTAAGAACCTTTGATCCGGGAAAGGATCTTATCCCTACTAATTACGACCCACAAGCAACATGACAGCGAGTCGCTGAGTGTGAATTATAATGTCAGGCTGACCTAAGAATCTCTGCTTCGCTCATTAAGAGCAGAGAGTTTCCGCATATTTTGAGCTGTCATCGAAATAGGAGAAATGCAAGAAATGGCTCCAATTCACCTGTCTATGTTGGACAGTTGGAGCACCACACATGATCTGTCGACCGGCTCTTTCCATTCCTCTCTTTTGCCAGGCTAAGAATTTTTTCCATAGACAGGCGCCGCCCATTTCTATGACCTTGTCATCCCCATACTTCTTTGGACTGTCTCTTCTTCTTTTTCCTGCTGCTGTTCCTTATAGAAGGTGGGGTTTTTTTTTTGCGACCCCTTGGGATCTCGTTACAAGACCGTAAAGTCAAACAGGCTAATAGACTTTTTAAAATAAAATTCAATTCATGCTACGAATTTATTCTTAAGATGACATCAGGGGCGAACTGGCTATATGGGTAAACGGGAAAATGCCCGGTGGGCCGGTACAAAATAGGCCGGCCTGGTCGCGACCAAAGAAAAAAAAATAAAAACAGACCACTTTAAAAAAAAAAGTTACAGCAGCAAGACACAAAGGCCTAAACACGTTTTCTTGTTTGTTTTTTTTATTTAATTATTATTACAATTAATTTTGTTTGAAATTCAACAAGAATATCAAGAAAAAATATACTATACAGTAAACACTGTACGTATTTAGCATTTGCAAAACGTTAGGCTGTACTTTCTGCTATGCACGAGCGGCATGGACTGCTTTGATGTCTTCGAGGCTGTCTTTGGCCTAATCATTTTTGCTGGTCGGCATGGACCTTTAATGGCACTCCCATTTTATTTTGCTCCTTCCCTCCCCCGTCTTCCTATGATTCCATTGTCAGTTAACGAAAAAGAGCGATGAGAGAGGTTAAGTGAGAAAACATTGATATAACGCAGCAATAGGCGCTACAATTAGCTCTTTAACAATACTTAATAGAAATTAACACATACACACAGCCGCGAAATTGCAAACCGCCCAACTTATTCACAGCTCAATATGGATATAAGGTTCTACTTTCTATGATTTGAAAAGATATAGTAAGTTTCTTTTTGTTTATTTTTAAAACAGATCTAAAAATATTACACTTAAAGCTTACAAAAAAAAAATTTAATTAAAAAATAAAACTAGATCTAAACAAATTATAATTAATGGCAAACTTATGCTTAGTATGAAGTCATTAAAGATTAAAATTATTACAATAATTACAATAATTTATATAGCACTGTCACATCCGATATTTAATGAATGGAGATTTAATTTATATTTTAAATAATGGGTCATGGTATATTCATATATATACAAATCGCGTTTTTGAGAATGTACTAGGAGGAAGCAAGAGCTTTTCACATTACGTAAGTACCTCTTTAACCGTTCTGCTTTCTCTTATCCTTTAATGGAATGGGTTGCCTGAGTCAGCCAGTAAACAAATGATTTAGCATATTTTAAATCACAGATCAGCATGCATGACTAGATTGACACATGAAATGCGTAGGACGTAACTATCTTATTTTTTTAAGAAACGTCTGTAATCTATAAGTAATACCAAAAAGCTTCAAACTCATTAGTATGCTATTGTATTGTTTATAGTTTCCAGACTACATACATGTATAAATAGAATACATTATGTAATCCTACGAATGCATCCATCCAGTTTTCGATGCGTTATCAAACTGTATTTATTTTGTAAAGAATTAGGCTTACATCTATGATATAACACATGGGCGTGGTCGAGAGGGGATGGTTTCAAACCATCACTTGCCTCAGACCTCATTGTCTGAAAGGGAAACTTTACTTACTGCCCCAGTGCAGTTAAGCAAACTACAGTCACCAAATTTCATAAGCGTAGCCAAAAGGATTTTTGTGGTTGCCCTCCCCCCTCCAATACAAAAACTAAAGCATTTCACCATTTTCTACCAGTCGCTGAACTCCATTGAATAGCAAATTTAGTTTTTGATATTTGATATTTTTTAGCAGAAGAGTAACAGGCTAATTGCACTGTATATACCTCAGAATATGCATTTTTTGAAGCTTAAAATAACGGAAATGGTGCTTGGTTCCGGGGCTTCGCCCCGGACCCCACTGGGGCAGGTTATGGCGCTCCCCCGGACTCCCTACCTGTCAATTGGCGGTGTGTACTGTCTTTCCACTAATTATAGGAAGAGAGTATTCTAGGGTAGAAAAAACCTTTAAAATAATGAAAGATCAGAATGTAATGAAGATTAATTACATATACACACACACTAATATATATAATATAAATTGCTGAGTGGGGTAAAAATCCCCCCACACCGAAAATATATGACATGCCATTTGTGGGCCGGTTTATATGGTAATGCCCGGGCCAATTTAGATACCCAGTCCGCCCCTGGATGACATTGAGGGCGTTTACGTTGAGCCGGTTCAAACATTTGAAAATATGAAATAGATCCATGGCCATTAACGTTTTAAAATAAAAAAAATCTCTTGTCAGTTTTGTTTAAATGCCTTACAGAGCAAAACTTTTAATTAAACTCCAGACATTTCTATTTTTCTTTCTCTTTTTTTTTTCTATTACTTTAAAGTGAAACAAAAGTCAAAGATTCATTTAGATACATAAATACAAAAAGTTTTTTTTTCTCGTCAATCTTGAGTTATTACGTACTAAAGAGTAGTTTCCCTTGTCTTTATTCGAAAGGATGACCTAGTTATGAGCTTGCATTGATACACAGCAACACTTCTTGCTGATTCTTTCTCTCTCTCTTTGAAATCAAACTTAAGGTCTCAGAGAACGTCACGGAGCAGACGTCATCTGATATTTCGTCTCTTCTCTAGTCTAATATCGTTCCTAGCTAGAAAAAATTCGAAAAAACTTTTTCACAGATTTTCTTTTGTAGGTGGTAATTATCATGGTAAACTGACCCAACAGGTCAATGAAACCTTTATTATATTTTTTGTTTCGATGTAAATACTTAGTGCTATGAAATAGTTGACGCAGTTAGTCTTGTTATGGAGTTGATTTGTAAAAGTGTACACTCACACAAAATGGCGCGTTTTCTTCTAGATGGTATGACGTCATTTTGGCTATTATATTTACTTATTATATACTCACTCTGTCCGTCTGTCTGGTCAAAGGTTTGTACACGTTATTTCTACCAAATCCAATCTCGGATCAAGCTGAAATTTTGCAAATGTATTTCTTTTGCCTGATAACACAATCATGAATTAAACCAATTAGTTAATTAACTATTGGTAAAAAATTATTTTGTAAGGTATCTCGATCAAGGGAAAGAAATTGTACTTGACTGAAGTGGTGGTATAAGCTGAATTAGTCCCCTTTATAGGTCGTCGTCTGAGCCAGTAAACACAAACCTGAAAAATAGGACAAGACTATAGAAACAATAGATAACTAGACAAACTTCTATGTTCATAAGCTCTCCACTAGCAGAGTGGTTACTGTGTGGGCTTGAGAAGCCCTGAGTGGGCTTAACCCATGAGTTCGAATTCAGGTCGTTCCTCTTTTTAGCGCCCCCAAAAGGAGCATAGCCGCTATGGGCGTAGCCAGGATTTTTTTTCGGGGGGGATTCCCCCCCCCCCCCAACCCCCGCGAAAAAAAATATTTATTTATGAGAGGGGTTTAAACCTAAAAAACCCAATAGGATTGGCTACGCTCAAATAATTTTAGTGTGTAATTTGCTTTTTATATATTGAAGAGGTATTTTTTAGCAACAAACCCCTCTGAAGATCTAGATCTAGTCTAGATTTAGGTAGTTCGATAAAAATGTCTAACTCAAAATACATTGATAGAATCTATATGGTTGAAAAGGGCTTGAAAAAATTTTTTCCAACCGCTCTAAATTTATCATTATAAGGCTAGTGGAAGGGGAGATAGTCATTGTTTTTCCGAGGGTAAAAGTCTTAATTTTTGTGACACAAGTCATTTCTAGCTCACTACCGGAAATTAACTTAAATTGTGAAGTAGGTCAAGAATATTTGTGTTCGAACTAGGGACCGTAGAAACAGCCCAGTGTGAATTTCTATTCTGACTGTCTACAGCTAAATGAATATGTTCAATATAAACATGTATTAAAATTTAATTCCATTCAATAGTACCCACGACCTATCCACTCATAAGCTTCACGCATAACAAAGTTTTACTTTTTGATTTATAGAAACTAACCAAGAAACAGGATCGTACACAAAAAATGTCAACATGACAAAGAAAAAAAAACCGTGATGTACTTTACTGTTACAAAAAACAAAACAAAAAACGTATTTGGAACAGAGATTTATGTTCACCAAAGTATTTTCTTCAGTTTTACCAGCTGCAGGTAACTTACAGACTGACACAATTGTGGACAAAATTTACACGGATTTTAAAGGAGTATCACCACACTTTCACCCGCTATTAGTTTTCTTGTCTGTCAGTCACGTTTAGGTATAAAAGAAAGACAAGCTGGGAAAATTTTATTTCACTAAATTTTAAAGTGTTAAAAAAAAAATTTGTCTGCCGAGAATAAGCAGTTTAATATTTTAATTATTTTTTTCATATGTATGATATAAATAATACAAAAACTTTGTCGGAATTATATTTAAAAAGAAAGATAATATTTTTAGTATACATTTATAACTTGTGTGTATTTTGCTATATTAGCTAATAACAGATAATAGAAAATGTTATTTAAAAAAAAACAACTAATAATGCAAATTATGATGCAATTTTAAACATAATTCAATAAGCAGTCGCTAGCAATATTGTTATGACCCTATTGGCGGCGTAAAAGGGTTAACTGTAGGCTCAGCTGACACACACGTGAATCACTCGGGTCAGCGGGGCCATGGACAAAGGACAGTACTACGATTACACGCAAATATGACCAATGTTATGGTCATGTGATCGAAAGCCTGCGTGTACGAGAGACAGTCAGTAGGAAAGCGGCAGTTCAAGACAGGACACGGAGGAGACCGGGACTGTTAGTCTGGTCATGAAGTCGGTCCTGGTTGAGTCCTCATGTGTTGATGTACAAGTCCAGAAAGAGAGACAGTAGAGTTTTGTACGGTGATGTACAGAGTGACATTTTAGTTGTTGATGTGTTTGATGCCAATAGTCTAGTACTGGCTGTTATCTACTTATTCACTCATTATTAAAGTACCAGATTATTTGGAGCCTTGTTGTCAAGTTCGTGTTGATGTATTGTGTTGTGTCTAGCAGTGTTTACAGAAAGCCTGAGTAGGAAGAGAGATCGTAACAATATGTAACAATAGTGAGGGCAGGCCAGGGCTCCAGTAACCCTTCATCAAAGGGAAATATTTCTTTCAGAGGCCAAAAATACGAAATAGGTTCTTAGCCAAATCTCTTGTCCCAAAGGCCCCCATGATCAAAATGATCATTTAATCACATACGTACAAAGTACACATTCACCACAGGTCTACTACACATTCACCACGGCTCTAGTACACATTCACAACGGCTCCAATGTTGTCCTAAATCCTTTTGTCTACACATGGAAAATCATGCAATGTTGTCTTGTCAGCAAGTTGCTATACTGTTTCGAATCGGTGGGTAGCTAGATAGCCAAGGCTGACCAGCCTCACTTGGTTATAGTTCACTGGTTTATGCGCCATTCACTCGCTTTTCTCCCCTTTCCTGATACTGAGTTCAGTATATATTGTAGTCTGGAAAGAAACGGGCAGGGAACATCCTAAACATCCTGCAGAGCCTTCAATTATTTAGATCCAACTGTGGGCTTAATAGTAACGAGTCGGCCACAAAATAAAGTGTCAGATCATTGTTGTCAATAATCTACAATATAAATTCTTGGTTCTGACCACTTACTATGAACGATAAAAAAAAAAACGAAAATTAAACATGTTCTTACTTTACTTAAGCTCAAGACAACTAAGTCATTTTCAATACAGAAACTGAAGCTTTTTAATTCTCAATTTCTACCAAATATGTCTTTGAAAGCCGACATTTTAATGTTTAAAGTACAAAACTATGATTTATCAACACTGTTTTGGGGTATAACTTTCTTTCTCTCTATTTATATAATTTATCAATTCATAGTTAGAATCTACCTCTTATATCTAATTCTCCGATAGGTATTTCTCTATGTGTTGAGAAAATTACTTCGATTTGAAATAGGAAGTGTGTATTTAATGATAATGTGTAGCGAATATTTAAAACGACCGGATCTATATCTACGAGTAGGTCTCTATTCTAAATAAAAAAAAATTAAGTCCTAAAATTAGTCACATTTAATACAAGGGCCTATTAATTAAAAGTGTGTGAGTTTGTGTTTGTATAATACGGTTTGTGCCCCTTTAGGCTGACAAAATAAAAAAAAAAAAAAGTAAAAAATGGACTGAGTTGCGAATACCGTATCTTCTTTCAAACTTTTCCGCGGGAAAAACAAAGCTTAAACAAATCAGTAAGTACTACTCTTATTTATGGGTACAAAAAGTGTGTAGTGCGGGTGCGTTATTATAATCTAGGAGGCTATGCTTTGTTTAAATTTGTGCTTTACCGGCTATTCTCTTGATGGACGAAAAAAAATTAAGACGGCTTAAAAGTTGGACTTTAGGAATGATGGCTAAATATATATGATATTATTGTAATTCTGGCTGTTCCACTGAGTATACAAGGACCGAAAAGTGTATTGTTGCCAGACGGGCGTCTCGTTAAAAATAGTTTCCTTGTTGGGAGAAATTATAATGCAGCCAGATAAGAAGACTACAACTGACGAGCCTAAGAACTGTGTGTGTGTGTATACTCTATAATAGACGACAGGGGTTTGTGGGCCGTTGCATTGAAGGATGAAAGAGAAAAATAAAGGGAAACTTGAGGGCTAGAAAATTGTGGTAGCTGTGTGGTAGCATTGTAATGCGGGCTGTTTTATTGATTGGGTTAAAAGTGTTGAACTCGAAATACACATACAGGAACTATTTCAACCATATCGTAGTTCAGGTATTAAATTACTTTGTATACATTTCTTCTTGGATGAGAAGTGAAGGCTTACTTCTTATATACACTATGAACAGTTGCAAAGTGCTCATCATTTTTTGTGTGATATAGTAATAGGCCTATAAACTATCTGGAATGAAGTAAATTATATCCGAATGTGTTTATCACGGTCGTTGAGGATCTTTAAAGGAGCCATGCGTTACGGTCTATAAGCTCTTGGAAGAGTAATGATCTTGAATGATCTTTTGCCTCGAATAAAGATCTTGTAACCGTTATGCCGAGGATTAGAAGATGCCAGCTGTCTAGAAGAATTACTTTGACTTGCTAAGGAATAAGTTATATCTAGATCTAAATGAAATCTAGAAATGAATAGGCGAAAATCCTTCACAATTCAAATACAGAAACATTTAATTTAAAACCTGAAACAGCAATATACAAACATTACAAGAATGAACCGTGACATCGATTCAAAAGATTTCTTCTGGATATTAAACGATCTACACAGTATGAGAATCGGCTCGAGACTAGATAACAATAACGTCTTGCTGGGATGAAGATCTACCTTCGACAGGGGAATTATTTACAATATTTCGTTCAGCATGCATCAACATCACGTGACTGAGCTGACGTCCAACCAATCAGAAATTCTCTAACAAATAATCGTTACAAGACCAGGGATTCCCAGTAGTAAATTAGGTCGCTAACTAGGTCTGAGATTTGACCTTGGCCTGAGCTATCTTTTAAATAATAAATTGGAATGGAATGGAATGAAATAAATGAAATAAAATGTCTGACAAATGATACTTGACAGTGTTTATCAGAGGCGGACTGGCTATATGGGCAAACGGGCAAATGCCCGGTGGGCCGGTACCAAATGGGCCGGTCTGGTCGCGACCAAAGAAAAAAAATTTCAATGCAGACAACTTTAAAAAAAAAAAAAAGTTAGAGCATCAAGACACAAAGGCCCGAACACGTTTTCTTGTTTTTTTTAAAATTCTTATTACAATTAATTTTGTTTGAAATTCAACAAGAATATCAACAACAAAAAAATACACTATACACTGTACGTATTATCATTTGCAAAACGTTAGACCGTACTTTCTGCTATGCACGAGCGGCATGGACTGCTTTGATGTCTTCGATGTTGTGTTTGGCCTAAAAAATAGGCGCGACAATTAGCTCTTTAACAATAGGCCTACTTAATAGAAATTAACTTTGTAACACATACACACAGCCGCGAAATTGCAAGCCACACAACTTATTCACAGCCCAATATGGGTATAAAGCTCTACTTTCTGCGATTTGAAAAGAAAGAGTAAGTTTCTTTTTGTTTATTTTTAATAACATAGATCTAAAAATACTACACTTAAGGCTTACAAAAAAAAAATATTTAATTAAAAAATAAATCTAGATCTAAATCAATTTGAGGCCGCATGCAACCAGGTGCTCTCTTCTATATCAGCCAAGGAAAGTTGACGCCTAAGCTGGTCTTTGAAGCGTTTCCGTGGGGCGCCTCTGTTACGTCGACCACCTTTTAGCTTACACAAAAAAAAGACTGCCTTTGGCATACGTTCGTCTCCCATACAGGATACGAACCCTACCCAGTGCAACTGTCGGACCAAAAGAATTCCCTCTATACTGTCCATACCGGCGTTCGCAAGGACATCGCTGTTTGTGGTGCGGTCTTGCCACCTTGCGGTCCATGATGGAGCGCAAGCATCTTTGGTGGAAGCGCTCAAGAAGTCTTAGTTGTTTTCTCTATAGTGTCCATGTCTCAGAGCCATATAGAAGTGTTGAGAGAACCACCGCCTGTAGGCAGGTGGAGCGAACTGTTCCGCCAAACTCTCGCCTGAAGGCGTCCAAAAGAGCTACTGGCCCTGGCCAGACGGTTATCAACTTCCCTTGAAAGTGAGGCGTCATTTGACACTAAACAACCTAGATATGTGAAGTGGTCTACCACATTAAGGGGCTGTCCGTTTACGGTGATCCTTAGGGGTTGAGTATGTTTTATTAGGTGACTTCTGGAACATGACTTTTGTTTTCCCGAGGTTGATAGATAGACCGAAAGAGGCGGCAGCGTATGCTAATTCGTTTACCGCGTTCTGGAGGTCATGTTCATTGTGAGCTAGCAGGGCGCGCAATCATCGGCATAGAGAAGCTCCGTTATGACCATCTCCTTTGTTTTTGTATATGATAGTAGACGTCGAAGATTGAACACATTGCCGTCAGAACGAAACCAGCTATAGATGCCTTCGTGCAATCGCTGCCTCTTTGTCCCACGTGAAACTGCTTGAGAATGGATAGAAACGTAGATGGGCATCCCAGCCTGGCTAAAATCCTCCACAAACCATCGCGACTGACTGTGTCGAAAGCCTTGGTGAGGTCCACAAAGGCAGCGTATAGGTTTAAGTTCTGCTCTTTGCATTTTTCTTGTAATTGTCGCAGAACAAATGTCATGTCAGATGTACCTCTACCTGCTCTGAAAAACACATTGGCTTTCAGATAAGACCTCGTCCACTAAAGAGTGGATTAGTCGGTCGAGCAACTTAGTATGAAGTCATTAATGATGAAAATTATTGCAATAATTATAATTTATATAGCGCTGTCACATGCGATATTTAATGCAAGGAGATTTATATTTTAAATAATGGGTCAACGTATATTTTTATACAAATCGCGATTAAAGCTTACAAAAAAATATTATTTAATTAAAAAATAAATCTAGATCTAAACAAATTATAATTAATGGCAAACTTGTGCTTAGTATGAAGTCATTAAAGATGAAAATTATTACAATAATTACAATAATTCATATAGCACTGTCACATCCGATATTTAATGAAAGGAGATTTAATTTATATTTTAAATAATGGTTCATTCATATATATGCAAATCGCGTTTTTGAGAATGTACTAGGAGGAAGCAAGAGCTTTTCACATTAAGTAAGTACCTCTTTAACCGTTCTACTTTCTTTTATCTTTTAATGAAATGGGTTGCCTGAGTTAGCCAGGAAACAAATGATTTAGCATATTTTAAATCACAGATCAGCATGCATGACTAGATTGACACATGAAATGCGTAGGACGTAACTATGTTATTTTTAAAGGAAAGGTCTGTAATCTATAAGTAATACCAAAAAGCTTCAAACTCATTAGGCAGCTATTGTATTGTTTATAGTTTTCAGACTACATACATTATTTAATCCTACGAATGCATACATCCAGTTTTCGATGCATTATCAAACTTTATATATTTTATAGAGAATTAGGCTTACACCTATAATATAACACATGGACGTAGCCTGGAGGGGAGGGTCTTCAAACCACCACTTGCCTCAGACCTCATTGTCTGAAAGGGAAACTTTACTTACTACCCCTGTGCAGCCAACTTAAGCAAACTATAGTCGCCAAATTTCATGAGCGTAGCCAAAAGGGGTTTTTTGGTTTCCCTTCCCCCTCCAATACTAAAACTAAAGCATTTTACCATTTTCTACCAGTCGCTGGACTCCATTGAATAGCAGATTTGGTTTTTGATTTTTTTTTACGGAAGAGTAGCAGGCTAATAGCACTGTAGATACTTCAGAATATGCATTTTTAAAGCTTAAAATAACGGAAATAATGCTTGGTTCCGGGGCTTCGACCGGACCCCTCTGGGGGAAGCTCACAGCACTACCCCGGACTCCCTAGCTGCCCTTTGGCGGTGTGTATTGTCTTTCCACTAATTATAGGAAGAGAGTATTCTAGGCTAGAAAAAACGTTTGAAAGAATGAAAGAACAGAATGTAATGAAGATTAATGACATATACACACACACTAATATATATATATAAATTGCGGAGTGGAGTAAAAAGGCCCCCCCCCACCGAAAATATATGACATGCCATTTGCGGGCCGGTTTATATGTTAATGCCCGGGCCGATTTAGATACCAAGTCCGCCCTTGGTGTTTAAAGTGTTACTTTTGGAGCCATGAGAAATCTGGGCCGAAATTTGACTTTCAAATATTGTTTTCATAATTAATTTACATTGTCTATAATATCTATAAATAGAAACAATAGTACGTGAGATAATGCTTGTTACCTAAAATCCAGCATGCTATCACGATGACCTACTTTTTTGTCGGTTTCAAAGTTCTCACTAAGCATGTATATTTCTTAACTTTAGTTGAATGACTTATCGCAGCAGTGTAATTGTACATGAAGTTGTAGCTGGCGTGGCTGGGCGTGAAAAGGAGTGGAGGAAAAAAAAGAACGCATTTTTACAAGCCTACATGGACCTTAGAATTTCTGTAACGATTTTCTTAGTAAACTTGTTGATATTGCAATGATCTGGTCCATCCTTCAACCTGAACGCATTTTTACAAGCCTACATGGACCTTAGAATTTCTTTAATGATTTTCTTAGTAAACTTGTTGATATTGCAAGATCTGGTCCATCCTTCAACCTGTTCATGACTTTGTCCTCGATGTTCACACATGCAATGAAAGTATTTTGACCCCAAATCATAGGTCACTAATCTGTTCTGTTACATTTCCGCATCCCCCGTAGAGGAAAACAGCTATTGGGCTCGTTCGCATGGTTGTCACGTTTATGCCTCAATAATGTGTGTCTCTTTTGAAAATTTTATCTCACCAAGGCCTTCATCGTGCTTTAATGTGTTGTTATATTGGTAGACATTGCATACGAATACGCATAAACCTTTTGCAGCCCCCGTAAGGGAAAAAACTGCATTTAGTTTAGTGTCTACCCGTCTGTCCATACGTCCGTTTATCAAGTTTAGATCTCATAAAACTAGAAAAATATTTAATTAAAAATCCTTTTCACCTTATTTTCACCTTATTTTGCATCTTGTTAAGTCTAGATGCAACCATATTTTTGTAATACACACATGTCAAACGAAACTGTACACGTGGTTCCGTAAGATGACATTGTCGGAACTGGTCAAACATATAAGCACTCTAATAGCTATTAAATGCCCTCTCTGTCAATATAATAATAGTCTCTGACAACCAGTCCAACTCTTGGCCACCGTGTCTAGCTCAGAGATTGGGTCCGGCTGAACTGTTATCAATAACAGAAGAAGGGGCAAAGGCGAGCAACCGCCGACAAAACCAGTAAGCTTCGGACAGGAGGGGTTCGTTAACTCTGTCTGGCTACTTGCATTGGTGAAGAATAACTCTAAATTATAAATGTTAAAAACTGTTGCGTTGCGGCTATACTCAAAATGGGAAAAGCTTCGAAAGTCAACCCTCGGGAAACATCAGACCCTGGCAGAGTCTGCGACGCTGCTGATTCAAGACTGTATCAGCAACTGTCATTCCTTTGGACACATCCTCTGCACGGAAAGGTGGAACTGCTATGTGGTCGACGTCGTTCTCACCATTTCTAATGTTCTCACTCTTAGTTGTAGGTGACGATCCATAGTCTCAGTGAGACCAATATAAGACATGTACTTAGAATATCATCGATACGGTAAATTCCCATTAGTTGTTATTCTTGGTCAAAAATTTAAAAAATCCTTTTTTTTTGTTGTAATTCTCATGCATTCGCTACAAAAACAGAAAAGTATTTTTGTTAAAAAAAAACAATCAAAGAACATTTTTTTTAGTATTTTGTATTATGTATTAGTAATACCCATGTAGTGTCTTGTTGACCCAGAACAGCCGAGTCATTCGTCCTTGAGACACTTGACCAAACGACTTCTTGCTCAGAGATAAGCCGTTGTCCGGTCTCCCATCAATTAGATAATCATTAAATTACATCCATTTTGTCCTGGCTTTCAGGAGTTATTGCCGGCTTCTCCCGTGATGTGATGAGGCCGGAGTATTTTCTTCGTATTCCAATGATGTGCCGCCACTTGCCGAGAGGATACCTCCACTACAAGGTGATGGTCGTGAAGAACCACGTGGAGGAAGGGACAAAGGTTAGCGAGACATTTTTTCCTTACAAATGTACTCATCCCTTCAGAAGACCACTGTATAAAGATTTTCACGAGAGCGGAGAATCGCTATATACATTAAATGTCCCCTTCAGTTGAAGAAAGAATATTTTATAGGTACTGATTCGTGATATTTATAATTAGTAACGGTCTCATTTTAGAACTTTTGTAAAGAAATTTAGGAAACATTATGCGTTATATAATGTGAACATTAAATCAAAAAAAAAATGGCTCTATTCAAATTTTACGATATCTAAAGTAACTTCTTGCAAAATGAAGGAAATATATTTTGTTCGCGCTATTTTGTCGACACTATTTTGTTCGCGCTATTTTGTTGGTTAACCTCAAACCATGCAAGACTGGATACAAAACATAAACGAGTTTAACATATTGTTGTAACTCCGCTCCCGCGCTACACTAATAGTACACATGAGAGCACCATTAAACACAAGTAGTGGAGAAGACATGTTTATACTAGGAAAAAGGACTGTTGTAGTAAAACTCTCTGTATCGGGTTTTTAACTCAAAACCCTCTTAAACTTAAAGACATCTGGGGGGGTGTTTCAAACTTCTTTTACCTATTCAACCCCTCACCCCCCCTTAAAAATCATGTTTACGCCCAATGTTTTGTCTGAAAGATTATTCTCAGACTTAGAATTTAAAAAAAAATGAATTTATTTTGCGTAGGATGTGAAAATTGAAATACTAAGGGAGTAATCGATCCCATCGAGAACGGAAGTTCAAACAAAAGTTGTCTCCCGAAGCAGACATTTTTTTTTTTAACTTAGTAATTAAAAATGTTCTTTTGCTTATTTGACACATTCTTACTGGAGTTACCTTCTCCTTAATCATTCCTTAATGAAAAGAGGGAAAATAGAGAAAACAAAATTGTACCAAGAATTTAGACTCATGTTTGAACTGGACAAAACAGTTAAATATTTTTAATAAAATAGAACTATTGCTTCTATTTATTGCAATTTGTGTATATTATTATTTTACGATGCCTCTATTTAGCTTCTAATTTTTTATGAGAAGAGGAAACTAAATACTGCCTGGACACGGTTCTCGAAAACGGCCCTAAACATTTGCCTATATAAATTTTACAGTTTTTTTTTTATATCTTTTGGAAAAGAATTGTAAGCTCATTAACCACACAGGAAAAACTCTGGTTTGATCGTTATAATTGTTTTTGAAGAATAATAATCTAATATTTACATTTGGTTTGGGAGTCTAGACAATCTTTCTCTTAAACATACATACGTCAGCGGGTATTCCCACATGTCTTTATTAAATTGGGAAATAAATCTAAAGACGCTCAGAAACCTTTTGTGCAGTTTCTAAGTTAGGATCTATTGGCCTATCATTAGCATTTTATATACTCCGAGCAGATTTACATTCTCTTAACCGGAATTTCTTCCTTTTTTTTTTAAGGGGTGGGAAAGTAAATTAGGGGAGGGGAAATGTTCCTTTTTTAAAATAAGTATATCATTCTTTTGTTTTTATATGTCTCGGAAGACAATGGCTGCGCTCAGATGTGTCACCGGTTTTAGTTTTGTCTTGAGACAGAGGCAGAATCTGGTGTGACTAATCAAGCCAATTCTGGAGCGGCAAAGTCTGTCTCCATGCTGTCCGGTCTTGGGCTATCTTCTCCCGCATACTTAGATCTATGCACGTGGCTCTCATGTCTCGCCTGCAGACATCTCTGTAGGTTAGTCTTGGGTCTGACTCCCTCTGCAAGCTCAGGATAGAGGATGACTTTAGGAAATCTTCCATCCGAGATGCGGGTGACATGTTCGAGCCAGCGTAGTTTTCTCTGTATCAGAAGAGCATAGATGCTGTGCAAATTGGCCAGTTTCAAAACAACCTGGTTGGAGACATGATTCCTCCAGAAGATGCACATTATGCGTCGCATGCAGCGATAATTTATTTAATTTATGCCACCAGCTCTCACTATCATAAAGAAGAGGCGCTCATTATAAAGGCATTGTTGACTAGGATTTAGGTTTCCGTAGTCAATTGGACATTTTCCCAGAAGCGCGTGGAGAGTTTTGTTATTGCTACGGAAGCCTTTCCTATTCTTTTTGTCAGCTCAGTGTCTAAATCTAGGTTGCAGGCGACTGTCAATCCGAAGTAGATAAATTCCTGCACCACGGTAAGGATGCGATTTCTGACATTCTGCGACGTCTTGTGCCCAGATTTCGGTCTTGGAGTGGCTTATTGTAAGGTTAAACTTTTGACAACCAGCTGCATAAGCATTCGAAAGCCTTTGTTATCCTTCTAGTGAATGTGATATAAGTGCGCAGCGTCTGCGAACAGCAGTTCCTTAATCAAGATACGTCGTCTCTTCGTTTTGGCTTTAAGAAGTGCCAGGTTAAAAAGCTTTCTACAGGATCTACTATCCATATATACTTCATCTTTCAGGGATTTAAAATACTGGTGAGTACAAATCAGAAGAGGATGTTGAACAGGTTGGAGCCAGAACACATCCTTGTTTACATTTTGTGTTTAAGAGCAAACTAATCGCTCTTACAAAAGCCTGTTAGCTGTATAAAGATGTGTTGTTTATTTTTTATAACTTTCTTGTGTTACTTCTTATATGTTGCTATAGCAGCTTTTGTTTCCCCCCTCAGTGTTAAGCTAAACATAGATGTCCCACGTGATAGCAGCGAGTATGGCCACGTGATGAACGAAATTAAATTTCGTGATGAGCACAAATTGAAATTTGATGATGAACTTTTTTTTTTACATTTCCATGAATCTACTATTACATTGATGAAGTTTGAATGCTGGAGTTATTGTAGTACAATGTTTAGAAAAGATTTCTTTTACTGAATGGTTTACCTCGGAGACTTAGTGTTTTGGATTGTGCAGATCTAATGTCTAGCTGGTCAGGCGACGAGACAGTTCATTTTCTTTAATGGTCTAGCCAGTGGTGTCTTTTTTTTTTTTCAATGCTCGTCTTATAAACAAATCTTTTCTTTTTTTTTTTTCTTTACTCGAGGTCACTCTGAACTTACTGAGTAGTACTTCAGCGGTTCTCAACATTCTTCAGCCTCGGGGCCAAATTAATTTCCAACACGCTTGTCACGGACCGCACCATGTAGAATATGGTCAAGTGCCTTTATTGGAAAAATATTTTAAGCGGCCATATAGCATTTCGTTACAGGCAGTATGTGACTCACGAGCCATAGTGTGGCATTCATAGTGGTAAAATAATTTTGAAATTTAAATCTGAATTACTTAACTCTAAAGGATACTGCGTCTCTGTTCAGTATATCAGACTTCAGTTTGTCAATGTTTCTCCGACATAAGACGTTTTTTGGTAAGACATCGTACTACAGTTACGAGACGACGGACACACTAGTGAAGCACTGCACTAGAGCTGTAAGTGGGCTGTTACAATGAGTTCAAGTGCTTGTTCATTCAGTGTTGGGGTTGGTTTTTTTTTAAAGGGGGGCTCAGTCTATTTAGCAAGCCATTATATACGTGTTTTAATAAGACGACGGCTTTCGCATCTCTCGTCTGCTGGTGTCAACAAACTGGTTAAAAGAAGAAAACTAACATGAACATTGCATAAGATGATTAACTGATTTGAAGGATTTCACTCTTGAAGACCCAGATAACGTTTTCAAATATATGGTTTTAACTCTTTAAAAAAATTTTCGAAATGGATTGACTCTTAAATTCTTAAAGTCTCAGAAAACTGTTTGAAATAGAACGATTTAACTCTTGAAGACCTACAGAACTGTTATTGAAATCTTGATTGAAGAAACATTCAATTATTCAATAGTGAGAACGAGGCAAGGACTGGTGAAGGAGCCTATTAACGAAACGTTTAGCACCGTGGCTTCATTAATTTTATCTTTCGATTTTCTATATAAAATATAGCATTAGGAGTAGGAACCTATTTAATGTAAATTCTTAGAGAATCAATACATCAAATTCTATTGATTTACTCTGAATCGTACTCTAAATAGCTATCAATTGTAAGTTGTAAAAGTTTTTATGTTGTTTTTTTTACCTTTGAGAGTGTTGATAGATATTTTATAGAGAGGATATCCAGAGGTTTAAAAGAATTTTTTATTTATTTATGTATTGTGTTAGGCGCTTTCGCGGTATCGAATTCAAACCAAATGGAGGTAACAATATACTATGTTTGGAATCCACTAACACCGGAGAAAGGCCGAACCATCAATAGAAGGTAGTCGACGCTGATACTGGATATCAAATACGTTTAATAACAATGACGGTGAACAGACGAATGTCAGCTACGTTCATAACATGCTCCTTAGTTCTACACTGACATGAAGGCCGTCTGTTGATGTCGACTTCTATTTCGTTCTGACTCTTAAACCCTATCCTTGTTTTTTAAAGTCTCGTCACTTGCCCTATTTCCGAAACAAATAATTAATTCCTAATCTTGCCATAACAATTGTTATTGTTAAATTTTCTTTAGTATTAGTCCCATATAAAATATTATATGAAATCTTAATTTACATCATAATGTTCTAAGACTCATTTCCAAAGTCGGTGACGCCAAACCATTAGAGTGGGACAGTAAGACAGTGAAGTCTCCCTCTCAGAACTTGCGATCTAGAGGGCATCTGTTTCAACGGTTCACAAGGATGTCATGTGGCTAGCACAAAGACCAACAGCCTTTCATTTAGGCACTCATTAGAGTAGAGATTATTGCTTAAAGGAGATAAAAATTTAATTTTATTAGACTACATACACGTTTTTGATATTGTTCTCTCCCTTTGTTTTCCAATTTCGGTTTTCCTTACATTGTTGTATAGTGGTGCGGATTATTATTATTATTATTATTATTATTATTATTATTATTATTATTAAATAAACTAATATTCATTCCTTGCACTATAAGGATTGAGCTTTGTTTAAAGCAGGGGTACGCAAATTTCGGACGCGGGCCACATGCGGCCCGCCTTTCCCAAATTTTAAAGAATGCGGCCTACAAAGGTTGCCCACCCCTGGTTTAAAGAACACTAAATTGTATTGTATTCCTCTCAACAGTGTCCACTCAGGAATTTTTTGATGCCACAGCACTTCTGTCCTCTGAAAGGTAACGAGGATCTTCTTAGGAATGTTCAGGGCTACGACTGTGTCTTCGAAGTCAGCAGTTATTATCTCCTCTGTATAACAACATGGTATATAGCTATTTTAGATAGCTTCCATGGCCGCTTCATCTCTAAGCATAGGTTTTAGTTTTGTTCTCTTTCCCTTTATATTGTGATGTTGATTCCCATTGTTAAAATGTTAGAAACGAACGAGTAGTCATTCTCTGGCGCTGGCAGGGTCGAGTTTCGTTAAAGAAAAACAAAAAACATTGCAGTCCCTTGAACGAGTTTCTTCCTAGGAATGTTAAGGGCTTTTGTGCAAAAAATAATGATATGTAGAGAGAACTAATATGTCTTTATTTCATTATACAAAGTAATTATTATTATTACTATTAATACAAATATTTCTTGATCCATAAACTAAGAGAAAGTTGTACTCTCCGATCAACAATTAATATTAAACAGTATCATTATTTCTTTTGCAATCAATTTCTCCAGTATGAAGCTGATGGTGATCTATATAATTTCTTATTCTATTTATATTTTGTTATGTTTCATTATTGCAAGGAGACTTTCCAGTCAGCTTTCCACAATCAATCTCTTCTATTGACAATGTAGCGAATTATTTGATCAGGGCACGTGGACTGGAAGTAAAGACAATGCGTGAAATGTTACTATAGGTCTGTTCATTTATTTCATTCTTCACTGAATACAAAGAAACATTTGAGTCGACAATGGGATTTTCCCGTTGAAGCCGTGTTAAAACTTTAAAAAAAAATTAAGCCAAAATTAATTATATTTTGAACTTTTTAAACAGTTAAACCTGAGGTTTCACTGTGTGGCCAATTAGATTGTTGTTTCAAATATATACATACACAGTAAAATTTCTAGCTTACGAAATACCAGCCCTTTTGAACCAAAAAAGAAGCTGCAACCTTATAGAAGGAATTGTAAAAAGGCTTATTATTTGTACTTGTAGTTTCTATTACGTGTGTAGGCTAAGCATCCCATAATTTCACGTGTATAGAAGACAAATATTTGAGATATAAAAAGGTAGATACAGAAAAAAACACGAAACAACGTTTCATTGTATAAGTTTAGTTGTAATGCAAAATGAATAAAAGCATTTGCAATGTGTATGATATGTACAGAGAACTAATATGTCCTTATTTATTTATACAATGTTATGTTTTGAAAGTAAAAATGTTCATATATATGTAGCACAGTGGACAATGACAATTATACAATATAATACGAAATATCTAATTGAAAACATGCTCAGTTGAATAATATGTACATTTCTTATGTTTTGCTAATAAAAAATTTAGTCATTATATTTAGAAACAAATAAAAAGAATTGTTTTACATTATGTGTTTAAGGACAATACATTTGAACAATATTTCCACCTATTACATATACACTAATTTAAAAGTGAATCTTTGTGGACTTATTGAAATTATCGATACTTTGTGGACTTATTGAAATTATCGATACTTTGTGGACTTATTGAAATTATCGATACTTTGTGGACTTATTGAAATTATCGATACTTTGTGGACTTATTGAAATTATCGATACTTTTTGCCTAACGATAACTGAAAATACATGGTTTCAAGTGGCCCCTGTAAAAAGAGCTGTTTTTTTTTTAATTAGCTACCAAAAAATTGACAAAAGGAGACACCGTGGACAGAGAGGGCACAGAGGAGAGGGTAACCAAAGTGGACAGAGTTGGCAGAATGGACACACAACAACAAAGAGAGATAAAAAATACAATATTTTGACTAGGATGATTTTTTATACAATGTATATTATGAAAAACAATAGAAAGGAAATAAATTAAAAACTGGATAAAAAAAATAATATTTTAAAATAAGACAAAGTAGGTGGATGAGAAAATAACAATTTAAAATGTAATTCATATGAAGTTTAAAGAATGTAAAATGTACTGGAGAATGTTTTATGTAAATTATTGTAATTGACATACGTCAGAATCATATGTAACATATAAGAATATATTGTGTAATCAAAAAAAAAAAAAAAAATTACAAAGTTGTACACATCTGACAAAGGTTTGAAAGTCTAAAAAAAAAGTATTAAAAGGGTTTTTAAAAAAAATAAAATAAATGCATTGCGTTTGATAATCTCAGTAGTTATCTATAATAAACAAGAAATTGGATAGAATTAAATTTTCCAATCTTAAAAAAAATTACCGATAGAGCAAGAAGATAAAGGGAAGCAAGCGAAATGTGTGCAGATGTTAAAGTGAAAAAATAAGGGGGGAAAAATACGAATCAATATGATTTACTGATTAAATCACAGCTAAACATCTAGCTGGTTTTAAAACAAGAAATGGCACAATCATAGACTTATATATCATATCTAGACTGGAAACCGGAAACAAATTCTTATCCGCGATTGATCGATTCACAGACCTATATATATTCTTATTCAAACTTTTAATGGAAGTCTCCCCAATCAATCTTTTCTGTCTTACAAAAGTAAAAAATGATCTTTAGTTTTCAAAGTTTTGAAATAATTGAAAATCATTTCTCTGATTTTCTTTAGAATGGGCTATAAATCACAGAACTATATATATTATCTTATCTTATTTAATACAGACGTTACTTCACAAAAGAAGATGATTACGTCCTACGCTTCATGCATCCAGTCATGCATATTAACCAATGACTTAAATTCTGCCAAGTCACTGGTTTTCCTGGCTAGCTCAGGCAACCCATTCCATGCTCTAATATTCACGCTAATATATAAAATAAAGCCATTTCCTGTTAGTTTCCATTGAGATAATGTTTCAAAAATCCTAGATCGAAATAAGTCATGTTTGTTGATTTTAATCATCTTATGTACATTTAAATAGATTGATCTTTTAGATTATGTATTGCAAAATAATAATTATGAGACTAAATTACTCTTCATTTTTGATGTTCAATTACTAGATCTAGATCTAAACATTAAATTATATGTTACTTGGGTTAGTGCTGAAAAAAAAACACAAAAAAAAAAAAACGTTACTTCTTATTACTACTTTACAAATTAAAGTTTTGTTTCAACTTTTAAAAAAATGTTAACATTTTTTGTAGTGTTAAAAAATCTCCATGTCCATTCTAGATATAATTTATAATATATATATATATATATATATATATATATATATATACGTGTCTTTGAGTACAATATTTAAAAATCATTGGGCTCGGTAGAAAAGATTGAATAGATAACATGAGACATGTGCGACATAGTCACAAATAGTTTAAAACAAACCAACTTCCAATAAAACTGATTCCACATGACAAGTAGAGAATCCTATCCCATGGGGCATTAATACACTGAGAACGTGGTTGGAGCAACTTCATCCATAAAAGTGCTGTGCATTCAAAATTCAATTCTATTTCTATATGTGATAATTATTAGGACGAGAAGAAATGAGTATTAAAATAAATGAGTGTATATTTCTCATGTACATTTTTACATTTGGAATGCTATCAAATATATTGAAATTTCTTACTTTAAATAAATAGCATCGGGACAAAAATATTAAATTAAAGGAAAAGGCAGAATCAAATTTAGTACAAAAAAAAAAAAACAAAAAAAAAAAAACTTTAAAAATTCAGAAATATGACTTAATAAGGCACTGAAAGTGAAACAAAGAAAAACAGTCATCCCTGTGGTCAAGTGATGAGTCAGCACATAGGACTAGATGCACTGGTCCAGCGGGAAAAACAGTCATCCCTGTGGTCAAGTGATGAGTCAGCACATAGGACTAGATGCACTGGTCCAGCGGAAAATGTTTTTGGTCCAAAGCAAAGAGTTAATGCACTTCATGTGTTTTACAATTCACAAAGCTAATGATTACTTGAGAAGAACAATGACCGCTGCTGTTAGGAGATGAAGTTTCAGCGATGAAGTAAAAGATGAATTCCCTTTGGTTCCGTGGGTTTGTTTTCAAAATTACTCTTCTGCTGTAGGCAGTTGCGGGTCTGTATTCACTGTTTCAGTCTCCACATTACCTACGCAGGTACACGACACTGCCACTTGTTTTTCTTCAGCGACCAAATGCATCTGACCACCACCGTTAACATTTCGAAATACGGTTATGTTAATAGGCACAGGTTCACACTCGAATGCACCTATGTGTCTACATTTCAGACAAACACATACAGCATGCCTGATATATCTTGGGTAGTAGTCACGGCCCAAATCCGTTATGTTCCATTTCCATGGGCAATTGGATATTAGATTTAGCCCTTGTTCTGGCCTGGTGTTGCTAGCTGGACATGTCATATCTGTGTCTGACGGGTACTCATTATTCTGTGCTAAACTGATATTGAAATAAACGCTGGCGTTGGTTCCATAGAGGTTGTCTGGTTGGGCACTGCGTATGGTTCTTTGAAACACGGGCAGGTTTCTGTAGGGCAGGGCAGCAGCGCTGATAGTGTACAAGGCATAGAGCACAAACACCGCAGCTGGGACTATTGTAGAAGTGTTCATCATGGTGCCTTCTCAGCAATAAAGTTACAAGTAAATTGTTAAAAACAAAAGTCTAGATAAATGTTCAAACTTGTATCTGAATGACTTTCAGCTAAGACTATTGAAATTAGTTGCTTCATGCTCGTAGCAACTTTGATAATTTATAGGCAAGGCTTCACG
Organism: Biomphalaria glabrata; assembly: GCF_947242115.1. Taxonomy (NCBI): domain Eukaryota; kingdom Metazoa; phylum Mollusca; class Gastropoda; family Planorbidae; genus Biomphalaria; species Biomphalaria glabrata. Next base: position 23,904,737 of record NC_074722.1, read on the forward strand.
GAGCTCTCCTATAGCAGAGGCTAAAAATAAAAATTGGGGAAGCCTCATGGTAGATAAAAAAAAAGGTATTTTTAGATCGCATGAATTGGTTGTCCTATAAGCGTGGTCAGTTATACTTCTACTTCCGCCATGTTTTCGCTCATTTATATTGGCCTTTATGAAATATAGAAACTTACTGATGGTTTTTGATAAAACATTTTAAAACAATCAGAAAGTTAAAAAAGCTTTCCGAATTCTTTGCACATTAAAAATAAATATTTGTTGTTGTTGTAGGTTGTTTGTTTTTTTTTGAGTTTTTTTTTTCTGTTTGTTTTGTTTTTTTGTTTTGGAGGTAGAGCCTTGTCCGTAAAAAAAATATTTTCTAAAATGTTCTTCAGATAAAATCGATGAACGCTAGTAGATCACGATGTAGAATATTTGTACACAAATATAAGTTTAAACTATTTGAATACTAGAACTAATGAACTGGGCACAATTTAAACTTGTATAACAACGCCAATATGAATCTATGTCTTTAGCCCATATTGCAAGTGGACAGTGCTGATGCAAAGAATCTTTCAGTGCTCGCACACGTACTGTAACTTATCATTTGGTTCATTTTTATTAAAATATCGAACAAAAAATATTTTTTGGTTGAAATATGACGTAGACCTGAGATACACCACACAGAAGAGAATAATTTTATCTGGATTAATGAAAACTTACTTTGCTGTTAATGGTTCAGTGTACAGTATACACTTTGAATTAATAAGCATACATAATTCTACTTAAAACAATATATGTCCACAAAACATACATTGAAGATATTTTGGTTATTTATTGAATTTAATTCTACAAGATGGTTTTGGGTAACATAACATTTTTATTTTAAAAAAATAATAAAGCTGGACCTCTATCATTGATTTTTAGCGGCCGCCGAAAGGGAAATAGACGCTATTAGTTTTTTGAGGTTTGTCTGTCCGTCCGTCCCTTTTAGATCTCGTAAACTAGAAAAGATATTGAAAATCCGATATCATGATATTTTAGACCTTTCAAAGTTCTGATGCAACGGCTACTTTTTTTTCTGAAAGCGAAAACTTTAATTTTTAAAATCAACTATACAAGCAGTTTTTTCATAAAATATACCATTTTTACAACTATTTACTTTTAATAATAACAATCACGGGAGGCTGTTTAGTAAGGGAGATAACTATTTACCATATATTGTAACACATTTATGCAAACGGTTTTAGATTTATTGTGCAAAAAAAATTTTTTTTTACAGTTGTATTGCTACGTTAAGTAAGTTCTGTTATACTAACTACTACGTTTAAAAACAAATGTGCTTACATTTATTTTTAAAGAGAAAAAAATATTTTAGTCAGCATATAAGTGGAACATAATTTAAAATAACAATCAATTAATTGGTAGTTATTTCATATTAATGAGAGAATTGCAATACAGACACAAAGACTTTGCACACTGAACTAAAGGTGGGGGAGAATTTCGAAAATGTTTTTTTTTTCTTCAGGCTTTGAGTAAGAGATTGGCCCTTTACAGAACAATTAGATCAATTAGATAATCATTATATGACATTAGTTAGACCAGGTTCAAATCAAACATCTTCTTCACTTTCACCTATCTCTTGGTCTGCTGGACTTTTGATAGAATTTCATTCTGGTATTCTTTTTGAAAATATTGAAACCTGCCTTTTTACCTGCTTGAGTGGACCACTTCTGTTACCTGCTTGAGTGGACCACTTCTGTTACCTGCTTGAGTGGACCACTTCTGTTACCTGCTTGAGTGGACCACTTCTGTTACCTGCTTGAGTGGACCACTTCTGTTACCTGCTTGAGTGGACCACTTCTGTTACCTGCTTGAGTGGACCACTTCTGTTACCTGCTTGAGTGGACCACTTCTGTTACCTGCTTGAGTGGACCACTTCTGTTACCTGCTTGAGTGGACCACTTCTGTTACCTGCTTGAGTGGACCACTTCTGTTACCTGCTTGAGTGGACCACTTCTGTTACCTGCTTGAGTGGACCACTTCTGTTACCTGCTTGAGTGGACCACTTCTGTTACCTGCTTGAGTGGACCACTTCTGTTACCTGCTTGAGTGGACCACTTCTGTTACCTGCTTGAGTGGACCACTTCTGTTACCTGCTTGAGTGGACCACTTCTGTTACCTGCTTGAGTGGACCACTTCTGTTACCTGCTTGAGTGGACCACTTCTGTTACCTGCTTGAGTGGACCACTTCTGTTACCTGCTTGAGTGGACCACTTCTGTTACCTGCTTGAGTGGACCACTTCTGTTACCTGCTTGAGTGGACCACTTCTGTGGCTGATTTTGTTTTTGTGTTCCCACACAAACTGTCTTTATAATCTTTTTTTTATTGGCTTTATTTATTTTATATCAATTTCATTTTTACAAAGCTTATATCAACTCACTCTCTCTGTATGGTAAAAATTGTGCACATGTTATATCTCCCACACCCAATCTCGTATCAAGCTGAAAGTTTGCACAATTATTTTTTTTACCTGACAACACATGAATCAATAAAAAAAATTACTTAATTATCTATCGGTAATTAATTATTTTTGTTTTGGTATCTCGAACAAGGGAAATGTTTATGCTCTACTGCCTCAAACGACTTGTGTCACCCATTCTTAACTTGATTATCTGAACTTAAATCTGCCATGGGTTCCTGTCTAGGTGTGATGGTGTGTTGTAGACGTCAGGAGAATCAGATTCCATAATTCAAATTGCAGTAAAAAAACAAAAAAACTCGCGGAGATTTTAGCGCACATCAGAATCTAGTTAATAGTGACGTGAACGTACATTTTGGTATAGGGGTTGTTACTGGGGAAAGTTTGTGAAACACTGTGCTGAGTGAACCCTATAAAAAAAGAGATAGAAGACTTTATTCAAGAAGACTTTTGATCTAGGTAGATCAATCGAAAGTCTAGGACTTTCCTAACGAAAATCAAGTCACACACCATCATAACTGGACTTAAGTTGCAGGAAACAACAACTCAACAAATCGAACTTCTACTTTACAAACAATAAAGCCAAACAAACAGGAAGACATCAACATGTAAACATGAGGCCTCGTGTCACTTTCAAAGTCTTGAACTTTGAAATTAAACAAAATTTGTTTCGCTTATTCTCTGCACATACCGGATATATTTCAATCAGCGCACACAATTGTAGTTTTCTGCTCCGTTCTACAATCGCGAGCACTAGTCATTGAGATAAAAGTTGCAAGGGGCTGTGATTGTCTTAAGTTTAAAGTGTGTGGGTGATAGGTCTGAGAGGTGGATTAATGGGGAATACTATTTTGAGTATATCGCTAGATCTTTATATCTATATCTAATAATATCTATATATAGAATTATATTGTAACTCAAGTATATATAACTCAGAGAAAGAAAGAGAGAGAGAGAGAGAGAGAAAGCAATATTATAGATTGTTTTAAAAAAAGAACTAATGAGTAACAATTTGGAAAAACAATATGAACTAGGGCTCTTGGTTCAAAAGTGACGTCATACTTTTGTTATTCTATGAACCGAAACTTACTACTGCTGAATATCTGGAAAAACTACTATCGTACAGTTGCGAATTGGACTGACCAATAGGTTCCTTTCTTTTTTATTATGGTATTCAGTGGGTTTTTTTCGACTCTTCAATAAACCAAATAATGCCATCCATATTGCCCCGAGTAGCTGTTTCGAGAAATTCGACCTTTATGACATGATCGATCTAGTTGCAGTCACTACTCGTACAAAAAGTGTATATGTACATTATAAAACGCTCTACATAGATAATGAAACAAAGTCTCTTAATAAAAGTATTTAAATTGTTGAAACTTTTATAACAATTTGAATTTTATTAATATTCCGAATATGAGTTTTTAACAAGAATGAGAGGAATCCACACATCCTTAAGTCCCCCATTCTTCAGTACGTCTAGCTTCATCCCCGGGTAGGGGCCCACACCACATTTTAAGAAGTGCCACTATAACTCAATAGTCATGAAGTTGTACCATAAACTTCTACATCACAAGGACTATGAAGAACCCAAACCAGGTACCGTAGGGGTTCCTTTATAAATCACACGACATTTATAGCATGGGGAGCTATTTTAGAAGCCAACACCACAGAAAGGACGACCTAGATGATGATATGCACATTTTGTGGACACAAACAAACAAAAACAGACTCATATTCACACTCACACAGACATAAACACACACATACACATATGTACAAGACTATTACTGTTCCCTTTCGTTATCAGGCTTAATGCACTCGGTGTCTCCCAGGGAAGTACTTCATCTAATTAAACAACAAACATCACCTCTACAGATCAGGAAATGGTAATAAGCACTTTAAAGTGAGTGTAACTAAACACGGGAGATAAGTAGTGTGCATTTTATTTGATTCAAAATTGCCAGGAATTGCAATACGTGCGATTACTGGATTTCATTTTTCTTCCAATAGTAATTAAGTAGTAGTTAAATTAGTGTTGGTCACTTTGAACTTTCAGATATTGTAATATCTCAATATCTCGTTCATCTTAACTAAATCTGGCCAATGCAAATTTACAATAGTTTGTATATAGTGTTGTAGTTAGTTTTGTTGTGGAGTTTATTTGTAAAAATGTACAAAAAGGGTACCACTTTCTTCTAGATGTTTTGACGTCATTTTCTTAATTGTCGCTTTGTCAAGATTTGATGAGACGTCAAATGCCAACTCTTGAGTCGGGTTGCATTTTGCCATCTCGTACTATTTATAGTCCTGGATATTTCTTTGCCATTTGCTACTGGACAGCTAATATAAACATCTCATTATTTGAAAATCACAATGTACAATTCATGCTAATAAAGGACATGTAAACTGGAACTTCTGCAAAAATCTTTATGTTCGTCTATTTATTGTATCCGCTTTTACTGAAGTCAAATTTAAATTTAAGATTGTATTTTGAAAACTTTATAACGGTCTCTCCAGAGTTTTCACAGAGTAGCCAATTAGTTATTAAATTTTGTATTCAAGATCTACATAAGCTTTCAAATGTTGTTGGAAAGTCTTTAAAGACGTTTTCTAAATTACCGTATTGTCGTCTAGTAAGTATTCACTTGATTTTCCACCCAGTTTTAACTTAATTAAACTCATGAAAATGTTGTAACAAGTTTTGGCATGTTCTTTCAGAGTTGAAGATAATTACTTTCTAGTCCATACCTCCCGCAGAACGTCGGGGGATGGCAGCTGGCATGATATGAACGACAGTACAGGGCTCATACCGCACGAGAATGCAAGCTAAAAGATGGAATTGTAAAGATTTGTAAAAGCTTGCGAATGTTGTCAGTCTATTATATTTGAGTCAAACAGTATAATAAAAGAGAAAATAAGTTTTTTGAAGCTACAAAGTTGTTGCATTGTCTTAAATTTAAACACAAAAATATTTATTGGTGACCAACTTGTTTGTCAGCCTGACTGTAGGGGTTGACCAGTGTCATGCTGGCTGTAGGGGTTGACCAGTGTCATGCTGGCTGTAGGGGTTGACCAGTGTCATGCTGGCTGGCTGGACTAATACAATAGTTGATCAGCGTGATTTGTGAGAAGGTTTGGTTGTTAATCTTTGTATTTATTTTTGCTTGTAGACCTCAGTTTAAATAGTTCTCACAGACGTTTTTATTTTCCAGAAACCGAATTATTTCCTTTCGTCCATTGTCTTTCTTCCCACTGGCAATTATTAACATTCACTCTAAGGACTTCATTAACATTCACTCTAAGGACTTCATTAACATTCACTCTAAGGACTTCAGTATCATTCATTTTAACTTGGGGGAGCTACCACCTTCTACCAAGCGCGTCCCCAGGTGGCGGATAGGGGAAAGACCCTTAGATATAAGGGTTAGCTGTGAATAGCAAATAAACAGCCGCGGACCAACTGGTTTGCAGTCATGGAGGATGAGGTGAAGTATTCCAGTGGTTAGAATATTTACTAAAAACATCTCAGAAATCCAGGGAAATGATTGCAAAAAGCGAGTATAGGGCGCTCTAACTCTAAACCCGGGTAGATGAAACCCGTTAGCTAGGGATAGCAGTTCATCTAGGAGAGAAAACTCCGAAAATAAACACCTGCTGCCTTGCAGATGATCTTGGATGATCAAAGGCTATGGGAGCACACCCAGAAAGAAAAGCAGGCTGAAGTCGGAGTCAATGGGCCTCCTGGCGCATAACACATTGACACGCAACCTCATCTATGTTGGAGTTCAGTAACGATTCTAATAGATGTGGCGTCCTGCCTGTGGAATCCCGCCGCGCAGGTAGGGGGCCAGGCTCTCCGCCTCGAAGGAGCCCACACAAGCAAGCTGGTGGTTCTTCTATCTCTGCCTGTGGAGCCAGGAGCAGGGACAAGAAAGTAAATACTACTGGCCAACACTCCAAGACCAAAAGTCTAAAAATCTTACAATGGAACGCAGAGGGCATCCAAAAGAAAAAAGAAGCTCTAAAAATATTTCTGCATGAGAAAGAAATTGATGTAGCTTGCATCCAAGAAACTCATTTGAACAGTAATCTTCGTTTCTCCATTAGAGGCTACACCTGCATCAGACAAGATAGAGAAATCAGACCTAAAGGAGGAATCCTCACCCTCATTAAAAATGATATCCCTACCACAGACATAACTATGCCCAACTCCTCAGAATCAGAAATAATGGGAACTAAGCTAATTCTCCCAGATGGAAATATTAATCTATTTAACTGCTACTTCCCACCAGACAAGGAAATAGAGATTGACCACATTCAAATACCTGACCAAGAAGACTGTCTAATCTTAGGAGATATGAATAGTCACTCTCAGAGCTGGGGATACCCAGACCTAAATGCCAGGGGAGAAGAAATTGAAGAATGGCAAGCAGAGAACAGACTTATCTTGCTAAATAAACCTGAGGACAAACCAACCTTTTTTTCAAGAGCCTGGCTAACATCAACCACTCCAGATCTAGCCTTTGCAACAGACAACTTATCCAAAAAGTGCACTAGAGAAGTTGCAGACCAGCTAGCCACCAGCGACCACAGACCCATATTGATCAGTATCGATACCTCCTTCAAAATATCAGAAAACTCCACCATCCCCAGATGGAACTACAAAAAAGCCAACTGGCACCTATTCTCAAAGCTCACAGACCTATATACAACTTCAATAAACTGCAAATCAAATCAGGTTAATAAGTCATTCTCAGCTTTCTCCAAAGCAATACTCCTAGCAGCTAAGGAATCAATTCCTAGAGGAGCAAGAAAAGATTATATCCCCAACTGGTCTGATCACCTTCAACAACTCCACAATGCCACTATTGAAGCCAGAAACACAGTAGAAAATAACCCTTGTATAGAAAATAACATAAATCTAAAAGCAGCTAACGCAGTTTTCAGGAAAAATTACCTTTCCGCCATGAGGAAAAGTTGGCATGAAAAAACAGAACAACTAAACGTAGATAGAGATGGCCACAAACTCTGGCGTATAGCCAAATGTCTCAACCAGGAAGAAAACAGAACAACTCCTATAGTAATAGAAAAGGACAACAAACCCCTGAAAGGCCAAGAAGCAGCAAATGAATTCATTAAGTTTTTCCAAAGCGTAGGACAAATACAAATTAATGAAAGTAGAAATAAAGATGTAAACTCAGAAATCCAAGATAAATTTAAAGAAAACAATCCAGCTTACTCCTTGGGAATGACCACTAATCTTAAAATGAAGGAACTAGATGAATCCCTAAAAGCCCTCAAACCAAAACAAGCCCCGGGCCCAGACAAAATATCAAATGACATGCTTCTTCACTTGGGTCCTCAAGCCAAAAGAAAACTGCTACAATTATTCAATGCTAGCTGGAAATCTGGCAGAATTCCAAACATCTGGAAAAAAGCCATTATGATCCCTATACTAAAGCACGGCAAGCCAAGAAATAAACTGGATAGCTACCGTCCCATCAGCCTCACTAGCTGTACCTGCAAACTGATGGAAAGAGTGATAAATAGAAGGCTGACATGGATCCTTGAGTCAAATAACCTACTCACTGAAGCCCAGGCTGGCTTTAGAAAAGGCAGATCAACAGAAGATCAAATTGCCTTCATCACACAAGAAATAGAAGACGGCTTTCAAGAAAAGAAACCAACAACAATTGTGTGGGTTGACTTAGAAAAAGCATTTGACAAAGTCTGGGAACAAGGTCTCTTGCTCAAGCTAATCCAGCATCACATATCCCACAGAATGTACAACTGGATAAAGGAATACCTAAATAATAGAAAAGCCTTAGTTTGCATGCAAGGACAAAGAAGCCACACAGTGGGTATAAAAAATGGTGTCCCCCAAGGAGGAGTCCTATCCCCAACACTTTTCCTAATATTCATAAACGATCTAAATCAAAACCTACCCAAAAAAGTTAAGAGCAGCATGTATGCAGATGACCTTGCCTTAATTAGCACAGAAGAATATGTAGGAACATCGAAATTTCGATTACAAGATGCTCTTGATAAACTCAATAATTGGTCCAAAGACTGGGGCATGTCCATTAACACAAAAAAGACAACATATACCATATTCTCACTGTCAGCAAAACAACAAACAATAAAATTAACATTAGACAAGGAAGCTTTAGAAAAAAATGACAGCCCTACTTATCTTGGAGTCACCTATGACCCGAGACTAACCTGGAAAAACCAAATAGATAAAACACAGAGTAAAGGCATTCAGAGACTATCCCTCTTGAAAAAATTAGCTGGCACAGATTGGGGAGCAAATCACAACATCCTGAAAAAGACCTATACCAGTTATGTAAGACCTGTACTAGAATATGGTGCCACAGATTGTCTTTCTAACAGACGCAAAAACAACCCTCCAAAGCCTGCAAAACTCTGATTCCCCTTATATTAAAAACCTCAGAACAGCACTCACAAAGCTCAACCACAACAGCAAAAAAACTGTCATTCAATGGATACCAGCTCACATACAACTAGCAGGAAATGAGAAGGCTGACACACTCGCCAAGAGTGGGAGAACAAACTCACAAGTAAACTCTGCTCTCTATCCAGAAGAAATGAAGAAATTAATTGTAGATAAAATAAATGAGAAATGGACGAGCTCCCATCCAAATCACAAGAAAGATGATGCTTACTATAAGCTATCCCGACAAGACCAACGTCTAATCTTTCGACTCAGGACCGGACACAACAGAATGCGACAACACATGTTCCGGAAGCTCAAAATTGGAACCAGTGAAATCTGCCCATGTGGAGTATCACCAGAAAATGCCGACCACGTCCTCCAAAACTGCTCTCTCTACCAAGAGGCCCGTATAAGACATTGGCCCCAAATCACCCCAATAGAAAGAAAACTATATGGAGAGCTCCCTGATTTGGAAACCACTGCGCAGTTCATCTCATGTATTGGTCTAGTCATATGAACACTCCAACATAACAATGAGAACGATGAAGAAGAAGATTCATTTTAAGGATGTAAATATTGAAAACATAAATATTGCTGACAATGAGGGTCTGGAATGGTCAAAAGATATTACAAATTCGGAAAGTTTAAAAACAAACAAACAACAATTTGAACTCGTTATCGCGCTTAAATTTAAAAGAAAAGAGTAGTGCTGCTGTAACCCTAAAGATGAGCTCAACAATGATGTGGACATCTTTTCCATTCTGCGAACATTGATAATGTTAGTCGCTATCTGTAAGAGTTCTCTTTGCTTGTTAACAAAGTGTTCAGATGACGCGTCTCTCTCCCTAAGTTCAGAAATCAATAATTATAAAAAACGAAATAAATTAGATACAGAAAATATTGAAATGATAATCTTTTTTATTAAACAGGAAAACAAAAAACTAGAACTGACTTTTGCAATAAAGAAGGAGAGAATAATTGTTTCGGTAGTTGGGAAAAACATTTAAATATTTACAACTGAAGTAGCTCAATACAGTCTTATTGCATGTACAGATTATATCACCAACTATTATAATTAATAACAAGCAAAATAAAAAAAATCTTATAAAAAAAAATCAAAGCTTATCTAAAGGGAAAATCTCCGCACGTACAATTATATCTTTCAACAATGGAGAAGGCATTTCCCTTAATCAATGTCAAACGAAATAATTAATACCCAATAAGTAATTGATGAATTGGTTAATTTTTTAAATTGAATCCTGCTATGTTAGATTCAAGATATAATTCTTTAAAGTTTCAACTTGATCGGGAATAGATGTTGGAGAAATAACGTGCTCAATTATCTAAGGGGACGAAACCCTACATATTTTGGCCGCATCTATGAATACTGAAAGATTAATTTCCCTTGCTGGTATCAAACAAAATAATTAATTTACAATATTTAATTGACAAATTGTTTAATTGGTTTTATTGATTCATGTATGTCTATGCCAATCAATATTAGTGCAAAGTTTCAAATAGATTCGAGGATGGGTGTGGGAGAAATATAGTGTACAAATATTTTACCAGACAGACAGACAGATAGACAGACAGTGCCAGTTGTAATAAAAAGGTGCAACAATATTTTTGCAAGCAAAAATAGCTTTATCTCTGTTTTATCGCGATTCAAAACTAGAGACTCAATAAAATCCTAAAGGCTGCTAGTATGCTTCGACAACAAACTCAATTCACTTCGAATAACTTGGATGCGTATTCAAGGGGAAAAATAAAACATCTTTAAGGTCACGATTTTAACATTTTACATCACAGTGGGGATATAAGACTCCTGTCACAAAAAAAAAAAAAAAAAAACAGACAACAGAACTCTAGTTCCCTTGACAATACAATTATTTCATAAAACGTAACAATCTGATGTAAGGTCCACGTGGTAGGTTTGGGTCAGACTATCGTCTGAAAGTGTATCTCAGTTTGCAGCATTGAATAGTTTCTTCTTATAGTGTCTTCTCACACTTTGCTGTCGCTTTTCTCGTTTGGCTGTGGCTTCTTGTTGTGTAATTCTTGCCGGATGCTCTTTTCTTGGCAATAACGTTCTTGTTGCCTTTCCAAATAGCATCTGAGCCGGACTTAAGTTGGTATCTTGCCTGGGTGTATTTCTGAACTCTAATAGGGCTTCATAGGCATCCGATTTACTTTCTTTTGATTTTAACATCAGATTCTAAAATATTTTCACTGCTGCCTCTGCCTTGCCGATTGACTGATGATATCCTGGTGAGGATTTTAAATGATGGACACTGCATGCTTCCATAAATGTGGTAAATTCAGGAGATGAAAACTGAGATCCTAAATCACTGATACAAACTTTGGGGACTCTATATCTGGCAAACACATTTTTAGTTTTCTTATAACAAGTTGACTTGTTGTCGTGTGCAAATGTTCTACTTCAATAAAATTTGAATAGTAGTCAACTATGGCAAGGTATTGTTGGTCGAATATTTGAAATAAATCTATTCCAACTTTATCCCAGGGATTTGAACCATCATTATTCTGTATTAAGCGTTCTTTCTGGTTTGCAGGTTTACTTTGCTGACAAGGTTGGCATGCATTGGCTATTTCTTTTATTCTTGCCGCTATTCCCGACCAGAAAACTGCGTCCCTTGCTCTTCTCATCATGGCATCATACCCTAAATGTGCTGCATGAAGTTTGGTCTCAACTTATTTTCTTAACGCTCTTGATAATCCTAGCAGGCATGTTAGATCGTTGGGCACTACCACATACTCTACATTGAATTTCTCATTGGTCTTTAGATTGGTGGTTACCAACGTAGCTTTTCCTTTTGGCTCCATTATCGTCTTATTTATTCCACATAGTTAATCTCTGGAACGTCGGTACTATCTGGTCTGGGCACACATATTTTTCGTTTATGGTATTGATGTCGGCGGCACTGTCCACTTGAAATCTGACTCTTTGGTTGTTGATCAGCATGACGGCCGTCATCCTATGATTTTGGGGCAATTTATTGCCATCACCCATTCAGTTTGGAGTGTAACTTCATCTTCTTCTGTGTCTGAGTCTAAGTTGCTCAGTGTCTTTGATTGCGTAATGCTGTCTGTTTTCTTTTTGCAGACTGAGGCAAAATGATTCCTGCCTCCACAAATGTGACATGATTTTCCCCAGGCCGGACATTTTTCCTTTATGTATTCATGGTCACCCTTGCAAAGTTACAAGTTTTCGTTTGTCTTGGCCCCTTGTCACTCTGTTGATATTCCTCTCTATATTTTGGGCCTGACTTAGATGTTGAGATTCTTTCAATCGTTGGTGTGTCCAAAAGTTCGTTTCTTCCTTCTCTGATATCCTTCATTTGTCTTTGTGATCTTTCATATATCCTAAACACGTCTATGCATTTCTGTAGGGTTAGTTTATCGTCTTGCAACAGTTTCATCTTCAAGTGTTCACTTCTAACCCCTAAGATAATTCGGTCCCTAATCAGACTCTCTTCTAGTTTATCAAAATTGCAGCTGCTTGCCAGTTTCTTCAGGGCAGTTATGTACGAGTCAATGTTCTCGTCCTCTTCTTGTCTTCTCGTATTGAAGACATATCTCTATGTTTCGTTGGTTCTCCCAACCTAGAACTCTTCAAAACTATTCAAAACTTCATTTATTTTTGTCTCCTGCCCTTTTTCAAATGACTCAAACACGTCTGCTGCCTCACTTCCAATCATGGTCATTAGTATCTTCTGTCTCTGTTGTGAGTTTCGTGGCCTTTTCATTGTTATCCCAGTCTCTTCTGAATTTTTTGCAATAGCGGTTGCGGTACTGGGAAATATCTGTTAGCAGTTTGAGCATAATGTGGCATAATGTCGCGCCTATGTCCCACACCTAAGTTGTACCACTGTACAAGGGGGAATGGGCTTGTCCTCTTAAAGGCTCCTGCATTTTGACATTCGAAATCATGACATGAGATAATGTACTTAATAAATATATAAGTCTCTTGTGTAGAATACATGCAACACGGTCACTAATTTACATAACAACATGAATAGCAAGATAACTTGGCGCTGGCTTAATATTTGATGAAAACAAATTTGAACACTCATTTAGGGGACCTTCAAGTAGGGACCTGGGGGGATTTTCAAATTCAGACCCTTCTTCCCCCAACTCTGGCTACGCTACTGCCACTGTGTAGGCCTACATTTATACATTTGGAATAATAAAATAATGCAGCGTGACGTGTACTCAGTCAAAGCAGTGGTGATGCTGGAAAAAAAAAAGGGGGGGGTATTCGTCAGAATGTCTGAACGTCTGTAATAAAGCCGTGTTGTCTTTGTCAGACATCGTCATTTTGATTTTCAATTTAATGAGATGAAATATTGTTATGGTCCTATCAGAGTGTCTGTCCCAAACCACCAGCACACTCACGAGCCAAACTCCCTTCCTTCCTAAGTTGGTCAATGCAAACTAGTGAGACGTTCAAGAGTGTCCTATTGCTGACTTCCGGAATTCCATGATCGACCTTGGTACAGAAGATAAAGGGAGGCTAGCAGTAAGTTGAACTACACACATACACATATTGACAGACACTCTTTTGCGTTTCTCTCTCTCACACACACGCATTTAAAATAAAATTTAAACAAATATGTAAGCAGCATCTCTAATACACAGAAATATGTATACTAATACAGAGAAGGTCAGGAAACACCTACAATACAGGAGACACACATATTTTTAGTTTTTATTAACTAATAAAATGACTTGGCTGTTTGTCCCTGCTCAGTTCGATAAGTATCTGGACGTGACGCGAAGATCTTGACATACTATAGTGCAGTTTGGAAGTTTCACAATGTTGACCTGAAATCAACCAATGAAATGTGCAGAAAAAATATTCAAAACATGAATTCGAGTTCCTGCTAAAACATAATAATATCAACTAAACATTATCGCGTTGTTTTATTAAAGGGAAACTCCGATGGTTTTTCAAATTTTTTTGACATTTAAATTCTGCATAAAAAGTTGTAGGCCTAATAGTAAACATTTTACCATTTTGTATTTAAATGCTTAGAAACATTTATATTTAATAAATTAGACAGTAAATTCTTGACATCTCCTAAAAAAAAAGGGGTGCTTTGAGATTTTGTTTTTAGGTTAGGCATACGTCACTTCCGTCAATAATACTGAAAGAGAAACCACATTTAACCAATCGTATCGCCTCATTCTTACAGTAGCTGTTAGGCTGTTAGGCTTAGTGACGGCCTAGTCCAGAGCTAAGGTACTGTTATATATATATAGAGAGAGAGATCTAAAAGCAATAGGATAACCAACTCGATAAAAAAGTAACAATTTCATCTAATCCCCTCCCTGTCCTAAATAGTAAATAGATCGTGTGTCTGACTGATTCTAACAAAGTGGTCAGTGTAAGGCTAGTCTAGACTACGTGTAGTCAGTCATAACTAGACAACCAAGCAATTGTGTTTGTGTGTGTTGAGTGGTCAGGCGAGAAAATACGCACTGCCGTGGTTAGTCAAGCATGTAAATGTACTTTCAACACGCATTTTTTTCTTTGCTTACAAGAATTAGATCTAACTGTATAGACAAAGATATATTTCTTTTACGAGAATGTAAACTTTGCTGTATGGTCTCCCGTTATACAATAAGTCAACAGATTAAAATTAATAGGTTAGTGTGACGTCACATAGAAACCCGGTAAAAATCGGATCGTTTTGGATGCTCAGAAAACATAAGTCAGAAAAAACATCAATTACTAAGTTATTATTGCAAATTAAAAAAAAAAAGAATAATATATTCATTATCTGTAAATCAAAACACATATTATATCAATAATTGTCAAAACACTCGGAGTTTCCCTTTAAAGATGGGGGCTAAAATAGTCCACGGGAAATTTCAGCCTTGAGAGGAATTCACCTTTTTATTTTATATACGTGAACTAAAAGCACTGAATATTCTGTAATAATAGTTATTGTACAGTAAGACTTCATATCCTTAGCCATTCAATACGTTTAGGAAAAACAATGTTTTTTTTTTAATCCTGAGCGATTCTTGGCATTTCATGTATCCAGCTCATTTCTACTTTCAATGTTTTTGCACAGCGCAACATTCATGTTATGCTCCAATTTTTTTGTCTGTGTGACCAGTGAGGGAGGGGGTGTATGGTGTCTGTGTGACCAGTGAGGGAGGGGGTGTATGGTGTCTGTGTGACCAGTGAGGGAGGGGGTGTATGGTGTCTGTGTGACCAGTGAGGGAGGGGGTGTATGGTGTCTGTGTGACTAGTGAGGGAGGGGGTGTATGGTGTCTGTGTGACCAGTGAGGGAGGGGGTGTATGGTGTCTGTGTGACCAGTGAGGGAGGGGGTGTATGGGAGAAACAACCGTGCTGTTTGTACAAAATAAATTTTTAAAAAATCAACAAACATTTCTGTTGTTTAAGTGGAAGAATTTGTGTATGTAGAAATAACTTTTTAATTTCATTTTAAAAACTTAGATGTGTTGGCTTTCAGAGAGCAAACAAAAAAAGTTGACTGCCTCAGAACTTTATAAGATCTAAATGATGATGATATCGAATTTTCAATATGCTTTCTAGATTCTTCAATCCTTAACGAGGCAGACGGACGGACAGACGGACTTCACAAAATAAATAGCGGTTTTTACCTTTTTCAGGTTCTTCTAAAAATAAATGGATACGCGGGGGTGTAGAGGGGGGTGTCCGTAAGAAAATTGTGTCCACTGTTTCGGTTTTGTAGATGACAGACGTGAGTGTGAACTCGTTTATCAGATGTATGTGTTCCATAGTTGTTACTTTATCTGGTACACGATCATGACATGTTACTAAATAACAAAAGACTGACTTCTTAGTGATCCGGTAGACCATGAAGTCGTGTCAATCTCTACGTTCTCCGATTATTGAATGGTTGTTATGTATGACATTTTAAGCTTGCATCTGATAGCTGGAATTTCACGACATTCTTGAGCAGGATCTACATTTGAACAGATAGACATCTGCTTACGGCGCATGGAGCCATCCCCGCGCATGCATTATCATTATATGGCCAGGCTTTTAAAAAAATAAGTTCCTCTTTGTGATCTATATGGCACATGATGTGAAGGTTATTTGTTTCTGTGGCCTACGGTTAACGATGGTATCATGTGGACAGCACAACAACCAACCGCCTTTACTTTTCCCCAACTAATGTAAAGTACCCATTAGAGGTGGGTGGACTCAGAGTTGCCCAAGGATCCCGAAATTAAAAATTGCAGTCTTCATCAGGATTCGAACCCTGGACCCGGGTTCAGAAGCCAAGCGCTTTACCGCTCTGCCACCGCGCCTCAATATGGCCAGGCTGAAGGGGATATTAATCCACACACTTGAATTGAGGGAAGGAGGGGGCTAGACTACCCGGGCATTAAAGAGACCTAAGGTTAAGCTAAAGGGGCGTGAGTGTGCCTTACAAACCTTGAACAATTTGGAGGCTCTATATAGCTATATTAAAACAAGATTATTAACAAAAAAATTCATCCCTACTTTACTGGTAAACATGTACTACAAGATGGACAGGTGTCAAGTTTTAGAAATCTCAAGTTAATATAAAGTCTATGAGCTCATCTATATATGTGGCATTCAAGGAGGTGTTTTAATAATATAGAGGAAACGAGCAACAGAAGGCGAATGTTAGAAGATAGACATTGTCCCTTTCTTCTACTTGAGATTTAAATTGTAAAATTTCATTACGACTAACGGATTAACTAAAGAATTCTTAAATATACGTTTTTGCTCAGCTAGGAATTCAGTTCTTAATCCAACTTGTTAAGAATCTATGCTAGCTATAATTAACATAGATAAAAGGGGGTAACACATTTTTAGCATTAGTAGGCCTAACGAAAACACTTTCTC
The DNA here is from genome assembly GCF_947242115.1 of Biomphalaria glabrata. NCBI lineage: Eukaryota > Metazoa > Mollusca > Gastropoda > Planorbidae > Biomphalaria > Biomphalaria glabrata. Next base: position 23,921,560 of record NC_074722.1, read on the forward strand.
CTTTTTAGCGGCCCCCGAAAGGGGAATAGACGCTATAAGTTTTATGTGGTCCGTCCGTCCGTCCGTTCCGTTTAGATCTCGTAAACTAGAAAAGATAGTGAAAATCCGACATCATAATATTTTAGACCATTCAAAGTTCTGATGCATCGGCTACTTTTTTATTTTCTGAAAAATTAAATTTAAAAAATCAACTATGCAAGTAGTTTCTTCATAACTACACCACTTTTACAACTATTCACTATTTATAATAACAAACACAGTAGACAATATAGTAGGGATATACACATCTGCTATGTTTTGCAACATATTTATGCAAACGGTTTTAGATTTTTTGTCATTGTATTGCTAAGTTAAATAAGCTTTGTCCTACTATTACTACAATTACAATAAAAAAATGTTTACTTTTATTTTTAAAGAGAAAAAAATCTACTTAATATACATATAAGTGGAACATAATTTAAAAGAACAATTATTAAGTAGTTTTTCATATTATCGACTGAACTGCAGAGGGTCTTTTGGTTCCGTCAACCCTCATTCTCCATTCTTCTCTGTCATTTGCCTTTGATAAAATTTCATTCTGATTTTCTTGCTGAAAATTTTGAAACCTGCCTTTTTACCTGCCTAGGTGGACCACTTCGGGGGCCGATTTTGAGTTTGTGTTTCCACACACACTTTCTTTGTAACTTTATTTTCTTTTTTGCTGTCTTGAGAAATATCTTAGACTGTCTTAGAGCTAACATGTGTTGTATGAATGCACACGTGATGTCAAGAAATCAAATAGTAATAAGGTCAAGAAGTCAACGCCTCGTTATAATGCAATTATAAATTAATAATATTAATATTAATACATTTTATATTACAATTTGCAACGACAATAAAAATATGTCTGCTTAGAGAATGGGAGAGGTAATAGTCTACCCTGGTGGTACTTTAGGTTGCACTCTTATGGTACTCTCGTGGTACTTCTGCACTCTTAATCTTAGGAATCGAAGTCAATACAAACTAGACATAGATCTAGCTAGATGTAGACCTAGTTTTAGATCTAAATCTAGATTCAAGATCTAAGGCTAGGTCTAGAACTAGATTTTACTAGATCTAAGCCTAGATCTAAAAAAAGATCCAAGTCTAGATCTAGATCTATAACTAGATATAGAATCTTGATATAGAATCTACTATATCTAGACTAGAACTCGTATGAATTTACACGTTTAATCCTGAGATTACTAGACCTGGGTCAATGTTATGATCATGAATAGTAGGCCTTTTGTTACCGAGTAATGGTGTACTATGCTGTTTGTATCCGATTCATTTCTTAATGTGATAGGCTACTATTGTTTACATAATTAATAAATATGTACCCTAAGCTGTCAGAAGATAAGTTATTGCCTTAATAATTGCAATTTATAATCAGAACTTTGAATGATCTAAAATATCATCTTCATATCATATCTCTTCTAGTTCCCGAGATCTAAACGGGACGGACGGAAGGACAGACGGACAGACAGGCCACACAAAGCTAATAGCGTCTCTTCCCTTTTCGGGGGCCGCTAAAAAAAATAATCAATTAGTTAATTAACTATTGGTAATTAATTACTTTGTTTAGTATCTCGAATACGATCAAGAAATAAACAGACAAAACTGTATTTCAAAAAATGTTTGTTCGGACAAACAGAAAAAGAGAAATTGTGAAAGAGAGACAGAGTGTCAAATAAAAGAGTCAGGTAGAAAGGAGAAAGACGATAGGAGAAATAAAGAGAGTATATAAAGAGTGAAAGAGAGAGAAAGATAGATATTGTGTGTGTGAGAAAGAGTAACAAAAAAAAAAAAAGAAAGAATGACTATAAATATATACAAGTTTATTAACTGTGTTCTGTCATTCACAACCATTATACGGATCTATATAACTTAATATATATATATCAGAATATCTTAATGAAAGTGTCATGTGAACATTCATATTTTAGAAGGATCGCGCATTATAAGTCCGATCAAAGCTGCTATTTTAAAAAACAACCTTAGCAGCAAAGTTGTTATTGATCTCCAGTTTTGTGTAGCTCAGGTCTACGTCATATTTCAATTCCAGATTCTTTTTTTTTCTTTTTGTTGACTCGTTGAACATAAGAACCTGATAGAAGTGACGTGCAGAGACACTGGCAGGTCTGTGAGTCTCTATAAATCATCAGCAGGCGTCATTGGACAAGATGGGTTAGAAACGTTCATAATGGTCTGGTGCTAAAGAGGCTTGATTCGTGCCCAGGTCACTGGTACTACACGTTAAATAGTTAAAACTTGTGGCTACATTTAAACCTGTGGCTACATTTAAACTTGTGGCTACATTTAAACTTGTGGCTACTTTTAAACTTGTGGCTACATTTAACCTTTTGGCTACATTAAAACTAGTGGCTACATTAAAACAAGCTCCTGTGGTGTGATTCAAAGGATAAAGTAAAATAAATTGAAAAGACACCAGACAACACATGTAACCACTAAGCAGTGTTTCTGATCGCAAATCTTCTAAGGACTCAGAACAGAGATGCGTCATTTCAATTTCACTCATTTCAGTTTGTGAATTAAAGATCAGAGTCTAAAACGTGTTTACCTCTATTTTAATATACAAATAGGTTACATAGAGATCTTCCAACATTTATTGAAGAAAAGACACAAGGAATACCTTAGAGAAATAAATATAAATAAATTACATATATATATATATATATATATATATATACAGCGCTTTTTTGTGACAGTACGCACCGGTACGGCGTACCGGCACCTTTTTCAATGTGGAAAAAAAACAAACTTTTCTTGTATTTTAACGTTTATTATTAATTTATTAGTAGTTAAAAGTGAGGCAATCCGTCACTGAGTACCGGCACCTATTTTTTTACATTTTTATATACTACGGAAAAAAAAACACTAATATGTTTTTTAATGCGCAGTGAAGATAAAATCTTCTTTTTACTTTGTTTCTTATTATAATTATTTGAAACCAATCATCACAATCCCTCTGTTAGTTTCTATTTTCCCTTAAGTCCAATTTTAATTAGCGAAATCATGGAGGAAGCAGGAGCATAGCAGGCCACGCTCACAGTAAAACAAATTCATGTGATCTAAAAATACATTACCATGAGGCTTCCCCCATTTTATTTTTAGATTTTAAATTATCTAGGTGAGCTCCGTGAAGCCTTGCCTATAAATGAAGCAAAAGTTGTAACTAGTTTCAAACGTCTACAAGTTCTTCTGTGTATCTAGACCTTTGTTATTAAGACATCAATTCGAAACTTGAAACTTTGTTGTTACTGAGAAGGCACCATGATGAACACTTCTACAATAGTCCCAGCTGCGGTGTTTGTGCTCTATGCCTTGTACACTATCAGCGCTGCTGCCCTGCCCTACAGAAACCTGCCCGTGTTTCAAAGAACCATACGCAGTGCTCAACAAAGCAATCTCTACGGTAACAACGCCAACGTTCGCTTCAATATTAGCTTAACCCAGGCAGACCTAGACATGCCAGACAGTTATAGTGATTGTCCTGATAACACCGCCTGGCCGGAACAAGGAATACACCGGGCATCGACTTGCCCATGGAAATGGAACAAAAAGGATTTGGGCCGTGACTACTACCCAAGATATATCAAACAGGCCGTATGTCTTTGTCCAACATGTATGCACCTCAATGCGTACGCATGTCAAGGTGTACCGGTGAAGATGACCGTTTTTCGAAACGTTGGTCGCATGCGTTTGGTCGCTGAAGAACGAGAATTCAATGTGTCTTGTACCTGCGTAGGTAACTTGGAAACTATAACAACGAATGAAGGCCACCCAGAACCTGACTCTTAACTTTCAAACAAAACACGCTTCCGAAAGAAAATTTAATCTGGTAACAACAGACATTATCACTCATTTCTACAAGTTCTGATCCTCTGAATTAACCATTACTTTCTTAATTATTCAGATACTAAATATAAAGTGTTTTAATTCTTTGCTCTGAACTCAAAACATGTCCCACTGGGACAGTACATTTAGTGTTAGTAGTTTATCAGAACATTGGATACTACCGATGGTTTTTCTTTGTGTCACTCCGAGTGCCTTTTGGAATCTGTGTAAGTTTGTTGTTGTTTTAAAGATTGAACTCTGTCTTTCTTTCCATGTCAAACTTGAGGCTGTTAATACAAGAAGGACATTTAACTTAACTAAATTTCATATTTATAGATTTACACAAGAAGACACACTACACATATATATATACATATATATGTATTTGATTATTTATTTCTAAGCTAAAAAATCGTTACACATGTATAGAATTTGATATTTACTCTAGGGCAGATGTATTCTGGGCGTTGAACTGACCAAATGTGAAGCTAAAGGGGCGTGAGTGTGTTATACAAGATCTCATCTTTTTGTGACCTTTTATATGAACATTGTTTTGGTTCAGTTTGAACTTGTGTTATTTTTTTGTTTATTTTTCTTTAACTCATTGGTCTCTATAGCTATCAATGCTGTCTATTCTCTATCTTCTACTCAACTGTATAAGTAAAAACAACTATCCTAAAAGAACTTCTTTTCAAACCAGCTTCTTGTTGAGCTGTGAACTCATCAGTAAATCATATTGATTCAAATATTTTCATTTCACTGACTTCAATTTGTACATTTCGCCGAACATTTTGCTTGTTAAATTTTTTTTTCTTTTTCTGTCAGTATTTTTATATATCAGAAAATTTTATTTAATCCTTTTTCTTGTTTATAACAGACAAATGTCATGCATTTTTATTCGCAAAGTACAATTTTAAATTACACATTACATTATTTACATGTTACATTATTTCTGATGTATTACAATTGTACTTACATACTTCCTAAACTTCATGTTTCATCCTTTTATATTTATATATATATATATTTATTGCATTTTCATGATCGTATTTGAATCTGACTTCAAACGTTGTGTCTTAGTTTACAGTCTATCTAGATAATGCTCGTTGTACTTTGTGCCTTTTTAAAAGTAAAGCTCCCCTTTCAGATGTAGTGATCTATGGTGCAGATGATGTAAAGGTAATCTGTTTCTATTGACAACGGCTAACAAGGGTGTCATCTGGCCAGCACAACGACCAACCGCCTTTACTTTCCCCAACTATTGTCAAGTACCCATTTATCAGAGGCTCCCTAAGATCCCGAAATTAAAAATCTCAGCCTTCATCAGAATTCGAACCCGTAACCCCCGGTACGGAGTACAAGCGATAAACCACTCAGCCACCGGGCCTCTTTTTGCCTTTATATAATTCTTTTTTCATTTTCGGCATTAGATATTCTTCTTCTTCTAGCCAGCTTTTTGCTGATGAGCTGTAAGCTCTTTTGCAGTCCGTGCCAAGGAAAACAAAATGCGGCATTACATATAAAAAGATCACCTGAAGCGAAACATTGGATGTTTTTTTTTCATACTTCTTTAGTTATTTGCCCTGACTGTCTACCAAATCTGGCCACTTTGTCTACTTTCTCAACTTGATTCATCCTGTCTACTCTATCAATTTCTGCTAGTGTTTCACTAAGTGTTGGTATTTCCCTGCACAACTTACTGCCAGTGTTAATCATTTTGTTTTACATAAGTTATCATCTGATAAACAAATATATTCATCTAATCTTGAAGTTATCATTAGTATTAATTCTCAACAAGTTAACTTTTCAACTTAGTGAATATACGCTTACACCATTCCATGACAATTGTCTCAAGTTTTTATCCTGTCTCAGCAAAAGTAATAGATTTACTTTTTTTTGACGTATAATCCATAAGGTAAAACCATAATATGTATTTAATTATAATTGCTGAACTTTTAATTTACAAATGGCGATGAATATATATTAATTTACTAATCAATTTATTTATTAAAAGATCTTTCGTATTATATTGTATAAGTGTCATTGTGAACAATGTACTCTGATTCAACAGTTTAAATAGAACAAGTACAACATTTATTTGTACATACACATTTGACGTGAATCATTTTCGTCAGTACTTAAATTCATTTAGAATTTACAAAAACACATTGAAGGAATGTCACAATTGTATGTGTAAATGTGAAACAAATGTAAGATAACATATTGATTGATCTCTAAATAATTCATAACATACACGACAAGCCTTTTTTCTTAAACAATAAAATCAACAGCTGCAATATGAGCATCATTTTATTGTTGACATTGTTGTTTTGTATGCGTGTGTTTGCTCTGAGAGCAGTATGTACCGAATGGATGTATGGAAATAAAACAATATCTTATGAGTTTAGAAAAAAACAACTACATGCCGAAATGCATCAGACTATCAATAGTAAATATTTTATAAATAATGTAATTTCAATTATAAAAAAAAAAGACTGATATATTTGAACAGGAAATTAGAAAAGGATACTTTTACTAAACAAAACTTATATTAGGGAAGGAACCGCTAAGTACTGCCATTTATCTTAAATATTACTGGGTTTATCTCCCTTTCGGCTACATATAACAGAATTAATTACTTAGTACTAAATGATTAATAATAATTGGTTAATTTTTGTATTGGTTCGTGTATTTTTATCGACTATGAATAATTATACAATATTTCAACTTCCTCCGAGAATGGGAAGTGGAAGAAAAAAACGTTTCAAAACGTAATAAGGGGACTAAATCCATATATATGATATATCCACATCTCTCATTAAGTAGCATTTATTCCCGATAGTTTGAAATAAAAAAAAGATAATCACCAACAATTAATTAACTATTTTGTTTTTTTGTTTCCTTTTTTTTTTATTGATTCATATCTTGTCAGGTTTAATGAATATTTATGAAAAGTTTTAACTTGATCCGAGAATAGGAAATGGGAGAAAAAACAAGTTCAGACTTTTTACAGACAGACGGACAGGCAGCCATCCAGACAGACAAACAGACAGACAGACAGAGTTAGTTGATATAAGCTTTGTAAAAATATAAACCAAACGGTTCGCTTTCAAGAAGATAAAAAATATTAAAGGCATCTGAACATTGCAAGCGACAAAATAATATGAAATTGAATTTTCACTCTTTTCAGTATAATATTTAGGGTCTGAACGTGACAGGCGGAAAGACAGACAGACAAATAAAAATAATAGTCCAGTTTCCCCTTTCGATCACCGCTAGAAATTGGACTTTTTTTTCTGTGGTATAATGTATTGTTGTGATAGTAACAGTTTAAACATTAGGACCAGCACGATTCCTGCTTTACACATGCTGCACACGGCGTCTGAGTCGTAAACCAGACGTTTTAAGTTAGAATCCTGGTAAAGATTGGGATTTTTAATTTCGGGATCTTTAGGGCACCTCTGAGTACACCCAACTATAACAGGTACCTGACATTAGTCGTGGAGAAGTAAAGGCAGTTGGTCTTTGTGCTGGCCACATGACACCCTTGTTAACCGTAAGCCCACAGAAATTGATGACCTTAACATCATCTGCCCCCTAGACCATATGGTCTGAAAGGGGAATTTTAATGGGTTTTTTTAAACTCACAAACTCCTCCTATAGCTCCGCTATTTTTGAAGACTGGTTTCGTCATTTTTAGCAAGCAGACATGCTTCTTCTTGATACTTTTTGTTTGTTTGAGGGCTGAAATCAAGACCATTCGCTATAGGAGGCCTGAACACTGACCTGCAACGTCACAATCTGTGGGCAGTTTAGACCAATAGCTCGTTGCCACGTCGTACAGACCTGCGGCTCGGCAGCCAGCTATTAGTCTAATCTTCCCGTTGGGGCTCCACATAAGATCTGCCAACGTCTTTCTCCATTCCTCTCTGTCCGTTCTTTGATGTTGTCTTCGAATCGCTTTTTTTGTCTTCCTCAACATCTTCTTTCTGGTACTGTTCCCTGAAGGAAGGTCTTGGCGAACCCTGAGAACCTTGTGATGTGGCCATAGAGTTTGAGTTTCCGTTTGTTGACAGTGGTTAGCAGGCCATCGTGGGGTCCAATAGCTGTATTAATCCTGTTTCTATCCTCTTCATTCGTGATGCGTTCTTTGTGACACCTAGGATTTAACTAGATCTTCATAACTATCAGCTCACTAATCTTCGGGACTCGAAAGACAAGCCTTATTATTATCAGTTCATTGAATACATGTGAATATTAATAAAGTAATTAATAATAACATTAATAAATCTCCTTATCTTATGGTAACTCCGCCATCTACCGGTCCCAAGCCCGGGTGAGAAAGGAGGAGTGTTTGGCGTGGGGCTAACGACCCCACCCTGTAAAACCACAATCGCTACAGAAACGGCAAACTTGACACATAAACAAAACCATACATGCGTCGAGGGCAGCCAACCTCTCGATCCAATGCCCGATACATGGCAAGCCCTTCAACGCAAAGAAACCGACTCTTATAGGCACGTGGAATGTAAGAACCCTGAATCAATGCGGTAAACTGGCCCAACATTTAAGAGAGTTTGACTCTTACCGGCTGGACATCCTTGGGATCTGCGAGATGCGGTGGACATCAAGTGGACAAATAATCAATGATGGCAAGACCATAATATATTCAGGACACGATAAGGAACATTATTGGTGGTGTAGGCATCATCATGTCTAAAATAGAAGTTTCAGCGCTAATTGCTTGGAAGCCAGTCAGCGACCGAATCATTACAGCTCGACTCCAAACAAAACAAATCAAAATCACTACCACCCAAGTATATGCCCCTACAGAGGATGCAGAAGATACCATCAAAGATAATTTCTATAATAAACTTCAAACCACACTTGATGAAACACCTACTCATGACCTAATTCTACTGATGTGAGACTCTAACGCCAAAATCAATCCCAACCGAACTGGCTTTGAATATGTAATGGTACCATATGGCTCTGCAGAAAACATCAGTGATAATGACGAGCGCTTTATTTCTCTCTGCGCATCCAACAGCCTTTCAATTGGAAACACATATTTTAAGCACAAACAAATACAAAAAAAAAAAAAAACATGACGATCACCAAATGGAGAAACCTTCAACGAGATAGATTACACTTGCATCTCCAAACGATGGAAGTCATCTCAATTAGACGTGCGGACCCACAGAGGAGTGGATATAAGCTCAGACCACTACCATGTCAGTGGCAAATATAAGCTCCAAAACGAGCCACACGACCCCGCCCATTTAATGTAGACAAGCTTAAAGACTGCAATATTGCATCACAGTTCCAATTGAACTAAAGAACCGCTTCGAGGCTTTTGCAGATATACTGACCCTTGAAGAAGAGTGGGCCAACTTCAGAGTGCGCGGAAGAAGTTATCGGAAGGAGGCGAGGTTCATACAAGGAACGGTGTATACAAGACAGAACATGGAAATTGATCGCTGAGAGGAAAGATGTCAAATGTAGAAGAGATCAGAAAAATGAAACACAGGCTCACAGCCTAGCGGAAGAAGCCTATACGGAAGCAGATCCTGTGGTATCATTTAAAAATACAACAGTATCGGAATCACTTTCGACACGAGCACGTCTCTTCTTTTTGTATCGACGGAGATAGGGTTGTAGTAGTTGATAGGAGATGGGTTGTAGTTGTTGATAGGAGATAGGGTTGTAGTTGTTGATAGGAGATAGGGTTGTAGTTGTTGATAGGAGATAGGGTTGTAGTTGTTGATAGGAGATAGAGTTGTAGTTGCTGATAGGAGATAGGGTTGTAGTTGTTGATAGGAGATAGGGTTGTAGTTGTTGATAGTTTGTACCTCATAGTTTCTTATTGTCACAACATGCATGTCACAACGTGTGTTGTGGTGCCGGGGATTTCACTTGAATTAAAATAGTTGAATAAATGACGATCTAGGATTCACAATAAAAGATTCTTTGCTAAAACACAACTCTGTAACTTTATTTAAATATAAAACGTAAGTACAGCTTATGTACAAGTTACAGATCAACAAGTATAAATAACATTACAAAGGCTTTAAATCAGAACTCTTAGAAACGTGACTATCTACTATGGAATTCTTTCATCGACTGGCCTTCTTTTTCCCTCGTCAATTCTCTGGCGCCAACTCTTTTAAAAAAATGTCTTTATTTATTTTCAAATCAACCAATAGATTTGCAACATCATAATTACGTCTCGGGTAAAACCTGAGGTGCTGTCAAGGGTCTAGATTTGTGGGGTAATTCCTGAGGCTCAGTCAAGGGTTTATATTTCTATTTACACATAAGCTTTTAAATGTGAAATATACAAATAAATCTATATTGGCATCTGTGACACTTATATTTGTTCTGAAAATATTGAAACCTGCCTTTTTATGGGCCAGAGCAATACACTTCGGGGACCGATTTTGAAATTGTGTTTCCACACAAACTGTCTTTGTAACCTTGTTAATGTTTTTTTTTTTTAAACTATTGATGAAAGTAAATATTGGACTACATAGAACTATCATTTTGAGATTATTGGAAATTTTCATACGTGGAGGAAAGCCTATATATAGCAAGCTTTTTGGTGTATCCGGCGTAATAAATAAAGGTGTTGTTAAACTATGTTTCTTTGACAGTTTTATGCTACTCTATGACAGTTGTATGCTACTCTATGACAGTTGTATGCTACTCTATGACAGTTGTATGCTACTCTATGACAGTTCTATGCTACTATATGACAGATGTATGCTACTCTATGACAGTTGTATGCTACTCTATGACAGTTGTATGCTACTCTATGACAGTTGTATGCTACTCTATGACAGTTGGTTGCTACTCTATGACAGTTGTATGCTACTCTATGACAGTTGGTTGCTACTCTATGCAGGGCCGGCCCTAACTATTGCGGGGCCCTATGCGAAACTGATTGCGCTGGGCCTAGTCTGAGTGGGAATAAGGATAATAAGTGAAAATTAAGATTTTGTATTAGAAAAGAAATTCGACTTGGAGTTTTATCAAATTAACTTTACTTTACGAACCTTGCAACCTATTGCATATTTATATGCTAGTGACTATAAAAGTAAATAAAGTATTGGAACTTCCGATTAAGGTGAAAAATTCGCCCGATTAGGCCTATTACATTTTTACGTGAAATCTGACAATGCCTTTTTTCTTTTATCGCGCGTAGGATTGGCGTTTTCAGCAATGCGTAACATCCACTAATGACAATTTTGTCCTTTTTTTCAGGAGATCTTTATGAGTTTTCAGGAGATCTTTATGAGTTTTCAGGAGATTTTAATAAATTCAGGAGATTTCCAGTAATTTTTCGTATATATTTTGCAAATTAATAATTACACCTAGAATTAGCGCGGGGCCTATTAAAGCGCGGGGCCCACTGTGATCGCATAGGTTGCAGTGGCCTATGACCGGCCCTGACTCTACGACAGTTGATTGCTACTCTATGACAGTTGTATGCTATTCTACTCCCGCACTTAAGCACAGCAGAATCACATTTTGTAAGCTCTTCTGTTTGTCACTTTTATTAAGTTGGCTATTTCGATGTTCAATTGAGCGTCCTTGACATTAGTTAATGTATTGTGAAAATCTCCAACATTGAAGAAACATATTAGTTGAACAAGTACTCTAGGGGTCGTTCGTAAATGACCTTTTTTTGACCCCCTCCCCCTTGTCACAAAGTATCACAAATTCTCAGACCCCCCCCCCCTTTCAGCGTCACGTCACAAAATAAAAAAAAATATTTATTTCAAATTGTTTATCAGTTTTTTCCCAAAGAGGTTTCATGTGCTCATCGATAGTATACACGGGAAGATTTTCTTCTTCTGCTTGAGGAGCTGACTCGAAAATTAAAATGTCTTCATCTCTCCATTCCACACTCTCCTCGCCTGCGTTTCCCAAAACAACAAGGACTTTGTTGTCTTTTTTTTTAATAATTCTTTTGGCTTTCTGTGCTCGTGTCTTGTTGGATGGTGGGATGTGAACTTTCTGTGCTCGTGTTTTGTTGGATGCTGGGATGTGAACTTTCTGTGCTCGTGTTTTGTTGGATGGTGGGATGTGAACTTTCTGTGCTCGTGTATTGTTGGATGGTGGGATGTGAACTTTCTGTGCTCGTGTTTTGTTGGATGGTGGGATGTGAACTTTCTGTGCTCGTGTTTTGTTGGATGGTGGGATGTGAACTTTCTGTGCTCGTGTTTTGTTGGATGGTGGGATGTGAACTTTTGTGTGATTGTTCAAAAGAGTTAACAATGCCAAATAGAGTCCACACTCACACATTTTGTTATGAAGTTGACCGGAAAGTGATGGGCAGAATTGATCGTAGAAAATTGCCTTTTGAGATAAATGAAGAGACTGGAACAAATGTGTGTACCTCAATTTGGATTCGCTGGATTTCTCGATGTTGATTTCAGGGTTGTAGCTCAAAATTGTAGGAGGAGGCAGGAAGCGATCAGGGACAACATTCCAAGAATTTTCCCCGTGGTGAACTACAGCATTGCTTGTCCTAACATTTTGATATTTGCAGCATATAATGGGATGTTGTTTTCAAGTTAGAGATTTGAGTTTTCAAAAAAACACGTTGGCGTTGTTATTTTTTCGGAAATTGAAGATTTAGTATTTTTGAGAAGAACAACGTGAAATTCTCAGACGGCAGTGTCAACATGTTTTCAGTTGAACTCCTCAAACAAGACTGAAATATCTCTATATTTTCAATGCTTTTTATTTGAGAATAAAACTACTGAGAAGTTCATGTTGAAATGAGTACCTAAAAAATGTTATTATTTTTCGAAGATTTTTAAAGATTAAAAAAATATTTTATTGGTGTTTTTTCTGAATTTTAAATTTGTGACGTCACAAAGTCGCTAACCCCCTCCGTCCCCCTTGTCACAAAGTGTCACATTTTCTCAAACTCCCCCTTCCCCCTTAGGGCGTGACGTCATTTACGAACGACCCCCTAGCGAATATTTTAGATTTTACATTTGGTTGTTCTGTATCTCTAATCTACTTGAACCTAAGTCACGTGGTTATGGTCTTACAAAGACAACAATGGCTATGTATTCGTATTGCTGTTGCTGCCAGATCAATTAATATATGTTTGTTTAACATATATAGATACTATGTAAATCAATCAAAACTAATTTTTAGTTTATCTAGATCTAGATTTAGCCTAAATCTACTATAATGGCCCAGATCAGTGTACTAAGCTTCAAAATAACATAGCCTACGGGGCCTACTAGATCTAAACATTCTAGAAATAAGCCTAAATCTAATAGATCTACTTAAACAGTCATATCAATTAGTGAGTGATTGTTACATTTTTATTTTCTAAATTTTATAGATCTTGATCATTCGCATAATCAAACAACAATGAAATCAATGAGGCCATATAGATAATGCAGTACTACCGCGTGACATGGAAGAAATACGGAACAACCAAATTCCTAATTGTAGGACTTTCCATTTTGTTTTCTGTTGTGTGGCTGATTTTCTGATGAGATGTTTGTATCTTGACACGGACAGGTACCAGGTTTTACCGCAAGTCCTGTTTAATACTTTTGATTGTTAGCTTGCTTCTTTAAGTCTAGAGACAGTAGAGGGGTACACATTTATTTGAAGTGTTTTCTTGCAATGCAAACTTCTGCTAAAAATAAATATTGAGAGATGATAATCTTTGATTAAATGAGAGATGATAATCTTTGATTAAATTTTGTCTACATTGTAATAAAAGTTATATTTAGTTCTGTTCCGAAAAGAAGTTATTCTAGTTATTTCAAGTTTTATAAGTTAGAATATAACAGCTTACAGAGGTTTAGTTGTCTACCAGCAGTTTGGTACTACAAGTCAATACCATCAATAACACTGACTCATCACTAATTGTCCCATTTGCGGTTGAAGAAAGAATGCGGGGGGGGGGGGGGGGGGAATTGAGAAAACTATTTTTTTTTTACCTTTACCTATCCCTTAGTCTGCTGGACCGTTGGGGCACCACGCAAGATTCATCGACCGTCTTTCTCCATTCCTCTCTGTCCTTTGCCTTCGTTCAATGGCATACCCATCCACTCATTTATGTTGTCCTCCCATCGCTATCTCTGATACTTACTTTTAAACGTTAGATGCGAGTGTGTTGGCAAGGGGGAGATAGCAGCGGCCCTTCTAAGTAAACGTCAAATATACTCCAATTCACGATGGATTGTGGAAAGTTTGAGTTTTATTGAAAATGCCCCCCCAAAAAAGGGGGGGGGGAAATCCGGTCAAACCATTATGAGTTACAATTTGCAGGATATAGAAGTGTAAAAAAAATTCAGTCCCAAATATGCAATATAAGTAGTTTTAAATCTAATCTCATATGGGTCGGGATTCCATGCAAATGTATCACCTAGGTTTATTGTTGTTTGTCTGTGCAACTGGTTTACGTGAATAGACAAGACAAACTAATGAACAAATAAAATTTGGTGCCACTAGCGGATCCAGAACTTTGGAGGAGAGGGCGATTTTTTTCCAGACCCTAACCGTAACGTACAGTAAACACTAACCCTAAGCAGAAACGCGAGTACAGCATATATATATATATATATATATATATATATATATATATATATATATATATATAAGCCATGTTGAGGCCAATGGTCTCTGGGATCGCTTTAAGCTCTCCTAGTGGGGTCCGGGGCGAAGCCTCGACGCCGAAAGCGTTTTCTTGCATTCTTCACAGCAGAAACGCATTCTCTTGACATCTACAGCTCATTATTCATCCTATTAAAAAGGACTTTTGAAAATGTTTTACTTGAAAAATATTCTAATATGAATTTTACAGGTTCTAACTACATTGCAAATACAACGGATTTGTTCCTTAAAAAGATAAGATACTCCACATATTTAGATTAGGGAAATGAGCATCGCAGCCGAAAAAAAAATATTTGAAAAATAATCTTTAAAAAAAAAAAGCTCATTTGTAAGTGATACATTTTGTTCAATAGGCATGTTTGTAACTTTGTTTTGTTACAGAACTATAATTCAAAGCTCTAAACAAAAAAATTCGGAAGTGGGAGGAGAAATTAAGTGGACCAATTAGATTCTACTCTAATTTTTTTTTATTTAGGATTTTGGTATTTATTGTTAGTTATAGTCTCAAAATTTTTTATACAATAGAAAAATATCAGTTTGTGTAAAGGTTATCTTATCTTATCTTATATAATACAGACGTTACTTCAAAAAAGAAGATGATTACGTCCTACGAAAAAGGTGACTAGGAAAATAATATTTGGGTTCAGAACTCATCTCAGTTGTTACTCTTATAATGAAATATTTTTTATGAGTTTTAAATTTTCCAAAGCAAAGTCTTTCTTAAAATAACTAAGATAAATTCGTATGCAATTACATAAACTCTGTCGCCATATTTGACTATTCTGTTTTAAAACGTCATGTTTTCGTTTAGAAAGGGGAGAGGGAGGTAGAGAGTAAACGTTAATCATCGCTCCTTTTTATAATTTCTGCTAATGATTGCATTTAGCATTAAAGAATAGGGGTGGGCGACTCGATATTAGAATTTAATTTATAGCATATATAAATTATATTAGTGACACATTGTTTTTAAATTTTTAAATTTTTTAACTATAATACAAAAAGAAAAAAGTATTGGTTTGTCCGATTGGCGGAAGGCGATTGTATGTATTGCCCCTCCCACCCTGTATAGCCCTTTTTCATTTTATATTTACTAATGATAAATTTTGAGATAAGAGTCTGTGTGCGACAAAATATACAAATCAATATGTACCTTATATTATACAGATATTCAACTAATTTTGTTCACAAACTATGAATTCTCCATAAGAATAAAATGTCCTCCCCCAACTCAGAGAACGAAAATATTGGAACCTTGGCTTGGAGATTAAGCGTTTATGGAAATTATCTAAAATAACAATATACCCCATTGTCATATCAACCGAGGGAATAATAACAACTGACCTCACAGATACTTTTAAGGCCCTTGGCATTCCTAGGAACATTCTCGTTGCCTGTCAGAGGGCGGTACTTCTGCAGACCTGCTACATCACCAGAAAATTCCTCAGTGGAAACTGTTAAAGGAACTACGATGAATTTTGTTTCTCTTTAGCGAAACTCGACCCTGGCAGCGCCAGAGAATGACTACTCGTTCATTTCTAACATAATAATATTAAGGCTTGTCTTCGAGTTCAAAGATTAATGAGGAAAGCAGCATTTCCCGGGATTACGCAGCCCACACACAAATTATTATACAATTTTTTAATGAATTTCACTATCAATTTCACTATCAATACTTGCATATTCTGTACACAGATTTGTGCAACAATCTCGCTATTTAGAATTTGCTTACATGTATGACAAACTCCAATTGACTTCATCTTTACGAAAGCCTGTTTGTTGTGATCAAAGCTCAAACATTTGAGTCATATTAAAGACATTTTTTTCTAAGGAAAGTGAAATAAATAAAATGTGTATTTGTCTGTGTACATGTTTCTTTATTTAGTTTGATCTCTAGGTTCTATACATTTGATCTCATCTAAAATACTATTAAGATCTATATAGCATGAAGTCTCGTTACGATACATTTATTGAGTTTTATAATTGATTTATTTCTCAGATGAAAAAAAAGGTCGGCCTGTGACTCGGTGCTGTCCAAAACATCGTCACTTTTGCCCACATTGCTTAGTGAAGTCGCAGAGGTTTGCTGAGGTTGTGACCATGATTTGTTTTCTTTTTTAAGCGAAGCATCCGGGAGACTTTTGGTTTTCAGTTCATAAGGTCCTTAGAACAAACAAGTATGAACATCATCCACTGTTGTCAAAAAAAAAATTAATTAAAATCTGTGTTGGAGATTCTATAAATAGGTTTACTTCCACCTTAACCTCGACATCATACCTAAGTTTAAGAGAACTCCCTGACTCATATCATTACATTGAAGAACGTTCGAGCGTCTGCAGTAAATGAAATGTAATATTTGAAACTGGCGACTTTTTAATGTATTTTTGTCTCTAAATAGATGTAAAAACTGAAGTTCTATACCGTGGTAATGAGTTCTAGTAATGTGAACATATAACAAGTCTGTAAAAAAAAAATGCTTTCTTTAAATGACAATCTTTACATAGATGTACAAGACTTTTCCTTAGTTACAAAAGGTCAAGGAGCCACTTTCCTTGCTCGCACAAAACTTAGAAGGGAGGAAAATGTTAGCGCTAAGGACAATTCATGATAGGGCAATATATGATACTTTCATTGAATAGTGTTCATTCTTATTAGAGCTGGAGTAGCAGACAGGAGGCTGGTTTTTAATTTAAAACTTTACATTTTCTCTCAGTATTTATTTTTGTATTTTGAGAAAACAAAATTGAAACCAAAAAAAAAAACAAAAAAACAACACAAGGTTACAAAGACAGTTTGTATGGAAACATGAACTAAAATCGCCCCCCCCCCCCGAAGTGCCCCCACCTCAGGCAGATTACAATATGTTCAGAAAGAATATCAGAATGAAATTTTGTCAAATGCTAATGACAAAGAAGGATGGAGAAAGAAAGTTGACAGACCTTGCGTGGTGCTCCAACGGTAAGCAGACCAAGAGATGGGTGAAAGTGAAAGTGAAGTTAGATGTGAACCTGGCCTAACTGATGTCATATAATGATTATCTAATTGATCTTATTTTTTTTTTATTTTGTAAAGGGTCAATCTCTTATTCAAACCTCAAAAAAAAAGAAAAAAAATCCTTTAGTTGTGTGTTCATACGACAATGGTACATGCTGCAAGTTCACGCAAAAATATGAAAAACTACGTATTGCTTTAAATTATGTTTCACTTATATGCATACTAAATAGATTTTTGTTCTTTAAAAAAAAAATTAAACATGTTTTTGTGTAAATGTAGTTATTACAATGACAGAACTTACTTAACTTAGCAAAAAAAATTTTTTGACAAAAAATCTAAAACCGTTTGCATAAATGTGTTGAAAATATTTGCTATCCACCTTACTAATCAGCCTCCCGTGTTTGTTACTGATAATAGTGAATAGTTGTAAAAATGGTGTATGTTTATGAAAAAAAGCTGCTTGCATAGTTGATTTTAAAAATCAAATTTTTCGCTTTCAGAAAAGAAAAAAAAGTAGCCTTTGCATCAGAACTTTGAAAGGTCTAAAATATCTTATGTCGGATTTTCAATATCTTTTCTAGTTTACGAGATCTAAGCGGGAAGTCGGACAGACCACTCAAAACTAAGAGCGTCTATTCCCCTTTCGAGGACCGCTAAAAATCACCCACAAAAAAATCCTAGCTTGTCCAATGCTCCTACAATTATAACTTAGTGAACAATTGGAAGTAACAGTTACCCACTTGGACATTCCTACTTCCAAATACGCCAAACAAAGATATGGTGCAGTGGTGCACAGTGGCGTCACTAGGGTCGGTGTCATCCGGTGCGGCAAGCTCAGGCTGTCACCCCCCTTCCACAATCACATTTCCCCAAACATTTCCTAGAACTAAAACTAGTATTAATTTCTTTCTTTTTGTTGAAGTGACCTAATCATTGACATTAAATAATTCTGAG
The DNA here is from genome assembly GCF_947242115.1 of Biomphalaria glabrata. Classification (NCBI taxonomy): domain Eukaryota; kingdom Metazoa; phylum Mollusca; class Gastropoda; family Planorbidae; genus Biomphalaria; species Biomphalaria glabrata. The sequence goes on from NC_074722.1 coordinate 23,940,034, forward strand.
AAAGCGTAAACTGAGTGTCCATTCTCATCACTTATGACATTTAATTATTACAAATATAAGGCCTACAAGATACGGTTATTAAAATGAATATCAGATTATCATAAGCTGAACATGCTTTCTTTACTAGACTTGTAGACATTAAGGAGAAGCTTTCACATTTCGCAAGTGGTTCTCAATATTTGAGTAGTGATACTCACCTAAATACAAAGAAAAAAAAAAAAGAAAAAGTTCTCTAAGGATCTGGGTGAATGCTTTAAGCTTTTTGTTGCATTTCTGAAAGAGCTATCACTAAGGCTACGTGACAAACGTTTGAGACTCAATGAAAATCCATTATTGAAGACAAGCGAAAGAAAACTGAAATAGACCGCCAGTGGACAACGGCTTTGTCTGCATATAAAGCGAAAGAATATGCAGGTCGCATTTGGTTTAGCGTAGTCATGTGAAACACAAAATTCTTACTTGATCTTCGAAATCGAAGACATTGCCGTGTCTTGGTTAGCACAATTCTAACACAGTGTTCCAATATTTCTATGTTCTGAAATTTTGTTTGTAATCAAAATGTACATAATGAATGTTTATTCAAGCTAGCGCATATAGTCTTTTTTTTAATCGCTAAAAGTATTTCCTATGGCCTATGCAATGTTATTTGTACGTTGAAAATTTCATTATGGGGGTAGTATTATTTAGGCAATAGGTTCGCCCTCCATCTATCCAGCAGGGGGGTCTGGGTGTGCGCAGTTAGTTCCCCAAGCAGGGTCGTTTTATATTGAAACTCACCTTCTCCTTCAATCTACAACATTATGTAATACTTTTAAATCATAGAAAGGTGAATTTATGTCCAAAAAAGAATGTATTAATTAGGAGTGAGACGGGCCAATATGTATGTTAAATAAATCTAATTAAGAAGGAACCAGTTCTGACTAATATGCCAGGTACAATCTACGTACATCTAGCGCACGTCATGGACGTGATCGTTGTGAGATCATTTTCATGCGAGATATTGTTTTCCATTTTTTTAGTTATTTGCCCTCACTGTCTACCAAATCTGGCCACTTTTGTCAACTCTCTCAACTTGATTCATCCTGTCTACTCTATCAATTTCTGCTAGTGTTTCACTAACTGTTGGTATTTCCCTGCACAACTTACTGCCAGTGTTAATCATTTGGTTTTACATATGTTATCAACTGATAAACAAATATATTCATCTAATTTTTAAGTTATCATTATTATTAAATCTCAACAAGTTAACTTTTCAACTTATTGAATTAACTGTTGTATAATTTTATGACAATTGTCTCATGTTATTATCCAGTCTCAGCAAAAATTACGACATTAATTTAATTTTTTAATTCATGTGTTGTCATCGACAAAACGAATAATTGTGCAAAGTTTCGACTTTAACTGTGAATTGGAAGTGGGAGAAATAGCATGTATAAAATATTTTGACCAGAGCCACGGATTGACATTATATAAGCTAAAGTTAAATGAACATTATATATTATATATTATATGCACCTATAGAAATGTCTGCATGCGAGACATGAGAACCACTGGCATAAACAAAAGTATGTGGGAGGAGATAGCCCAAGATCGAACAGCATGGAGACAGACAGACTGTGCGTGCTTTTACAAACTTCGCCGATGGCAAAAAAAAAACAACAATAAAAAGGAAGCTGCCTTTATCAAGAGAAAGAAAAAGAAAACTGCTGCCCTATTAGCGAGCCCTAAAACAGATGCATACACATACACATGCACAAACTGGTGGCAAACTCTGCCGCTCCAGAATTGGCTTGATTCTGCCCCGTCTCAAGACAAAACCATAACCAGTGACACATCTGGGCGAGTTCATTGTCTTCCGAGACAGAATGAGCCATATAAATGCAATAGAACAGTGGTCTTTAACGGGGGCGCTATCGCCCTCTGGGGGGGGGCGTTTTCGAGATCTTGGAGGGCGCTGGGAGCCAAAGTAGCGGTAGGGGGCGCTGGGCACAAAAGGTGGCGGTAAGGGGGTGCTGGACATAAAGGCGGAATGAAGAAACTAAAGGTACACTGAAACAAAACAAATTGCTCGCATAAACGTCTAAGATTTGATCAACAAACTAGGTAATACACCTTTTAGATTAAAGTTTATTTTATCTACATATGTTAATATATTGATATGTAAATATTAATTTAAAAAAAAAACGTTAAAGCTAACATTCAAATAGAATAATTAAACCATTTTTTAAAATAAAAAACATTGACAAAGTGTTGTTACGAAAACTCACTGTTATGTCATGGAATATTACCAAGAGTTTTAGTGAATTGCCACTAGATAAAAAGTATGTTCTACTTTGAATGATGGCATTTTCAGAAGAGGTTATGAAACCAAGTCGGCTTCACGAACATATAGCAATATTCAAAAATAATTTAAGAATATTCATGAACAACAATAACCATCTACTATTCAAACAATATTAAAAACAAAAAGGCAAAGCAGGAGATGTTTTAGTGGCCACATAGAAACATACATCGCTTTTTAAAGTAGCTTATCACGACATATAGGGAACCATTCAGTGGTTGGACGCTACAATGACTTCATAGGTAATATAGAATAAAGAATAGATCTATTCACTATTCAGCTTGTGAGTTATGATACACAAGAAAAGTTTAGCCTGCAATTTCATTTCTATTTGAATCTAATTATAAAATTGTAAGTAACATACTAACCCGTGCAGAAAATAATCTCATCTTTCAACAGTTTTGTGAAACAAATGATAAAAAAGATGTTAGACTCATGTTGTAAACTGAAGTTCGCTGGATTTCTAAAGGGGTTTGTTATTGCTCGTTTTGTTAAGCTCTTAAATACATTTTTTGAGAAACAGGAAGATTCAACGGCTGACGATGACTTAAAGCAGGCTTTAAAAAAATTGTTTTACATGGTTGGCACCTAACGCAGATGAATAAAACGAACCTCCGACTACTAGGAAAGAAATGTAGCCTACTTTCATTGATTATATCGTTTTTTTTTTATCGAGATATTAAACCTATTTTTAAAAGTTGTACAATCTCACATAACTTGTTTGTTGACAAATGAATTACTGCTTAAGGACAACGATATCTATGCAATTTACATAACAATGCTCTATGAAAAAAATACGATTTGCTTCTAAAGTAAAATATATATATATTGTTACGAATCTCACTATCCAGGCTCTCTGCAAACTGCACCATACACCACCAACTTAAAGAACTTGACAAGTCAGGGCTCCAAAATAACGTAAAGGTTTAATGTCCATAAATAACAGCCAATACTGTACAATTGGCAGCACGTAGAACAGTACAAATAGCTCTGCGATAACAAATATCTCTCCGATAACACCGTTCCGCCGTATCAAGTCTTGCACTGGTCTCTCCGTCTCGTTCCGGGCTTGCACTGGGTTCAACAGTTCGGGACTGACTTCACACACTTGGGCTTGATGTGTCGGACTCGATCACAGACCAAGATCAAGACGCCGGTCGTCTCAACTGTACTTGACAGTACTCCGCACTGAACCGTCGTAATGCTCCGTACAGAACCACACCGTTGAACTGTGCTGTAGTCGACCGTGTTCTGAACTCCTGTCGTGAACCCGCTTTCTGAACCGTCTTGACTGCGACACCTCCGCTCTTTATATAGGGTCCCTACTGGCCTTCTAGAACCGGACAGAACGCCGCTCGACGTTTCTAGGTGGTCAGATGACTACAATTCTCGGGACGCTAATGAGCTCTGTTCACGACGGCGATTCTTCCCGAACCCTCTTGTTGACATTCGTCTCGGCCGATCGTCGTAACTCGTCACGGTTGACCGCTCGTCTAGCGCTGGCCTGGGGCGATTTGCTTCGACTGACTACACTCACACCACTACCCCCATCTGTGCCACCACCAGGTTTATAACACTGCCCCCTCCTTAGATCTGTCCGTCCCGGGCAGATTCAACCTCATGACATTGGCTGTGAAATTTCATCGCTGTAGGTGGGGGTCGATCGGTGGCAGTTGGCTTGCGTCTTGAGCTTAATGGGGCCATCCATGTTGCAGTCAGCAATGGTCGCTTCCTTCTTCTCCTCCAGTTTGCCTTGACCTGGTTGCCTCGCCGTCGTGCTTTCATCGCCATCCACGTGGAACTCAGAAAACGTTTTCTTCTCCTCCAGTTAGCCTTCATCTGGTTGTATCGACCTCGTGATCGCATGGTCATCCATATTGCACTCAGCAAAAGTCGCCTTCTTCTTCTTCTCCGCCAGTTGGTCTTCATGTGGCTGCAGTTATTTCTTGGTAGAATCACCATGCACGTTGGACTACGCAAACGCCGCCTTCTTCTTTTCCTCCAGTTGATCGTCCTCTTGTTGCAGTGACGTTGTGGTTGCATCGCTCTCTTGTCGGTCGGTACCGAGGACAGCCACTTGACACATGGAGAGGTATAGGATGTAAGGGCTGGGGATATCAAGATCGTTGGCAAAAGAGGTGGCTTCATAGGGCTTTGCGAAGAAGGACTGGGATGGGCTTCAAATCCACAGGGCGGGGAATTGTGGTACAGGTCATCATCTTCAGCCTTGTCTGGAGGGCACGCTCGTGGGGCAGGTTGGTAACACTCCTCGTGCAAAGGTCCCTCGTCTTCGGCGTCAGGCTCCATTCGGCTTTCTTCTCCACCATCAGGACCTCTCTCTCTTGTCTCAGTATCGGGCCAATCGTCTGTTGGTTTCAGACCTTGTCGATGACTTTCGTCGTGCAAATGTCCATCAACTTCAACGTCAGGCTTCCTTGGATTCTCTTGACCACCATCAGAACTTCCCTCTTCAGTCTTGGCAGCTGGACCAACGTCTGTTGGGTGCAGATCTGGCGGGTATATCTCGACTTGCATATGCCTCTCAACGGCTTCGTCAGGTTTCAATGGGTTCTCATGATCACCACCAACGCTCCTCTCACTGGTTTTAGCATCTGAACGAACGTCTGTATTGATGATTCTCTCCTCCACATCAGGTATGCTTTGGTTCATAGCGGCTATCTTGGTGTTCATGACATCTATCTTGAAATTGATGTTTCCTAGCATTGAGCTCAAGAGCTCCTCCATATCTGGTTCTACGTCAAAAAGATACGTGTCTGGATCTTCCTCTTCTTCCACTATGTCTTCCCGGAGGCGTGCCTGTAATGTTTCTTTAATTCCACTTGTCTTCAGCCCTCGATCGCGTAGCTCTCGCTTCAGTTCTTTCACTTCGAGTTCGTACAGCAGTTTCAGACGAGCCATAGTAGATCCGTTCCTAGCCGATACGATCCGATCCCACTTCTGACACCAGTGTTACGAATCTCACTATCCAGGCTCTCTGCAAACTGCACCATACACCACCAACTTAAAGAACTTGACAAGTCAGGGCTCCAAAATAACGTAAAGGTTTAATGTCCATAAATAACAGCCAATACTGTACAATTGGCAGCACGTAGAACAGTACAAATAGCTCTGCGATAACAAATATCTCTCCGATAACACCGTTCCGCCGTATCAAGTCTTGCACTGGTCTCTCCGTCTCGTTCCGGGCTTGCACTGGGTTCAACAGTTCGGGACTGACTTCACACACTTGGGCTCGATGTGTCGGACTCGATCACAGACCAAGATAAAGACGCCGGTCGTCTCAACTGTACTTGACAGTACTCCGCACTGAACTGTCGTAATGCTCCGTACAGAACCACACCGTTGAACTGTGCTGTAGTCGACCGTGTTCTGAACTCCTGTCGTGAACCCGCTTTCTGAACCGTCTTGACTGCGACACCTCCGCTCTTTATATAGGGTCCCTACTGGCCTTCTAGAACCGGACAGAACGCCGCTCGACGTTTCTAGGTGGTCAGATGACTACAATTCTCGGGACGCTAATGAGCTCTGTTCACGACGGCGATTCTTCCCGAACCCTCTTGTTGACATTCGTCTCGGCCGATCGTCGTAACTCGTCACGGTTGACCGCTCGTCTAGCGCTGGCCTGGGGCGATTTGCTTCGACTGACTACACTCACACCACTACCCCCATCTGTGCCACCACCAGGTTTATAACAATATATATATAAATGATAATTATTAACCATCTGTTACTGATGTTCAAATTGAGTTGCAGGAAAAAATAGATTTAAAAAATTAAGTCTTCCGTAAAAAAGAATGTAAACATAGGAGGCCCACAGTGGCGTAGCTAGGGTGGGGGAGGGGGAGAATTTGAAAATTCACAAGCGTGATTTAATAGAGTCATCTCTCTTTTATTGAATTAAAATTAGCTGGTTAAATGCAGTGATGGACACAATTTTTCAGGAGCAAAGTAAGTGGTAAACAGAAAAAAAAAGTTGATGTGACATAATATAAATTAAAAACAAAATATACAGAAATACTGCAGCAAGTCTAATTCTTTCAAAATTATTATAACTTTATACATGTAAATTTTCTTGAGAGTGAACTGGATATGGTTCATCTATCAATCCATTTCTGACACATAAATTTTATTTTTAAATTTCATAAAAAAAAAGCATAATGTGTCTGGGGATATATATGTTAAGATAAAGACAACTAAACTGAAGAGTTGCTTTAGTGTTCTGTTAGTTCTAAATGTAATTGTACATGGCGATTAAATATAAAGTCTCTTAAATCCTTCTATAGTCTAGACAAACTACAGCTCACGTCCGTCGTATAGTTTTGCAATCCATTTTTTGCGTAAAACTATTGTAGCCTACTATTATTGGCTTGGAAGAAAGTATTTGCAGTGTAACTTCTTAGGTGGTTACGTTCAGACATTTTAATTATGGAATTAGTATATTCATTATGGCTTTAGTACGAGACATCAAGTGACGCAAATCTCTACGTTATTGGGTAAAACAGGCACTTTGTGACAAAGTAAAATGGCGCATTTTTTCTTAATAGACTTAAATCATTGCATTAGTTTTCTAAAGAAACGTTTCTGTGTGGGCACCTCTGTTACCCCAAACAACATGTTCGTCCCCCATACGAGATACGTGCCCTGCCCAGCCTGACTGTCGGACTATAAGAAGTTCATACCGGCTTTTGCCATCCATTTATCCCAGTGGTGCTACAGTCCGTGGAGGGATATGGCCTCCTTTTACACATCGCTCCATTCAGAACTCTCCTGGGCCTTTCGTCTCCACGCCCTAACCCCAAGCTTTTTACCGAGATTTATAGTTAAATCAAAAAAAGGCTGCAGCGTACGCGAACTTGGTGACCGCTAGCTAGATATCATGTTAGGTGTGAGCAAGTAAGGCGTGGAGAAGCTGTGTTATGACCATTTCCTTTGTTTTGGTACGGGACAGTAGACACCGAAGCATGAACACATGGTAATAACTCACCAGCAAAATAATAATGATTTTAAGGCGTGTCTTCGAGTCCGAAGATTAATAAGGATTGCAGTATTTCCCGTGGATACGCAGCCGATATAACGATCACCGCGCATAGGAATCCCTTAACGTGGTAGATAACTTCACATATCTTGGAAGCATAGTATCAAATGACGCATGCTGTGATCAGGGATAGTCGTGCTTCTGGACGCCTCCAAGCGAAAGCGTGGCGAAATAAATCGCTCCGCCTGTCTACAAAAATCAGTGTCAACCAAGCAGTGGTTCTCTCAACCCCTCTTTGTGGATCTGTACTTTATAGAAAGTAACTAACGCCTTCACCAAAGATATTTGCACACCATCATGGACATACGGTGGCAAGACCGCACTACAAACAGCGATATTCTTGCGAAATGGTATGAACTTCTTATAGTCTAGGCAGGGCACTTTTTTTTTAGTGAGATGAAAGGTGGTCGGCGTAACAGAGATGCCCCATGATAACGCGTCTTTGGAATACTAACGCGATGTTTTTAAGTCTCTTATGGAAAAATGCGTTATTTTACTTTGTTAAAAGATGCACGTTTTACCCTATAACGTAGAGATTTTGTATCACTTGATGTTTTGTACTAAAGCCATAATGATTATACTAATTGCAATATTAAATGTCAGAACGTAACCATTTTAGAAGTTACTTTCTTCCAAGCCAATAATAACCCAATAATTTTACGTAAAATATGTATTGTAAAACGACACGACGTGAGTTGTGGAGTCAAGACTGTAGGAGGACTTTTCGTAATTACAACAATATTACCTCGAGTAAATGACTTCGAGTATATATCCTACCTTAACAAATAATTCATCCGAGCGAGGCTCGGTCACCTGGTACTTAAAGTGAAATAAAGAGACAATGAGAACAGCAAAAGAGACGGTCGCTTCTTAGAACAAGACTTCACCACTGAGAGGTAAGCATAACAAACAGCAATTCAACTTGACGCAACCAGTAGAGAATTATACGCATTAAAATTTTCAAAAATTCTCTGTGTTTCAACTCGTATTAGAAACTCGATTTTGTATTTGTAAGAGAAACATTTTGTTTTAATTATTGTCGCGAAAATGGACCCAATGAAACTTTTCCGAGGGCTGTAGTTTGCCCATCATTATTTAATTCATCAAGGGGGAAAACTGATACAAACATTTTTAAAAGCAGATAAGCGTGAATTAATAGAGTTGTGTCTCTTTTATCAGTGTTAGGTTTGATTCTTAGCTTTGTGTCCATGTAATGCCCCAAAACAGGAAGTTCAGTGAATCAGTTGAAATGGAGATTTAAAAAAACTCTTTCTGACAGTATAACCAAAACACTTTTGTTTCTTTAATTTATGAATCTATGAATGAAGTAATCTCATTTCAGTTTGTTATTGTTATGCTTTAAAGTTTTTTCCAATCAGTCACTTTGGATGCCCTAAATACATTATGGTAGAAACTGATATATAAGGAATGTCTTGTATTTATTTTTTACTATTTGTTCAAAAAATAAAAAATAAAGACTCTTGGATATACTTAGGGTAAGATATGGATAAGTCCAGATATTAGGCGCTGTTTTTTGTTCTTTTTTTTTTTGCCAAAATGATTTAGGGATACCTTCAAGGTTAAACTGAAGTAAGAAGTTTATAGACTCAAAATCATTTTCATTTCATAACAAACTCTCTCGGACAAACTCTAAACTCTCTTGGACAAACTCTCTTGGATCGATTTCTCGGACAAACTCTATCGGAATAATCTCTGGGACCAATTTCTCGGACTAACTCTCTCGGACTTATTTTTTTGGACTAACACTCTCAGACTAACTCTCTCGGACCAAACTCTCGGACTAACTCTCTCGCGACCTTAACCTATAGCGTGTAGGCCTATAGCGCATAATGTTAATATTGCACTGGTTTGTATAGCACTTGTCCACATTAGCTATTCAATTTATAACCTAAGCATGGTCGGCCTAGGGCATAGACCAACAAGGCAGCTCCCTAGGGACTCCCTTATGTTTGTATCCTGTACCACTTACTGTTTATAGATGTACCTCCATGAATGATAATCTCCAAAGTATGTTCACCATGTTCACCACACTTAATTGTATAGTTTATTTCAAGCTAGAAACATTATTATTTTTAATCTGGACTACCCATTTTTTTTCTCTCTCTCTCTCTGTGTCTCTCTATCTCTGCCTCTCTCTCTATTTCTCTATGCCTTTCTCTCTCTCTCTGTCTCTCTGTGTCTCTCTCTGTCTCTTTCTCTCTCTCTGTCTCTCTCTGTCTCTCTCTCTGTCTCTCTCTATGTCTCTCTCTGTCTCTCTGTCTCTCTGTGTCTCTCTGTCTCTTTCTCCCCGTCTCTCTCTCTCTCTGTTTCTCTCTGTCTCCGTCTCTCTGTCTCTCTCTCTCTCTCTCTCTGTCTCTCTGTCTCTATCTCTGTCTCTCTCTCTGTCTCTCTATCTCTCTCTCTACTCTCTGATACTGTTTTCAAGACAATTCCTCTCGCTTCCACTTCTACCTACATTTTGTTTTAAGCCTAATTAAAACCGGAACTTGTCGTTTCTCAAGGGTAGGTTACTTTGTTCTACTTGGTCTCAAAACAGTTTCAATTTGTCATGGAATTCAGAATTTCAATGTTGCGGAGGACTCTTAATCATTCAAGTTGTCCTGAAAGTAGCAACTACTTTTATAACTTGTGTGGACTTAGATAATCTTCTAAAACCGAAAGGAATATCCAGACCAGACAGCTTACCTTCTGGTGGCCAGATGTTTCACTTGCATATGAAGCATGTCAACTTGAAACTGATTAGACCAGATTCTAGACTTTTGTTTGGACCAAGGGCTGATACTCTGACAATATTAGTCAGCATGAAAGATGTAACTGCATAAGTGTGCACTCTTCATTTCAATAAAGAATCATTTATATTTGACCTTTCGACCAGTGGCGTAGCATCCATGGCGCGAAGGGGTTCAATGAACCCTGGCCCACGACCATTATAGGCCCACTGCCTATATGGCATAGTTACAATGGCGCAAAGGAGTTGATTGCACATGGGACCATGACTTTTGACCAGTTGGGGCCCACGTGAGAACTTACGGATGACACTAGAGGAAACAGATAATTACACTTGTGTAAATACTGCGATTGTTTAGAATCTGAAAAGCTGCCTCCAAATGTTGCACGAAACGTTCTACTGCTTTGAAAACATTAACCCGTGTTTGAAGCTAGAGAACTAATGCACCAGCGGCTTGGATTGCTTTCATGTAAGGAACTGTTGTCCATCAGGTCCATCTCCATCAGGTTCATCTCCATCAGGTCCATCTCCATCAGGTCCATCTCCATCAGGTTTATTCTAATGGAGGTCAGCCCTAATGGCTACGGTCTGCGTGCTTTTTCAGTTCACGGACCAAAGGTTTGGAACTCACTCCCCATTGATCTCAGACAGACAACATGCTATACCACTTTTAAGAAGAACATTAAGACCTACTTGTTTAAAACTTTTTTAGATTAACTGTTATTCTAGCAATTGTGTTTATGTTTGTAATGTTGTTACAGCGCCTTGAGCCTACATTTTGTTTGTTAACAGCGCTTTATAAATAAATTATTATTATGGCACGTTTGAGGGGATAAATGTTGTCAGTTCGTCCCATTCTTTTTTTTCAATGTATATTCATAAACCATTGATAGTACTAGTCTTAATTGGGGGGGGGGGGAGAGTTTGGTTTAGAAAATACTAATGTGTTGTACAAGAAAATAAGGAAAGGGTTGGGGCAACAATAACAGTTAGGTCTATAGAGATAGTCCTGATGGTCGTGAATTTATATTTTGACACATCTGCTAATTATTAAATTTTCTCAAAGCTTAAATTTGTTTTATTTTCTGTATTTAAATTTAAAAAAAAAAAAAATAATGCTTATAAAGAGAAAAATGTACGCTATATGTAATCTGAGTCTTATGATGTTGATATTAAACGCTAATTAGTTGAAGCCTTTTACTGGAGATAATTAGAATGAAACGTACAGTTTTGAGCTTAGCTTTGCTATTATGTTATTCTTAGATTAAGCATCTATACCTATAAACAGATAATATTAATTTTGAAATATAAAATGTTAAATAATGTAAAAGGTATTCTTACAACAACAAAAAATGCAAATAGTCTTCTAATGTAAACAATGGCATTGCGTGTAACGTTAAGTCAGGTTTGTTTGTTATTTGAAATTTTAGGCGAAATTTCCATTTCTCGTCTATAAACCGATTATTTAGTGTGTTGTAAATAAAAGTTTATGTTTGGAAAAAAAAAAGATTTAACAAATGTGATTCTAAAACGAATTGTGTCGAATCCGACAAAGTAGATACTGTTAATAGTGTGAAACATTCAATCAGGATGACTGCGTCTTTGGAAGTCCTTAATACATTGTTTTGTTGTCATCTATATTGTGTAAAAAATGTTATGAACAGAATTTTAAAAAAAGGATATAAACTCTAAATAAACAAACAAAACAAAAATAAAATAAAATATTAAGCAAGCAAAAGAAACATCAAAGTATATTACATAGGTGTCGTGAATGTAGAAAACCGAATGGGAGAGCAGGTTTATAACAAAAATCTAGAAGATGGAATAGTATCTCTCTCTGACCAATGTTTAGTATATATTTGGCTCACTTAAAGAAAGTTAACACTGTTACATTTATACAAAAATTCTAAACTATGCTCTATTTAAAATTGTTATAAATATTCAAATTTGTCTGGAAAATAAAGCCCCACAGATTCAAAACGAGATAATACACCTAATGGGAGTTGCAGTTCTAACAAAAATACTAATACTCATGGAGGTCTAATCCGCACCATTTTTTCTCCTTTATTTGTGAGAGGATTCAAGACATATCAGAAGTTGATCAAATTAGCATGATTTTTTTTTTAGAAATCTCTGATATGGGAATATCCAGGCAGTATATTATAACCCAGGATGCGAAACATCATTAGAGTTCATATTTATTAATCAATCAAAATATACAAAATACAATAATAGTTAATGATATACTTAGCCCAAAGATCTCCAAAGCAGGGCACACCTCTCCCGAGTACCCCAAGACACACGATCAGTGACTAAATATATATACAAATATAACTCAGGAGGAAGTGGCAACTAAACACATTTTACATGGCCTTATATAACCTTCTTATCGTCACAATTACTTTAAAATAGTTACCCCCCCCCCCCTCCATTATGTCACATCATAAATAGCTACATGAAATTCGGCTGTTTATATCATAGACAACTACATTTTATCATCCTGTTTTCCAAACATTATCACAGCATGCAACTTTTTTCTCACTTTGTAGAAGTTGGTGTAATAGGATGGTCATTTTCAACATTTCAATTAGCTTAGGCTTGTGGAGAGGGTGGTTGGGGTTCTATCCCCCACCCTTCCGAAATAAAATCCGATCTACGAAATGGAGGGGGGGGGAATTAGTTGTCTGCTGTTTTGGGTTGTTGTTTTTTTTTAAACTAAAGCAAACCTACAGTCATCAAATTCTTGAGCTTAGCCAAGGGCGATTTTAATTTTTAAAACCCCGCTCCAATAAAAAATAAAGCAAAATCAGTTACCGAATTCTATGAGCGTACACAACGGGGGGTTTCTGTCAAAAGGGGTGAAAACTTAAAATCTCTCTCCAAAAAAAAAACGAATAAAAAAAAAAACATACAGTCACCTGATTCCATGACCTTATCCCTGGTTAAAACCCCTCTTCAATTTACATATACCGATTTCCTTTAGCATAGTCAAGAAGGATTTTGAGGCTCAAACCCCCTTTCAATTAAAAAGTAATACAATGCACAGTCAGTTAATTCCATTAACCAAGAGTTTTTTGTTTTAGATTAAAACTCTCATCAAAAAATAAATAAAATAAAACTAAAATTACCGAATTCTATAATCGCATCCAGGGGGTTTTGAGGCTGGAAGAAATGTTCCCCCCCCCCCCCCATTTTCCAAAATCCACACCCACCCCATCTTCGAAAAAAAAAGACAGTTTATGCATATCTTAGGGATAAAAGTACTAGCAATGTGGCCACACAGCGAAAACTCGGGCTTGTCATTTTTTCAAAAAAAATAATTGACTTAAAATAAAATTAGGCTATTTTGAACACGCTTTCATTGGGAATAGCTGCTCGTCTCACAGTTTCTTTGTATTTAGTGAATCATGGTAATTTTCTACTTTTTTCACTAATTGTCATTCGAAGAGAGATGCTACAAACAACCGAATCAGTGAATCAGAATCTTTACAAGCATTTTGATTGTCGGAGGATAAATATTTGTTACAGTCAAAATTACTGTCCATCTAATGGCATGGTGAAGTGCTGCGTTACGCCTTTGCAGAATCCTAGATATTTTTTCCATGGTGAAGTGCTGCGTTACGCCTTTGCAGAATCCTAGATATTTTTTCCATGGTGAAGTGCTGCGTTACGCCTTTGCAGAATCCTAGATATTTTTTCCATGGTGAAGTGCTGCGTTACGCCTTTGCAGAATCCTAGATATTTTTTCCATGGTGAAGTGCTGCGTTACGCCTTTGCAGAATCCTAGATATTTTTTCCATGGTGAAGTGCTGCGTTACGCCTTTGCAGAATCCTAGATATTTTTTCCATGGTGAAGTGCTGCGTTACGCCTTTGCAGAATCCTAGATATTTTTTCCATGGTGAAGTGCTGCGTTACGCCTTTGCAGAATCCTAGATATTTTTTCCATGGTGAAGATTTACGCACGTAATTTCATATTTATTTATAATTAGTACTACGCCATCTTGTTATTAAAGGTAATATTTTCATTATGGAACAAATGGATAAAATATAATGACGATTTTTGACGCTATGTTTTTTTTTTCAAGAGTTAATGCAAAATTACAGAAACCTCAGTGCTTCCTTTGTAATATAGTCCTATTATCAGAACGACCTGAAATGTCTCATTCATATCAAACATCCCCAAGCTTTGCTGACAAAGACATACAGTATTTTAGGTGTAGAGCTGATTGAGTTTAGAGAGCCAGTATATATGAGCTAAAAGATGGTGATATTAGAGTCCAGTTGTTGTTGTTTTTGTTCTTTTTTTTTTATAAATCTCATGAAACGACTTCTACAGCATCTGACGTAGTTGACAACATTGGAATACTATTTTTGTAGTGTCTCTAAAGATTCTGCTCCGGGTATGCTTGATTGTTGTTCTTGGTTTCAACATTTGTAAAGTGGCTCCACCGTGCTGCAGAAATAATGTGTTCAGTCATTGTATCAAATTGTATGATACATCGACAAATATTAGTGTTTCTGCGAGACTTACAAGAAGTAATAAAGAAAAAAGATGTTACTGTTGGGAAATGGACTGTTTTCAAAGTGTCATAATGAATTTGATGCGTCCTAAAATGTTTTGCTATTTCCCAACTAAAGTGAGATGGTTTGCACGAGGCAAAGTTGTTTTATTTCTTCGTTTTTAAGTATAAAACAACCATAATTGTAAGCGTTCTTTAGCACTGATGTTGAACTACAGAAAATACCCCTGGTAGACATCTTTGTCATCTTCAATGTGTTAAATTTCCAACAACCTATCTTTGCAAAACAAGATTTTAAAGTAGATTTGATGCAGAAGATGACATTTGTTCTGATCTTGCGAAGACTGACCTAGAATTCCTGATCTGGCGAAAAATAAAGAAGCTCAACCTTCGCAATAAAGTTGGCTTTTTTTCACAAATCGTCGCTACAATTTTGTAGCATTGTTTAATATCATATTTATATATTATACTAGCCTGACATTACCCGCGGCCTGCGGGTCTATGTTTGTGTTTACTAATCTAGTGGATTGGATTTAGATGTATGTTAAACTTAGCTAATAATCCTTTCAAGTTTTTTCTCTTTCGCTACGAAAAAAAAATTAGTTTTGCGAAAATGGGTTTACCCGAAGCCGATACTTTAATATCTATTAAAAATGAAAATAGCGTTAGCTTTGTTAAATGAATGGGATCACAAAGGGAACAATTAAACGAAATAATTTTTAGTACGCGTTTCATGAATGAATATAGATCTAGGCCTATCTCAACTCCGCTTCGCAGCTTTCGTAAACGAATGTAGCTTTAGAAAACCAAATTTGAATGTTTATTTGATCAAAATATGAAATGAATGGACTTTAATTAATATGTTTATGTGTTAAACTATAAAACTATCTGTGCGAAGAGAAGTTTTATCATCCTAAAGTTGAATTAGAGTTTTAGATCTAGGGATGGGATTATAAAGTAAACAATTAAACGAATTAATTTTTAGTACGCGATTCATTACGGTATTGTCTAATGTAAGAATGTTCGTCAGGAAATCTGTAGTTACATATATAAGGAACTAATTAATGTAAAAAATGCTTTTAAAAAACAAAATTGAAGGTTAATTTTATTATATAATGAAGTCAAAGGATCTTCTTTTGTATTTTCATGTGCCAAAGTAAAAAACTATCAGCGCAAAGTGTATTTCTAAAAATTAGATCTTGGTCTAAATCCTTCTTCGATCTTTTCTCATGTCAACATTGTAGACACGGCCTAGATCCATAAAATACTATAGCTTTAATAGAGTCGGACAACCTTAATTTTTTTTTTAGGGTCTTAAGTTTGTTTAAAGCTACAATGCATACACTAAGGTTTAAGTTGGTACCCAAGAAACATTCCTGCCAAGTTTTATCAAGATTGGTCAAGCGGTTTTGATGTCTATAAGTCACATACATACACCTCACATTCTACTTTATAGTATAGAAGATTAATGATTTATTTATCTATTTCTTATTTTTGCTTCTCAGAGTTTAATCCATTCCACAATGTGCCAAGTCATGTCACTGGCACATAGATTTGATTCCCTTTCATCGACATCCTTGGATCAGTGGGACTTGTGTGGATTGATAAATATACAAGGTGGCGAAGAAACGTCATCAAGCGAGGAGAAAGACGTCATCAAGCGAGGCAGAAACGTCATCGAGCGAGGAAGAGACGCGTCTTCAGCAGAGGAGAAGAAGAGTTTGAGACATTACGGGAACCGATTGGCACAATTGTCCAGGATGGAAGGAAACTTTTCTGGGAGGATTTGTGTACATTTTGTTTCCAGAGGCGTTTGAAGAAACTCTGTGAAGAAATAAACAAAACGGTGCGAGGTTGTGCTCAATGTAAACGAACAGTTTTCTAAGCCTGTGGAATTGAATGATCTTTAGTGTGCAAGCAGGATAGAAGGAGTTCATGTGTGATAGAAATATGCAATAGAGAGAGAGAGACAGACAGACAGACAGAAGGAGAAAAGAGTAGGTATTAAGAGTGTTGAAAGTATAAGAGATTTGTTAAAGGGCCAAATTACGTTGATGTAAACAGTTTTAATTTGGTCTCGATAAATGAACATTTATTTATGTTTCAGCTTAACCTGTTAAGAAGATAAACATTTCAATTTGTCTCTCTCACTCTCTTTCGCGAATTTCCTTTTCGCTTATCTCTTTCTCATTCTCTCTCTCTCTATATATATATATTTCTTTCTCTCTGGCGGTATCTTGCTCCATACACCGCCCGTCCCTTACACATTCTTTGTTTTCTTCCTTGTTACTTTATCATTTCAACGGAACTGTTAGGTCAGAATGGAGCTCCACAAAATTACAGCAAGCTTTCAATGTGTTTCTATTATTCAAAAGTTCCCTCATACTTATAAGGAGCGTCCAAATATCACAAAGAACTCTCACTGCCCTTATCATTCAAGGGTCTCCAGGACTATGCAGATGAAATCATAAAAAGAAGTTTGCGTTTCATTTACGTGCTCATGCTTGGACTCTGTAAGGGGCCCGTAGGGTCTGGTTTTCAAGGGGTTTTAGCTGGTCGTGGTGTAGGCCACCAGTAATAAATAACACTATGCACTGCTAAGGAAATCGTGTTTTAAAATACTCTTATAATTTGATAGGAGAAAATAGTGTTCTTTCCCTTTCTTTAGAAGCATTATAAGTTTTCAGAAAACTAAATTAATATATATATATATATATATCAATGTACCAAAAATATCGATAATAATTATTTTTCTTTTTTAATAGAGTCTACCTTACTCTCTCTATTAACGATGTATGGTTTTTAATATTGTATACACAATGATGATTTTAATTGAGAGTTTTTATTATAAAAATCGAGTAACATTTTTAGGCTAAGGTAAGTTTGATTTTTAGAAGACTCTATAGTAGCCGTTACATCTAAACATTGCATGTTGCTTGAAATCAGATTTTCAAAAGCGCTTTTTAGCGGCCCCCGAAGGAGGAAAAGACGCTATTAGTTTTGTGGAATATCTGTCCGCTTGTCCGTACCGTTTAGATCTCGTAAACTACAAAAGATAGTGAAAATCTGACACCCTAATATTTTAGACCATTGAAGGTTCTGATGCAACGGCCACGTTTTTCTTTTCTGAAAGCGAAAAATCTTATTTTTAAATCACTTATGCAAGCAGTTTTTTCATAAAAATACACCACTTTTACAACTATTCACTATTGTGTAACAATAGTAACAAACACTTGAGGCTCTCTAGCAGCGGACAACAGAAATATCCATATTTTTAACACATTTATGCAGATGATTTAAGACTTTTTGTCCAAAAAAATTTTTTTTATCACATTTTTATTGCTACATTATGTAAGTTTTGTCATACTAACTACTACATAAAAAATACTACACACAAAAAAAAGGTTTTCTTTTTTTTAAGAGAAAAAAATCTATTTAGTATGCATATTAGTTGGACATAATTTAAAACAACAATAAATAAGTAGTTTTTCATATTATCGCGTGAACTGCAATGGTGACACTGCAAAACTGCTCACTTAACTATTTTTTTACTTTTTTTTTTACGGAAATGTATTTTTTTCTTGAGGATTTGAATAAGAGATTGACCTTTTACAAAACAATTAGATCAATTAGATATTCATTATAAGACATCAGTTAGGCCAGGTTCACAACTAACTTCACATTCACTTTCACCAATCTTTTGGTCTGGTGGACCGCTGGGGCACCACACAAGATCTGTCGACCTTCTTTCTCCATTCTTCTCTGTCATCTGTCTTTTGATAGAATTTCATTCTGATGTTCTTTCTGAAACTATTGAAACCTGCCTGGGTGGACGTAATTCTCTATTATTCTACACTTAAGACATGACACTTCAAAGTCAGAATCTACTCAACGTTTAGTCAGAGCCTGACTTAGTGTGTCTTTGAAAACAAACTTGAGGACCTCGTCCTTCACGTATACCGGGGGGTCCCATAAAACCCATTACGAGTCATAGTCTTATTTATAAACTGTCTAATCTAAATGCAAGAAACATGACGCATCTAAATATCATTAGTAACAAAATACCGAGACCCACAGGCCACCGCTGGTAAGACATACAAATAAAGACCGAGTCAAATTGTGTCATAAGAACAACTTGTGAATCGCAGCAAAGCTGGAAATGATATTTCTGTAGACCTTCAATTTTTTTTTAAGTATAGAGAAACAGCAAAAGGTCGTTATTTTTAAAGTAAGAAAAAAAAAGAAACATTATTTTGAAAGGAAGGTCAAAGAATGAAGTTAAAAAACACATCGCAATAGAAAACGAAACAATATTTTTTTTGCAAGATTTTTTTTGTCTATGTCGTGTGTCGAGCAGAGTTTTAATAGCCTTTAGTTTTTTTTATTTGTGGTGTATCAATGAAAATCTCGTGTTTGCGTCGTGTTGGAACGTTTTTTCACTTGTTTCAGGGTCTTTCTACTCTCATCATCTCCTTCTTCACATCACTTCATCGCCCACCTCGGGGTCCTTCACCCTCTCCTCGCCCACCTCTTCCTCCGTACACCTATTTGCATCACGCGCGTTGCGGCCTTCCTGTTCCGTGAGTACTCCGCCAGATGTTCAAGAATAAGACTCGGAAAAATATAGGGGCTGGGGTAGGGGAGAGAAAGGTGTAGGGGCCCCCAAACGTCTCCACCGCGGCCATCGTTACCGGGGCTTCTGTCATCGGGATGGCTGCTCCAGCGCCACTCGTGAGGAGAGATGCGCCCGTCAGTAACTGCGTGCCGCGGGGTGCTATTCCATCGTTTCGTGTTTGTTCTTGAAACCTTTTACTTATGCTGCTGCCCCTTTCAACCCGCCCCCAACACGCTATTTCAGACATGTTTCAAACATTTGAGGGTAATGAAACAGATACCAGGTCTTTCAAGCTTCAAGCCAACACAAAAACAATGAAACTTTTATATCTAATTAATCCCACTCCCCCCTTTCCCACTTTTCTAAAACTAATATCTCCCTCCCCTCAAAAAAAAAATTTATCCCCCTACACAAACTCAAAAAAATCAAGTTTTTTCTACTTTTCCAACTACAATAATGAGGTAGAAAATTAAGTTTACTTCCGGTTTGAAAATAATTTGCACTTTTTTAAAATCTATGTATTTAGGGAAAAGCTTAACAATAGTACATTAATAAAGGCAACAATAATTTAGACTTGATCATATTACAATGGTGCGTTATCCAACAAAACCTTCTGTTGCGATCTAAAAAGGCTGCAACTTTTTGTCATTTTATTTCACACTATTGAAAGTAGAATGCTAGGCCTCATTGCATTAATTAGCTCTAGTAATCACAGAAAAATACCTCCAACACTAATAGAATCTTTTCCATGTCTTTATTGATTTCAAGAAAGCTTTCGATCAAGTATGGCATGGGGCACTCTGCGCTGCAATGAATAAGTTCAACTAAATAAAAACATATAATTAAAGTTATCTAGAACCTCTACAAGGTTGCTACCTGTGCGGTGTACTTCAACAGTAATATTGGTGACTGGTTTAAAACCACAGTTGGAGTAAGACAAGGCTGCCTACTTTCACCAACACCTTTCAATATCTTCCTTGAAAGGATAATGGAAGATGCTCTCGAGGGCTATGAAGGTACTGTAAGCATTGGAGGAACAATAATTACTAACTTGCGTTTCGCAGATGACATTGATGGCCTAGCAGTGACAGAAAAAGAACTAGATGATACGCATTGACAAGACTTGCGCAGCATATGATATGCAAATAAATGCCAAACAAAAGTTATGACCAATCGCCAACAGGGCTTTAAAAGGGGCATCAGTATTGGTGGTGAAAAGCTGACCGTGTCAGCAGCATCAAATACCTCGGAGCAATTGTCTCAGATGAGGGAACGAAACCCGAACTATTGGCCCGAATAGCACAGTCCACAACAGCTCTTTCAAAACTTAAAATAATATGGAAAGACCCTCAGCATCAATGTCATTCTGATGTTTATGAGCCTTGAACACTGACTGCAGAGCTAGAGAGGAGGATCCTAGCAATGGGATTGAGATGATACAGAAGGATCCTATGTATCACATTTAAAGACCACATCACAAACCAAGAGATTAGAGGCAGGGTTACTGCAGCGATTGGACCCCATGATGACCTGCTAACTGTCACTAAAAAAACGCAAGCTAAAAACCTATGACCATATTACAAGTCCTTTGGGGCTCGCAAAGACGTTTCTTCAGGGAACAGTACCGGGAAAAAGAAGAAGAGGCAGACAGAGAAAGCGATGGGAGAATAACATTAAAGAATGGGCGAGCCTGCCATTGAAAGATGTTCTAACTAAGGCAAAAGACAGCGAGAAATAGAGAAAGACGGTCGACGAATCTTGCATGGTGCCCCAACGGTCCAACAGACTACTAAGGGATAGGACCGGATAGGTAAAGGTAAAAAGGTAAAAGTAATAACAAGTGTATCACTAAGTAACAAGTAGAGAAATTGAGATTATTTGTATCCTTCTAAGCATCCCTATGTTTTGGACAAGAAAGCTATAAAATAGAACATCTAGACTTTTGAACGTGTTCGACATTGTGGATACCTGTATCTCAGTATTACTTTGGTTCCTATCAGAGCCTGGCACTAGCGCGTGTCTAGCGTCTGTCAGTGTATCCTATTGTACGACACGAACTACTAGGGACGGTAGTCCTACAGAAACATATATTTCTTGATATCTTTTTTTGGTAAGGGAGGATTAAATATCATTTTTGCCGAATTAAAAGATATCATCTAATCAACAGCTAACATCCATTTCTCCATTAATGATCTTTGCCGACCTTTTATTTTATAAATCTTTTCACTGGCCAGTTCATTCACGGCCTATCCAGTGCCGTAGGTGTTATGGAGGGTGTGTGTG
The DNA here is from genome assembly GCF_947242115.1 of Biomphalaria glabrata. Classification (NCBI taxonomy): domain Eukaryota; kingdom Metazoa; phylum Mollusca; class Gastropoda; family Planorbidae; genus Biomphalaria; species Biomphalaria glabrata. Next base: position 23,961,599 of record NC_074722.1, read on the forward strand.
TGTGTGTGTTTCTGTGTTGGCGGTGGGAAGAGGTTAGCGATTGGTTGTGAAAGATGCAACATATGTGGCATCGTCTTCCTTTGGTCTTAGTTAGTACTGACGACTCCAGAACGTGAGACCGAAAGGTTATGTTGTTGTAGTGAGTTAGATTTTGTTAAGAAATATTATTACTAAAGTCGACTACATTTATTTTATTTTCTATCATCTTGGTTTTGTCTTTTTAATAATAAAATCTATATTTAGAATTGTTCACCACTTATTTGAAGTTTCAGATATCATACGCCTACTGCGGTTTAGTTGTCTGATAGCAGTTTGGTGCTACAAGTCAACGCCCGACAAAACATATCTACAACACAAGGCAATGTAAGGAATAAGTCTATTCACTTACCAAAACTATGCACTTTATAAGTGTTGTGGAGGGTGTGTGTGTGTCGAAGCATTAAATGTGAATCTTGTAGAATGATGAAAGAGAAGCGGCATTGTGGTAAGCTGTATTAGGTACGTGAGACAACTCCAGGATGCCAGAGTGTAAAGACGTGTTTTGATAGTGAATTAGATTTGTTTTTAAATATGCGTTTATTTCAAGTCCCATACTCCTACATTGTATTGAAAGTTATATTTAGTTTTGTTTACAAAGAAATTCTTCAACTTATTTCAAGTTTTAGAAGTTCGATTAGAATACGATTACAGAAGTTTAGTTGTCTGCCAACAGTTTGGTGCTCTACGTCAACAACCGACAACAAGATTAAGTCTATTCACTGCACAGACTTTAAAAACCTAATTTACCTACAACAAAAAACACTTTATAAACCTTTTCAGTGCCCAAAACCATGAACACTATGGGACTATTCGTTTAGACCAATCACTATAAGCCTATTCCCTACGCTGACATGCACTTTTAAAGTCTATTAACTACCCAGACAAAACACTTTTACAAGCCTATTTAGTGTCCTTCTTTTCTTCTTCATCGTTCTCATTGTTATGTTGGAGTGTTCATATGACTAGACCAATACATGAGATGAACTGCGCAGTGGTTTCCAAATCAGGGAGCTCTCCATATAGTTTTCTTTCTATTGGGGTGATTTGTGGCCAATGTCTTATACGGGCCTTTTGGTAGAGAGAGCAATTTTGGAGGACGTGGTCGGCATTTTCTGGTGATACTCCACATGGGCAGATTTCACATTTTTTACATGTGTTGTCGCATTCTGTTGTGTCCGGTCCTGAGTCGAAAGATTAGACGTTTGTCTTGTCGGGATAGCTTATAGTAAGCGTCATCTTTCTTGTGATTTGGGTGGGAGCTCGTCCATTTCTCATTTATTTTATCTACAATTAATTTCTTCATTTCTTCTGGATAGAGTGCAGAGTTTACTTGTGAGTTTGTTCTCCCACTCTTGGCGAGTGTGTCAGCCTTCTCATTTCCTGCTAGTTGTATGTGAGCTGGTATCCATTGAATAACAGTTTTTTTGCTGTTGTTGTTGAGCTTTGTAAGTGCTGTTCTGAGGTTTTTGATATAAGGGGAATCAGAGTTTTGCAAGCTTTGGAGGGTTGTTTTCGCGTCTGTTAGAAACACAATCTGACTGTGAGGGGAACTTGGATGATTTTCTGGCATGGTAGCAGCTAGTGCTAGTGCTTCCCTTTCTGCTCTGTGACTGTCAGAGAGCTCTCCAGTTGCAATGGATTTTTCTAGTTTTCCTCCATCTGGCCATTCGATAAGTATTCCAGCTCCTCCATTTGTGGTGGCTTTATGGGATGAGCCATCCGTGTAAACTCTGATCCACTGATTGCTAGGGTAATTGGTATGTAGAAAACAGTTCACTATTTCCTTGAGCTCTGTTGGTCTGTAATCAGATTTTCTTTTTATGTTTTCAATATGGTCCCTTATAGTAGGAAGAGGGCTTTCGTCCCAGGGTGGAGATTCATTATAGTGTATCGAGGATTCCAGAGTAATTTTTTCAAGTTGGTGTTTCTTTTTTAGGTTTAGAGATTCCTGTATGAAATTGGTCTTTTTGAGACGGTTTTTTGTGCCAGTTTTGTGGATTTTTGTTCTGAGTGGGTGCCTCTCCAAGGTTTCCAATTTAGTAGATTGGGACAGGATTCTTATTTCTCTTCTTTAATCCAGAGAGATCAGGGCAGCAGTTTCCTCCATAGCTCTTATGGGTGTTGTTTTGATTGCTCCTGTCATTATCCTTAGACCAATATTTTGAACCTTGTCTATTTTTCTTAGGTATTTAGTGTCCAAGACAATACATTTTATAAGCCTATTCTCTGCCCTGATCATGCACTATATAAGCCATCCAGAATGTCTCTCTCGTAAGTAGTGGGGGGGGGGGAGACATAGTTAACTTATTGACAAAATGGTGGAGCCAAAATTTCAAGAGGCTAAGAGAAAGTCATAAAAATTCCGTCAGTCTTTCAAACAAACAACACGACCTCTTGTGGACAAATAAATGAGACAAAGTTCATACACTGACAACAGAAAACATCTTAGTGCATCTAGAACGTGTTGAAAAATAACACAGAATTCTTGGGGATGCTACAGAAGAAAAAAAAAAGACAACTGGGGTGGCGGGGGGGGGGGGAGGGTATGATTGTGAAAGTGAAAGTACAGGTGTAGAGGATCTGAAGTTCAAAAATGGAACGCGGCCGTACCACAAAGGGGAGATCATACATTTGTCAACACCCCAGAGAATTGCCGCCAGTTAACGACCCTTGCAAGCTCTCTAGGCGCGGTGCATTGTTTCTAAAGGCATCCTCTCTTTAATTCAATACATTTATTTTTTTGGAAACTTTTAATGGAGCCAATAGGTTTCACAAGAAAATGTGTTGAACCAAACATTCGATGGAAGAAAGAAGAAAGTCTTTTAGAAATCTCTAAGCAATCTTTCAGCGAAAGAAATAACTTACAGACACTGGAACTGATTCGCCATTCGATGTCGGACGTGCAGAACGCGCTTTTATTTCAATGTAGGAACTCATTCTTCCCTGTTCTATCCCTGTTCCATCCCGGACAATGGCATTCACAACATTCTAGAAGATTGCATCATGAAAAGAAGTCACACAAATATTTCAGAGTAAACTTAGAGCAGGGCCGGTCCTACAATTGCGGGGCCCTATGCGAACGGATAGCGCGGGGCCTAGTCTGGGTAGGGATAAGGATAATAAGTGAAAATTAAGAATTTTTGTAATAAAATACATTTGTCATTGCATTTTATTCATATTTTACTACGTGTAAAATCACGGTCAAATTAAATTACGAGCCATCTACAATAGAAGGTAGTTTTCCCAAAAAAATGTCGATAAACATTCACATCTGCCTTTTAGATTTAATCAAGACAGATTTAGATCTAGAATCTATATTTGCATACCACTGACTATTACAGTAAATTAACTATTGCAACTTCCTCTTTTGGTTTTAAATTCACCTTATTATTTTTATAAAATGAAAGTTGACAATGCCTTTTTTTTTCTTTTTTTTTTAAACGCGATTAGGATTGGCGTTTTCCCTATTTAATGACGCACCAAAATGACAATTTTGTTTATTTTTAAGGACACTTTTATGAGTTTTCAGGATAATTTAATAATTTCAGGAGATTTTCATGACCTTTTTTTCTTATACTTTGCAATTTCTTCTTCTTATATAATACAGACGTTACTTCAAAAAAGAAGATGATTACTCCTACGCGACATGCTAAGTCACTGGTTTTCCTGGCTAGCTCAGGCAACCCATTCCATGCTCTAATAGCACTAGGGAAGAAGGAGCATTTGTCCTAGCCTATGGAACGAGGAGGCCATGGAAACCATGTTATAAGTTATAATGGTTTAATTTAATAATTTACAACTAGTGTTAGCGCGGGGCCTATGAACGTGCGGGGCCCACTGCGGTCGCATAGGTTGCAGTGCCCTAAGACCGGCCCTGCTGAGAGGCTAAGTACGCTCTAACCTGGCTTGCCTACCTATGAGGGGGCTCGAGGGTCGACACCCAACTCGTGTAGAGTTGTATTTACAGAGCGCCTAAAGGCAACTCGGAAAACCTTCTCCCCCCCCCCCCCCCCCCCCTCAACTTCTTCACAAATGAGATTGGACCATAGCGCTCTGAGCTTTCTATAAGCTTAAATGTTGCGCTATGTATAAAATCTATTTAAAAATTTAGATATTTTTTTTTACTTTTAAGATAAAGAAAGATTTCAATTCCACCTATTAGTTTGTAAATTCTTCATGGGTTCAAGATATTAGGTGGAACTTGGACGGATAGTTCGAAAACTGCTCTAAACGATTTTCCTGGGTGTACTAGTAGACATTGAAAGCTTTCGTTTAACCGTAATGATTTTTTAAAATATCATCTTAAATTAAATTTGGTTAATATGAATACTATTTCAGTGAATATTCCCGCATTCGAATCAAATATTTCTTTGTATTAAATAAATAGTTTAATTAATAAATAAAAGTTCATGAACCTTTTGCGAACCGTCTTGAGCTGAAATGAGCTGGACAATAAGAAAATAACTTGACGCTCACTAGAAATATTTCTCGCACTATAGACGCAATAAAAATAGATAAACAGAATGAAAACTAATAGACCATCATGAGGTTCATTCAGAAGAAATAGGTTGAATAGTGTAGTTGTTTAGATCCTTTTGTTTTTCATGTCATGCAAAGGGTTTAAATGTCAACTCACTTGTTACACTTTGAGGATTATTTTGTTTTTTTTATTTTGATTTTTCATTAATTTATAATTATAATTTAATTTATAACTTTCGGATATTTTTTTTTAAATAAATACAAATTATTTCGTGTTAGTCTAGATCTCTTCTCTAACAGGGACCGTATTGTTTTAAAATAGGTGTATTTCTTATGACGGCTTGCATAATCTACTTTAAAAAAAAAAATGTGTTTTTAGTAATGAATAAAAGTAAGCGTTGCAATTAAAATTTTGCAATCCACAAATTTGGATGAAATCAGATTTTTAATAGCTCTTTTAATTTCTTGAGATATAAACGTGACAGACGCACAAACAGACAGACTATACAAAACTAATAGCAGTCTTTCCTCTTATGGGGGAAGAGGAGGTAGCTAAAAAGTCAATGAAAGTTATTTCCCGTTCAACGATTCAAGTAAATGTACAATGGACGTCCCGTGACAAAGTTCTGCAAGTCAATATTTGTTAGATCTGGTAAACTTGACTCAAGCACGCGTTCAAGCTGACACACAAAAAAAAAAAGGAAGGAAAAAAAAAAACAGTTTTTATTCCAACTTTATCGAACACAATGTCTGCAGTGCAAGGCAATAACGGGAGCCTGTACCATGGTGGCGCGTAGAGTAAAGGGCACCTCGGGGCCGTACTTTCAATTAGCAGCTCATTAATACAGTAGAAACGATTAGTTGGTACACGACTTCCTGGAAATAAAAGCAAGAATGGGAGAAGTTGGAGGGAGAGAATACTACTGCAAAGATAGAAGAGTCTACAAGAGACATGGAAATTCACGCCCCCAGAACATTTTTATGGACGCCGAAGTCGCATTAAAACTGTCATCAGTGCCGACTCTGTTGAACCCATCAGGGTGACGGCCGTGGGGAATTCGCCAATGATTTTTTTTGTCTTGCTTTTTTTTTTGAAGCTCTGGCAGGAGCAAACGAACCAGCAGGCTTGAACCACGAGTTTGACTTGATATTTTCTTTGCCATTGACATGATTCATTTACCCGCCTCAGTTCAATGTATATGTGAGCGTTTAGTGTAGTATTAGTTCATTGAAAGTAATAAAAAAAAAAAAGAAAACTTGTTTAAAAAAAAAAAAAAAGGGAATTAGCTATTTGATTCTAAACACTTAAATTTTGTGTTTATTTAGTTTGCCTGTAAATATGTAATGGCATCTTTATAATACTCATTTGTCTACCTGCATGTTTTACTTTGATAATAATAATAATAACCTTTATTGTCCGTATGGAAATTTGTCTTACAATTTGTGCATTACACCAAACAAAAAACATTTTAACTATAAGAAACCAAAGTGTACATTCACACCAGACTCACTCATAATTTACATGTAACAAAGTTTATATTAGATTGTTCCTATTTAATGATTTGATTGTCAGGGGAACAAAAGAGTGTTTGTGTCTGTTTGTCTTTGCCATCGGTGTCTTGTATCTCTTTTGTGATGGTAAAATCACAAAATCCTGACACAAAGCGTGATTCTTTATTTCTAGGATCTTGTTAGCTTTTTTTTTATAGATTTCCCATGTCAGTATGTGCTTTTGTTTTTGCGTTCTTTTCTTTTGCTGTTGTTTTTGTTGCATTTAAATGCTTTTGGTAAGCCGCAGTACAGCGCATTTTTTATGCTTATAGTATTCTCAGTGCACTAGGTCTTTTTTGTGCACTTATCTTATAATATACAGACTTTACTTCAAAAAAGAAGATTAATTCCTAAGCGTCATGCATTCATCATGCATATTAACCAATGACCTAAATTCTGCCAAGTCACTAGTTTTCCTGGCTAGCTCAGGCAACCCATTCCATGCTCTAATAGCACTAGGGAAGAGGGAGTATTTGTACAAATTTGTCCTAGCATATGGAACGAGGAATGTGCCTCTATCTTTTTGTCTTTCTGAGTATTTTATTAAATTTTGTCTTTGTATTTGAAGCTCAGTGTTTTATGTATAATTGCTACTTTACTTTTGAGTCTTCTGTCCTGAAGGTTTTCTAAATTTAGTCTTTTTTAATAAAGGTGTTACTCTAGTCAAATGTGAATATTCGTTTGTTATGACTCTCACTGCTCTATTTTGTGTTTGTTCCAGTTTCAGTGTAGGCTACTAACAGTCAAGAAAATTAGTGACCGGGGTAGTGTTCTAATGTTTGTAAAATATTTGTAAAATGTTCGACATGTTTTGGATGTTCCTTCAGGAGTTCCAGATAATTTACTTCCTAGTCCAAACCTCCCGCAGGACGACGAGGGATGGGAGCGGAAAGGGTCTGAACCCTACATTTTATTTGTTATCAGCTCTCTATAAATAAATTATTATTATTTCTATGTTAAATGTGTCCAGTAAAATTATAACATTGGCTGAATCAGTCGAATGTTTTTGGTCATTTAATAGTAGGTGAATGTGTGTCTTTATTTTATTAATGCATTTATTTAATGCAATGTCTAGATATGATGTATCTGACATTACTGCTAATTGCACTGTCTTGATATGATGTATCTGACATTACTGCTAATTGCACTGTCTTGATATGATGTATCTGACATTGCTGCTAATTGCACTGTCTTGATATGATGTATCTGACATTGCTGCTAATTGCACTGTCTTGATATGATGTATCTGACATTGCTGCTAATTGCACTGTCTTGATATGATGTATCTGACATTACTGCTAATTGCACTGTCTTGATATGATGTATCTGACATTGCTGCTAATTGCACTGTCTTGATATGATGTATCTGACATTACTGTTATTGCACTGTCTTGATATGATGTATCTGACATTACTGCTATTGCACTGTCTTGCTATGATGTATCTGACATTACTGCTATTGTACTGTCTTGCTATGAAGTATCTGACATTACTGCTATTACACTGTCTTGATATGATGTACTTTATTTCTATACGATACAATTTCCTGGAAACAAAAATATTTTATTCAAACAAATGACTGATATCTTGTTAACTGCATTTTTTTCCCGATTCATGCAATTGATATCTTACAGTGATCTAGCAGTAATTTGGAGAAGTATTTTTTTTTAATATTAATCTGTAGAACTGCTAAATCATGTTTTTTGTTTTGTTTTTATTTTAAATAGAATTTTTTTTTTAAACTTAGAACTTGTGCACATGGCAATTTGTTTGTCATGTGTAAATGTATTCACAGAACTACCACCAGTATCACGTCTATATTAATTATTATTAAAGTCTATGCTACTAATTACTTCCAAATGTGACACCGTTATAATAGAGAGAAAGTAAGCACTTGTGCAATACAAACTGCATACATGTATGTGTATAATACGTTACAAACTGCATACATGTATGTGTATAATACGTTACAAACTGCATACATGTATGTGTATAATACGTTACAAACTCCATACATGTATGTGTATAATACGTTACAAACTGCATACATGTATGTGTATAATACGTTACAAACTCCATACATGTATGTGTATAATACGTTACAAACTCCATACATGTATGTGTATAATACGTTACAAACTCCATACATGTATGTGTATAATACGTTACAAACTCCATACATGTATGTGTATAATACGTTACAAACTCCATACATGTATGTGTATAATACGTTACAAACTGCATACATGTATGTGTATAATACGTTACAAACTCCATACATGTATGTGTATAATACGTTACAAACTGCATACATGTATGTGTATAATACGTTACAAACTCCATACATGTATGTGTATAATACGTTACAAACTCCATACATGTATGTGTATAATACGTTACAAACTGCATACATGTATGTGTATAATACGTTACAAACTCCATACATGTATGTGTATAATACGTTACAAACTGCATACATGTATGTGTATAATACGTTACAAACTCCATACATGTATGTGTATAATACGTTACAAACTGCATACATGTATGTGTATAAAACGTTACAAACTGCATACATGTATGTGTATAATACGTTAAAAACTCCATACATGTATGTGTATAATACGTTACAAACTCCATACATGTATGTGTATAATACGTTACAAACTCCATACATGTATGTGTATAATACGTTACAAACTGCATACATGTATGTGTATAATACGTTACAAACTGCATACATGTATGTGTATAATACGTTACAAACTCCATACATGTATGTGTATAATACGTTACAAACTGCATACATGTATGTGTATAATACGTTACCAATTCCATACATGTATGTGTATAATACGTTACAAACTCCATACATGTATGTGTATAATACGTTACAAACTGCATACATGTATGTGTATAATACGTTACAAACTCCATACATGTATGTGTATAATACGTTACAAACTGCATACATGTATGTGTATAATACGTTACAAACTGCATACATGTATGTGTATAATACGTTACAAACTCCATACATGTATGTGTATAATACGTTACAAACTGCATACATGTATGTGTATAATACGTTACAAACTGCATACATGTATGTGTATAATACGTTACAAACTGCATACATGTATGTGTATAATACGTTACAAACTCCATACATGTATGTGTATAATACGTTACAAACTCCATACATGTATGTGTATAATACGTTACAAACTCCATACATGTATGTGTATAATACGTTACAAACTGCATACATGTATGTGTATAATACGTTACAAACTGCATACATGTATGTGTATAATACGTTACAAACTGCATACATGTATGTGTATAATACGTTACAAACTGCATACATGTATGTGTATAATACGTTACAAACTCCATACATGTATGTGTATAATACGTTACAAACTGCATACATGTATGTGTATAATACGTTACAAACTCCATACATGTATGTGTATAATACGTTACAAACTGCATACATGTATGTGTATAATACGTTACAAACTCCATACATGTATGTGTATAATACGTTACAAACTCCATACATGTATGTGTATAATACGTTACAAACTCCATACATGTATGTGTATAATACGTTACAAACTGCATACATGTATGTGTATAATACGTTACAAACTCCATACATGTATGTGTATAATACGTTACAAACTGCATACATGTATGTGTATAATACGTTACAAACTCCATACATGTATGTGTATAATACGTTACAAACTGCATACATGTATGTGTATAATACGTTACAAACTCCATACATGTATGTGTATAATACGTTACAAACTCCATACATGTATGTGTATAATACGTTACAAACTGCATACATGTATGTGTATAATACGTTACAAACTCCATACATGTATGTGTATAATACGTTACAAACTGCATACATGTATGTGTATAATACGTTACAAACTCCATACATGTATGTGTATAATACGTTACAAACTGCATACATGTATGTGTATAATACGTTACAAACTCCATACATGTATGTGTATAATACGTTACAAACTCCATACATGTATGTGTATAATACGTTACAAACTGCATACATGTATGTGTATAATACGTTACAAACTCCATACATGTATGTGTATAATACGTTACAAACTGCATACATGTATGTGTATAATACGTTACAAACTCCATACATGTATGTGTATAATACGTTACAAACTGCATACATGTATGTGTATAATACGTTACAAACTGCATACATGTATGTGTATAATACGTTACAAACTCCATACATGTATGTGTATAATACGTTACAAACTCCATACATGTATGTGTATAATACGTTACAAACTCCATACATGTATGTGTATAATACGTTACAAACTGCATACATGTATGTGTATAATACGTTACAAACTCCATACATGTATGTGTATAATACGTTACAAACTGCATACATGTATGTGTATAATACGTTACAAACTCCATACATGTATGTGTATAATACGTTACAAACTGCATACATGTATGTGTATAATACGTTACAAACTCCATACATGTATGTGTATAATACGTTACAAACTGCATACATGTATGTGTATAATACGTTACAAACTCCATACATGTATGTGTATAATACGTTACAAACTGCATACATGTATGTGTATAATACGTTACAAACTGCATACATGTATGTGTATAATACGTTACAAACTCCATACATGTATGTGTATAATACGTTACAAACTGCATACATGTATGTGTATAATACGTTACAAACTCCATACATGTATGTGTATAATACGTTACAAACTGCATACATGTATGTGTATAATACGTTACAAACTCCATACATGTATGTGTATAATACGTTACAAACTCCATACATGTATGTGTATAATACGTTACAAACTCCATACATGTATGTGTATAATACGTTACAAACTCCATACATGTATGTGTATAATACGTTACAAACTGCATACATGTATGTGTATAATACGTTACAAACTCCATACATGTATGTGTATAATACGTTACAAACTGCATACATGTATGTGTATAATACGTTACAAACTCCATACATGTATGTGTATAATACGTTACAAACTGCATACATGTATGTGTATAATACGTTACAAACTGCATACATGTATGTGTATAATACGTTACAAACTGCATACATGTATGTGTATAATACGTTACAAACTGCATACATGTATGTGTATAATACGTTACAAACTCCATACATGTAAGTGTATAATACGTTACAAACTGCATACATGTATGTGTATAATACGTTACAAACTCCATACATGTATGTGTATAATACGTTACAAACTCCATACATGTATGTGTATAATACGTTACAAACTCCATACATGTATGTGTATAATACGTTACAAACTGCATACATGTATGTGTATAATACGTTACAAACTCCATACATGTATGTGTATAATACGTTACAAACTGCATACATGTATGTGTATAATACGTTACAAACTGCATACATGTATGTGTATAATACGTTACAAACTCCATACATGTATGTGTATAATACGTTACAAACTGCATACATGTATGTGTATAATACGTTACAAACTCCATACATGTATGTGTATAATACGTTACAAACTCCATACATGTATGTGTATAATACGTTACAAACTCCATACATGTATGTGTATAATACGTTACAAACTCCATACATGTATGTGTATAATACGTTACAAACTCCATACATGTATGTGTATAATACGTTACAAACTGCATACATGTATGTGTATAATACGTTACAAACTGCATACATGTATGTGTATAATACGTTACAAACTGCATACATGTATGTGTATAATACGTTACAAACTCCATACATGTATGTGTATAATACGTTACAAACTGCATACATGTATGTGTATAATACGTTACAAACTCCATACATGTATGTGTATAATACGTTACAAACTCCATACATGTATGTGTATAATACGTTAGAAACTCCATACATGTATGTGTATAATACGTTACAAACTGCATACATGTATGTGTATAATACGTTACAAACTGCATACATGTATGTGTATAATACGTTACAAACTCCATACATGTATGTGTATAATACGTTACAAACTGCATACATGTATGTGTATAATACGTTACAAACTGCATACATGTATGTGTATAATACGTTACAAACTCCATACATGTATGTGTATAATACGTTACAAACTCCATACATGTATGTGTATAATACGTTACAAACTCCATACATGTATGTGTATAATACGTTACAAACTGCATACATGTATGTGTATAATACGTTACAAACTCCATACATGTATGTGTATAATACGTTACAAACTCCATACATGTATGTGTATAATACGTTACAAACTGCATACATGTATGTGTATAATACGTTACAAACTCCATACATGTATGTGTATAATACGTTACAAACTCCATACATGTATGTGTATAATACGTTACAAACTCCATACATGTATGTGTATAATACGTTACAAACTCCATACATGTATGTGTATAATACGTTACAAACTCCATACATGTATGTGTATAATACGTTACAAACTGCATACATGTATGTGTATAATACGTTACAAACTCCATACATGTATGTGTATAATACGTTACAAACTGCATACATGTATGTGTATAATACGTTACAAACTCCATACATGTATGTGTATAATACGTTACAAACTGCATACATGTATGTGTATAATACGTTACAAACTGCATACATGTATGTGTATAATACGTTACAAACTCCATACATGTATGTGTATAATACGTTACAAACTCCATACATGTATGTGTATAATACGTTACAAACTGCATACATGTATGTGTATAATACGTTACAAACTGCATACATGTATGTGTATAATACGTTACAAACTGCATACATGTATGTGTATAATACGTTACAAACTCCATACATGTATGTGTATAATACGTTACAAACTGCATACATGTATGTGTATAATACGTTACAAACTGCATACATGTATGTGTATAATACGTTACAAACTGCATACATGTATGTGTATAATACGTTACAAACTGCATACATGTATGTGTATAATACGTTACAAACTGCATACATGTATGTGTATAATACGTTACAAACTCCATACATGTATGTGTATAATACGTTACAAACTCCATACATGTATGTGTATAATACGTTACAAACTGCATACATGTATGTGTATAATACGTTACAAACTCCATACATGTATGTGTATAATACGTTACAAACTGCATACATGTATGTGTATAATACGTTACAAACTGCATACATGTATGTGTATAATACGTTACAAACTGCATACATGTATGTGTATAATACGTTACAAACTCCATACATGTATGTGTATAATACGTTACAAACTCCATACATGTATGTGTATAATACGTTACAAACTGCATACATGTATGTGTATAATACGTTACAAACTGCATACATGTATGTGTATAATACGTTACAAACTGCATACATGTATGTGTATAATACGTTACAAACTGCATACATGTATGTGTATAATACGTTACAAACTCCATACATGTATGTGTATAATACGTTACAAACTCCATACATGTATGTGTATAATACGTTACAAACTGCATACATGTATGTGTATAATACGTTACAAACTCCATACATGTATGTGTATAATACGTTACAAACTGCATACATGTATGTGTATAATACGTTACAAACTGCATACATGTATGTGTATAATACGTTACAAACTCCATACATGTATGTGTATAATACGTTACAAACTCCATACATGTATGTGTATAATACGTTACAAACTCCATACATGTATGTGTATAATACGTTACAAACTGCATACATGTATGTGTATAATACGTTACAAACTGCATACATGTATGTGTATAATACGTTACAAACTCCATACATGTATGTGTATAATACGTTACAAACTGCATACATGTATGTGTATAATACGTTACAAACTCCATACATGTATGTGTATAATACGTTACAAACTCCATACATGTATGTGTATAATACGTTACAAACTCCATACATGTATGTGTATAATACGTTACAAACTCCATACATGTATGTGTATAATACGTTACAAACTCCATACATGTATGTGTATAATACGTTACAAACTGCATACATGTATGTGTATAATACGTTACAAACTCCATACATGTATGTGTATAATACGTTACAAACTGCATACATGTATGTGTATAATACGTTACAAACTCCATACATGTATGTGTATAATACGTTACAAACTGCATACATGTATGTGTATAATACGTTACAAACTGCATACATGTATGTGTATAATACGTTACAAACTCCATACATGTATGTGTATAATACGTTACAAACTGCATACATGTATGTGTATAATACGTTACAAACTGCATACATGTATGTGTATAATACGTTACAAACTGCATACATGTATGTGTATAATACGTTACAAACTCCATACATGTATGTGTATAATACGTTACAAACTGCATACATGTATGTGTATAATACGTTACCAATTCCATACATGTATGTGTATAATACGTTACAAACTCCATACATGTATGTGTATAATACGTTACAAACTGCATACATGTATGTGTATAATACGTTACAAACTCCATACATGTATGTGTATAATACGTTACAAACTGCATACATGTATGTGTATAATACGTTACAAACTGCATACATGTATGTGTATAATACGTTACAAACTCCATACATGTATGTGTATAATACGTTACAAACTGCATACATGTATGTGTATAATACGTTACAAACTGCATACATGTATGTGTATAATACGTTACAAACTGCATACATGTATGTGTATAATACGTTACAAACTCCATACATGTATGTGTATAATACGTTACAAACTCCATACATGTATGTGTATAATACGTTACAAACTCCATACATGTATGTGTATAATACGTTACAAACTCCATACATGTATGTGTATAATACGTTACAAACTGCATACATGTATGTGTATAATACGTTACAAACTGCATACATGTATGTGTATAATACGTTACAAACTGCATACATGTATGTGTATAATACGTTACAAACTGCATACATGTATGTGTATAATACGTTACAAACTCCATACATGTATGTGTATAATACGTTACAAACTGCATACATGTATGTGTATAATACGTTACAAACTCCATACATGTATGTGTATAATACGTTACAAACTGCATACATGTATGTGTATAATACGTTACAAACTCCATACATGTATGTGTATAATACGTTACAAACTCCATACATGTATGTGTATAATACGTTACAAACTCCATACATGTATGTGTATAATACGTTACAAACTGCATACATGTATGTGTATAATACGTTACAAACTCCATACATGTATGTGTATAATACGTTACAAACTGCATACATGTATGTGTATAATACGTTACAAACTCCATACATGTATGTGTATAATACGTTACAAACTGCATACATGTATGTGTATAATACGTTACAAACTCCATACATGTATGTGTATAATACGTTACAAACTCCATACATGTATGTGTATAATACGTTACAAACTGCATACATGTATGTGTATAATACGTTACAAACTCCATACATGTATGTGTATAATACGTTACAAACTGCATACATGTATGTGTATAATACGTTACAAACTCCATACATGTATGTGTATAATACGTTACAAACTGCATACATGTATGTGTATAATACGTTACAAACTCCATACATGTATGTGTATAATACGTTACAAACTCCATACATGTATGTGTATAATACGTTACAAACTGCATACATGTATGTGTATAATACGTTACAAACTCCATACATGTATGTGTATAATACGTTACAAACTCCATACATGTATGTGTATAATACGTTACAAACTCCATACATGTATGTGTATAATACGTTACAAACTCCATACATGTATGTGTATAATACGTTACAAACTCCATACATGTATGTGTATAATACGTTACAAACTGCATACATGTATGTGTATAATACGTTACAAACTGCATACATGTATGTGTATAATACGTTACAAACTGCATACATGTATGTGTATAATACGTTACAAACTCCATACATGTATGTGTATAATACGTTACAAACTCCATACATGTATGTGTATAATACGTTACAAACTGCATACATGTATGTGTATAATACGTTACAAACTGCATACATGTATGTGTATAATACGTTACAAACTGCATACATGTATGTGTATAATACGTTACAAACTGCATACATGTATGTGTATAATACGTTACAAACTGCATACATGTATGTGTATAATACGTTACAAACTGCATACATGTATGTGTATAATACTGTTACGTATTTCTGATTTTCTGGCTAAATGTACTAGGCACACAAATAAAAGAAACACTGCAAAGAACTTGACGACTCAACTTTCAGCTTTAAATAACTTTATTGAATTATAACTATAACAATTCGTCACTGTAACATGTAGCGTATACGTCTTACATCGACTGTATCGACTGTAACGGCTCAAGTCCACTCTCTTCTACTGTCTCGCACAGTAGAGAACAGTATCGACGACTGTACTGACTCTTTTCACATGAACATCTCTGGTTTATAAAGAGTCCCTAATCGCTTGTCTATTGTTGCAAAAACACTGCTAGTACCCTCTGGAACAACATGGGAGGAAACATCACATCCTGTTGTTGTTTATACATGTCGATTCCAGAGGATGCCTGCTGCAGTGTCATCTCGCCGAGGTCACACGTAGTGACCTCTATTTGTCACTGTTCATTTGTCACAATGCCCCCCTTCGTAAATCTGTTCGTCCTCTGGAACAACACGTGAGGCACGTCCCATCCTGTCTTTATTTACATGCATAGATTCCAGATAACACTCGGTGCTGTGTCATCTCGCCGGGGTCACACATAGTGACCTCTACCTGTCACTGTTCATTCGTAACAATACGTTACAAACTCCATACATGTATGTGTATAATACGTTACAAACTCCATACATGTATGTGTATAATACGTTACAAACTCCATACATGTATGTGTATAATACGTTACAAACTGCATACATGTATGTGTATAATACGTTACAACTCATCCAGTCTCGAGAACTCACATTAAAACAACAACAAACACATTTTTTTAAAATTGTTGCATTAGTTGGTTCTGACTGTAATCTATAATACTATGTGTATAATTAAATTTAAATCACGGGAAATAAATTGAAATTTAATGTGAAAAAAAAAAAAGATTTTTGCAGAAACGTGAAAGTTGTTTAAATTGTCCAGTATTGTTGTTTAGATATGGCATGTTAGAATGAGCAGAAGATGAGAATACTATGAGTAAATAAGAGATTTTCTTTCAGATTCTATGTTTTTAAGTCTTTATTTAGAAATACATTTTTTTAAAAATCACAACGTCAGAGTTTACATGTTGGTATATTATTACATAGGGACTTAGGTAATTTGGATTTTGAAAATTTCAAACAAAAAAATATATTGGCCTAGAAGATAATGAACAAGCACATACTCTTACACACGCCACATACAACACATAATAACAAAGCACACACACATACCCCAACCAACACACATGAAATTTCAAGCAGGAGGCAGGAAAGTCTGAACATTTTTTTTTGGAGGCGAAATGGAAAATGAGTAGTGTTGTCATCATGCCGCTCTTGGTTATGGAGCGTAAATTGTTTGCTTGCCGCAAGGGGGCGCATGTCTGAGTTATCACGTGTCGAAAGAGAGCCTATCCATTGGTCGGAGTTGCCATGACTCTAATTGGGGAAAACGCCTATACGAGAAAAAAAATGGTTTCGTTCTTCATTCTTTTATCGTGTTCAAGCTTCAGCTAATTAAAAGCTACCACTGGCACATTTTTTTTTAAATATAGGCTGCAGACATTTTAGGGAACATATACTTCCGGTATTCATTGAAACTTCTTAAGATATAAATAGCCCAGTAGTAGATAGGAACAGCACAGCAACAGGATGGAAGTGTGAAAACAATGATCTGGCGGTACAGATGCTGGTAGGTGGCTATAGAATCATGAAACAAGCAATACTGGCCGACTGGCCCACTTCGGGTCAAGTTCTGTTGGGTCTCTGTTTTATAGGTGTTAAAAGTCGAACGTTGGATTGTAACTTGTGCTGTCTAGTACAACTAAACCGATGTAGGGATTTATATTTTCAGTGAAATAAACTTTAATCAGCTTAAACAAACTTCTTTTTTTTAACAAAAACGTAATATTACTTTTATTAACAATATACTCAAGTTGAGATATAAATCTAATATGAAATGATATTTTAAACACAATCTAACGTCCTTACTCTCTGGGGTCTTTTATTTGTCTCTCTATCCCCTCTCACCCACGTGACTACTTAACATAAATTATGAAAGACTCACGGTTTCATTATTATACAAGATCAAAAAAGTAACGCTCCCTTTTCGCGTATTAACCTCGGTAACACACACATACACTGACTCCATAAAGATAGGGACCTATTTCACATGACTTGGAAAAGAGCCGGAACATTCATAATGAACATTCACAAGGCCTCTATGTTACTCCATAACAATATGGACCTATTCTACATGACCTGAAAAAGAGCCGGAACATTCATAGTGAATATTCATAATGAACATTCATAAGGCCTCTATGTTACTCCATATCCATAGGGACCTATTTCACATGAATTGCAAAAGAGCTGGAAAATACATAATGAACACCCATAGTGAACATTCATAATGAACATTCATAATGCCTCTGACGACGTTGATCATGTCTATAGCAGGTACACTGACTTCATTATTTCGATTTAAGACTATGGATATAAGAGAAAGAGGGTACTGGGCTGATTATTTCCCTTTTCAGTAAATTTCTTATTTCCATTGACAAAACTTTGTGAATGGACATAGTCACAACTGATAGTTTTGCTACTATCTGTAGGCCACACTTGTTCTTTACACGTATTCAGGTACTCATTGTATACAGATACCAATGTGCTGTCGCTTCTTCAGTTTTATCCGCAACCATTTCAGACATAAGACATGAATCTATTTTGTTTTCTACCAGCATTAAATAAATGAACTTTATAAGAATTGAAGCAACAGTACGAGAAACACTAAAACAAACTACTGTCACTAATTTAAAGTTTAAAGTTCTTTGCATTCACTGATTGGTTCTTTACACTAATGCAAGGGTTTCTATCTCCAGTTTAGATTAGGCCAGATTCGACCATGTTTGAAAAAGAAGTTAACCAATGAGCTAGATGTGACATTCACACTCTCCCACTTCGATTACTGCAATGCATTACTGAAGGGTATACCTGATGACTAAGTCGCTAAGCTTCCCGAATCCTCGACCATAAGATGATATGATTTCGTGGAGAAAATACAATGTTTGGGAAATTGATTTGTGAATAAATAAATTGTGTGGTTTTATCAATTTAAAATTCAGAAAATTATAACATATCTACAACAGGTAAAAAAGAATCATTTGGACTTAAAGATTGAGAGGGTGATTTTAGCTAACTACTCTATGCTTACACACACACACACACACACATACACACACACACAGACACACACACACACACATATATATATATATATATATATATATATGACACGCGCGCGCACGCGCACGCGCAAACGCACACGCACACATTTTTTTTTTCTATTTCATTTTTCTCGCCTCTTCTCGATAACGTCATAATGTGAATCTCTCCATAAACACGATAAAAGACCGCCACCCCCCCCCTTTTCCCATTTCCAAGTTCTGGATCCCCGCCCCCCTTTTGTGTATGGTACTTAGTGTCAGGGTTCACTTATGCCTGGCTGGACTTGGTTGGTGTGTTTCTCGACTTGGCTCGTTAGGGGGTTACTTAAATACGAATAATTATCACAAACAAACTCCGACTCCAAATATATATGAATAACACAAGTAATACTTTAATACTTTAATAGTATCTGATAGTATCTGATTGAGCACAAAAAATGATATCAACCTCAGGCCTCAGTAAATATTAAATACACAAAACACAAGTCCAGGAACATAATACAACTAACGAACTACCAATCCACTCTATCAACCAGCGGAAAAACTACCATTCAAAAACATCACGTGTATACTGTTCACATTCATGCCTGGGGGGGGGGGGGGGGGGGGGGGAAGAGAAGAGGAGAAATAAACAAAGGGATATAACTCTTTCATACTTAAATAGTACAAAGAAATAACACAATCACTCTCGCCATACCTGCCCCTGACACTTAGGTAAGTTTATCAATTTTAGCCTTTTTTTGAAATATCCAACATGCTATTCGTCACGTGACACTATGATGTTTAGCTACTACGTGTAACTTCAACTCTTATTACCTGTACAAGAGTTAATTTCTCTTGAAAGGATAACAGAAGACGAATCTTTGCAATAACGTGCCAACTACGAGAATAGACAAATTTGGTACCACCTACTCTCTTTTTGGCTCTATTGCTTGCTTTGCTCTTTTTTTTTTTTTTTTAAGTATTAGACATTTTAAAAAATAGGTAAAAAAAATTATTTAAAAAATAACCGAGCCTACCAGGATTCGAACCTGGAATCTTCTGATCCGTAGTCAGACGCGTTGTCCATTGCGCCACAGGCCCATGTATATAACTTGTGTATATATTGTTTGTATCGGATGTCTAAGTTGTCTACGGGAACAGAATTTCTTTTCCACGGCTGCTAGAGTTTGTCCTGATGCCGTTTTGAGGGTTGTTACAAAACTTGTCGAGGGTTTTGTTTGGTCGAATAGAGGCTGGAAACGAGCCGCTATCAGAAACAAAGGTAACCATTGATTCAAAAGTCAGTCAAATACAATAAGCAATGATTAACAGCAGGGCCAGATCTAAGTAATAGGACCTGGAAAGTTGCAATCTTTAAGTCACAATATTTTAAATGAGCTTTAACCTATAGTTGGTCACAGAGACCTGGTGACGCTCATAGTACCGTATGTTCGTATAGCCCGCACACGCCCATAACCCGCACAAAATACTAAAGTATCATGCAATCTGCACCCTTCAATACCCGGCATGTGCAAAGCGTGACTTGACGTAAACTTGTCACAATTGATGACTGGTCTATTAAAGATTCTCTGTCGAATCGGTCGAATGTGTTTTCTTGAGCTTCGTAATATGCTGGTCATTAAGCTTTCCAATGTGCACTTCACAAAGACAAAGTCCAACAGCTATGTCCATAGTTTCGTTATGCTATGTTTATAAGTAAAATAAATGTGTACACCCCGCACCTTTGTATACCCCTCACAGCTGTCATTTGTTTGTAGAACTTGTATAACCCGCGAGTTACATGCTCGAAAATACGGTACTAGTCGTTTTAATATTATTTCCTTTTTTTTAATACTTGATAGTCTTTTTTTTTTAAGTTTGTAGCATTTCTTTATTAGTGCCAACCACGCTGAAAGTCTTGTGTGGCTGTGAGGTCTGTACCTTAGTAAATCTGATCTAGGTGGCGAACAATATTGGGCTACGGTTGAATCAACTAGGTGTGGTGAAGCTAAATACCCTTTGAAACCAAAACTTGAGATAGCTGAATTTTGCTATATTTAGAGACAAGGGCCGCTATTTGGGGATTTAGACCGCTAATAGCTGTAGGGAAATTTTCTTGTGACAATATTTTTTTTAAAATTTTTTTTTTAGAAATACAAGTTTTACTAAAATTATTTTTTTTTCTCTAAATAGTTACAATGTACTCTAAGAAATTATGTCTACATATCTTTTTGCATAGGCCAGCCCCCTTATCTTTGACATTTAGGGGCTTTGTAACGCCCCCCACTTATTTTTTTTTCTTCAGGGGAGGGGATGGGTATTTGTATTTAAATTAGGTCAAGTGTAAAAAAAAATTTTTTTAAAGTACAAACTATAAATAAAGGTACTGACTTTTGTTTACGGTACCGCACATTTGTTTGAGGAGTTCCGTCCCCTTGGCGATGACGTCGTAGCTCACAACATGGCCGACACGCGCGCTTATGTTAAGCGTCAACTTTCTCGGTGACTGGCCTGGGATGATGCATAAACTTCGCAACTTCATGTCACAGTTAAGATATTCTGGGTGGAAGGGTAAAGAGAGGGGGGGGGCAGTGGAGAGAAGGAGGACCAGAAACAAACAAGAACTTGTGAAGATGGGGCTCCGTTGAGGAGGGAATGGGAAGAGATTGGGTCAGTGAATTCTCCCAACAAAAATGTATTCTTCAACTCACGATCCGAATGTAAACACTTAAAACAGAAGAGCGTATGTTTACGTTCTCAGGTGATAGTTAAGAGTGGCGGACGAGATGGGGTAGGGGGTCAACGCACTGTCCGTGTACCATAAAAGTAAAATTAGTCTAAATATTTGTCGCTACTAGAGAGATAGAGCCATTTTTTATGGGACTATGTTTTTTTTTTAAATTCAATATATAGCTTCATTGTTAGTCCAGAAAATAAATAAACAAAATGTGGAATAGACGAAAACTTCTTGAAAAAGAAATCGTAAACACTCCGAATATAATGATTCCTCTTCCTCTGCAACACTATGTCTTTCTCTCTCTCTCTCTCTCTTTCTCTATCTTTCTCTCTCTTTTTCTCTCTCTTTCTCTTTATCTCTATCTGTCTCTGTTTCTCTCTCTCTGTCTCTTTCTTAATCTCTCTGTCTCTCAATCACTCTCTCTATCTCTCTCTCTCACTATCTCTCTCTCTCTCTCTCTGTCACTCTCTGTCTCTGTCCCTCTGTTTCTGTGTTTCTTTCGCTCTCTTTTTATCTGTCTTTCTTTCTCAAGGTTTCCTTCTCTCTCTCTCTGAATCTGTTTCTCTCTCACTCGCTCTGTCTCTATTTCTCAGTCTCACCTTCTCTCATTAGCTCTCTCTCCCTCTGTCTCTCTCTCCCTGTCTCTCTCTGACTCTCTGTCCCTGTATCTCTCTGACTCCCTCTGTCTGTCTGTTGCTCTCTCTCTCTCTCTCTCTGTCTTTCTCTCAGTTGCTCCTCTACATAACTTTGAGTGATGTCACGTGGTATATTACCACCCCAACCAGGTGCGTGCTGTTGACTGTATTCATTAGAAACTTAGAACAAATAGACTAGTCTTCACTATACTAGTCAAGAATAGACACACCAAGGTTTTACACACAAAGTCTGTTCACGGCCTAAGGTTTTTGTTAAGGTTTACTTCTTGTGTACGTTGAAGTCAATGAGATCAGTACAACGTCTGCTCCACGTCTGCTCCTACACGATGTCAATGTGTACAATGAAAGGACGAAAATTTAAAACTTTTATGAATGATTTGCAAAGTAAACTCGTTCATTTTTTTTTTTAAATGCATCATTGTCAGATTCGTAGTCATTCTATATCTCCGTGGACAGCAAGGGGTCAGGTGCTTTATTATATTTAATGTTTCCTATACTCTGTAAACGTCCCCAAATAAAAACCAATATAAAATAAGCGTAAGTAATATTAATGGGTTTTTTTTCTTCTTGTGAGGTATCTTAATGTTATCTATACACACTTACTAACTGAAAAAAAAAAAAAAAAAAAAAAACTTTTAAAATTGTATTCGGCATTTTGTTCTTGAATCAATCAATTATTTTTATTGTGTTATCAGCAACTTGAGCTCCATCTCAATAGCCCCATCCCCCCCCCCCCCCCCCAATTAACAACACCCCCCCCCCCTCTGCATTTTTCCTTCCACAGCCTCCTCCAGGAATGATCAAGACATCTGCCACTGCTGCTAAGGCGTATCAACAAGACAGGTAGAATGGCATTGCGCTAGATGTCTTGTCCACGCCGTTGACAGTGAGCCGTGTATGGAAATGAGCGCGTGCTGGCGGAAGAGAATTATAATGAACTTAGCGGGCAGGTCACGAAGTATCCAAGATTTGCGTCGAGAAGTATAAGGGGGGAGGGACTGGTCTGATTGCCGGGACTCATAAAGTCTAGATTGATGAAGTTATGGAAGAGACTCGGAACGAGTGCTTGTAATATGTCATAAATGAATAGGGGGGATGTGTGGAGTGTGGGAGGATGGGGGAGGAGGTGTGAGCTTGTTCCCCCAAGTTGACAAGACCTTGTAGTGAGAGAGCTTATGAAATGGAAGGAATTCCTTCCTGTCATTCCAGTGGCACCTGTAAGGCGTGCACGTGTCAGTGATGGGCTGGGGTTCAAATGTGGAAAGTATTCATAATTGTTGATAGAACTCGGTCCAGGGGAGGTAATTAGACTAATCTATTGGACTCTAGCGCGTAAAGATATTCACAGTACAAGAGAGTGACTAAAGAGAGAGGAGATGACCTAACAGAGAGTAGGGGAGAAAGAGAGTGACTAAAGAGAGAGAAGATGACCCAACAGAGAGTAGGGGAGAAAGAGAGTGCAAGGCAGATCATACAGAGGGCTAACAGAGAAATATGTGCAAGAACAGAGAGAGAGAGGAAAAAACCCCAGAGAAATGGGAGCTTGAGACGGAGAGAGAGAACAGAACGATGAATAAAAAGAGAGAGGGCGGGAGAAAACAAATAAAAAGGAGAAAACAACAACATCAGCAGTGCGAGGAGAAATTTGAAAGAGATTCCGTTGTATGTAGTAGGTGTATGTTTAGTGTCACAACAATAATAATGTGCAAGATATCTACACAAAACGTCCAACCTGTGGGACTGTCCACTCTCTGGGCTGAAAGATTGGTAGAGAAGAAGAAAACATGAAAGAAGAGGAATCCTAGGAATAGAAATACCAATTTAATGGTAACAAAAAGGGAGGGGAGAGGGAGGTAGGGGAATTTACTGGTACGTGGTTAACTGAGCATTTGGGTACATTAGATTAATATCGACTGAGTGATAGTTAAATAGCTTGGTGGATCAATTAATATTTTGATGGATAATCACACAAACAGATGGACAAGCCGATAGATAGATAGATAGATAGATAGATAGATAGATAGATAGATAGATAGATAGATAGATAGATAGATAGATAGATAGATAGATAGATAGATAGATAGACAGATACAGATACATTCGTACATACATACATACATACATACATACATACATACACATACATACATACATACATACATACATACATGCCTATACATACATAGATTCATTCATTCTTTACCAAGGTACATATCCTCTACTTTTGACCTGCGTATATATCCCTTTCATTTGACCTAAGCAGGGGGCCTCTAACTTTGACCTTTGTACAAAATGCCTGGGATTCAGTTGTTATTTCAAGTGCTATCATAATTCTGGCTCTGACACGTCATCCATCATGTTAGTCTGGCCACAGCTAATTGACAGCTCTGACCTAATTACCTCACAGAGCCAACCACCAAACTCTCCCGCCCCCTGCTGCTATACCATTAGTATCTCGCACTGTATTTTTTGTTTCATTTGTCCTGCAAGTCCTATAACCCCTACTTGTAGCTAACGTCATTTGAAGTCTCTGTGTAGTACTAGTTGCTCTAGATCTTCCTGCACCTCTAACCTCCCAATACAGACACTACTGAGGCACGTCCACACTGTGATTTAACTTCGGACAAAAAGTAAAAATAAAGAAAGTAAAGTTTCCCCCTTTCAGACCTTGTGAACTATCCGGCAGATGATATAGTGGTCATCAGTTTCTATGGCCAACGGTTAACGAGAGTGACATGTGATCAGCACAACGACCATCCGACTTTACTTTTCCCGGACTAGGGTCAGATACCCATTAGAGCTGTGTGGACTCTAAAGATCCCAAAATTAAAAATCTCGGTTTTCACCAGGATTCGGAAGCCAAGCGCTTTACCCACTCAGCCACATCGCCACCTGCAGTACTATGCCGTAGTCTTAATTTATTCTTAATTTATTCTTAATTTATTACTAAAATTGTATATTGTGTTAAAGAGAGAGAGAAAGAGAGAAAGACAGAGAGAAAGAGAGAGAAAGAGTGAGAAAGAGAAAGAGAGAGAGGAAGAGAGAGAAGAAGAGAAAGAGAGAGAGAAAAAAGAGAGAAAGAAAGAAAGAGAAAGAAAAAGGAAGAAAAGAGAGAGACAGAGAGAGAGAGGAAGTAGATAATAATAATAATAATTTTTATTATCGATAAGGAAATTTGTCTTACAATGTGTGCATTACACCAAGCAAAACATTATAACTATAGAAAACCAAAATATACATTCACACCAGACTCACTCATAATTTACATTGGAAAAATTTAGATCAGATGGTTTATACTTCATGATTTGTTTGCCAGGG